>NC_073341.2:12383333-12700000 GCF_027580225.2 Misgurnus anguillicaudatus
AAAAAAAATCTGCACATGAAGGTTTCGCGTGAGCACATGAAAGCCTCACGTGAGCACACGAAACTAAATTTTAAATTTTTTTACTCAAATGTCACACTGTAAAAAAATTCAGTAGAAATTACAGTGTTATTGCAGCTGGGTTGCCAGTAACTTACCATAGATTTAAATTTATGTTATTTGCTGGCAACATTTTGTTCAAAGTTAAATGAACATTGGACATTTGCAGGTCTTTGTCTTTACAGAGTAAAACTAAAAAACAGCATCAAGCAAAATCTGAAGCAAAAAACAGAAAAAGGTTGATGATGATTTCTGGTTCCCAGAATGCTTTGCATGAGGCTGTTATTGTATAGTTTTGTTCTGTAAAGATAAAGACTTGTTGATGTTTAAAATTTATTTAACTTTGAACAAACTCTTGCCAGTAGATGACGTGAATTTGGATCTGCGGTAGATTGCCGGCAACCCAGCTGTAATACTATTGTAATTTCTATGAAATTTTTTACAGTGCACCTTAGGGGCTCCGTAGGAATCAAAATCTAAAGGCAAAAAAACTGAAAAGGTTGATAAGGAATTCTGGTTCCCAGAATGCTTTGAACAAGGCTGTTATTTTATAGTTTTATTCTGTAAAGACAAAGATTAATGTTCATTCAAACTGTTGCCAGAAAATAACATAAATTTAAATCTACAGTAAGTTATTGTAAACAGCTGCATAACTACAGCAGATTTTTACGGTGTATGTTAATGGTATTTGTGATTTTATAGTCCTGTTGGGCTTGACAGATTTATTTACTCTGAACTTTCACTGCATGGAAAAAACGTTTATTAAAATATTTTGCTCATTGAAAAATATCATTCTGGTTTATAGCACGATTTTCATGGATAAACTCTTCATCTAATACATAAGACAATAAAAGGGACCTGCACGGGCTTGTGGCACTCGTGTCAGAGATAGCTGTTTTTCTCCAATGAACCTGTTGTCAAGCCACACCTACATTATTTGTTTTGTCTGCCTGTCAAAGTGTATTATGTAAAATGATCTTATCCAGTAATTACCAAAGCACTTGCCTCTTTAATTTATTATCCTTTATCCTGTGCATGTTGAGTACCTGGTAATACTTGATTATTTGAGGCTTTAGCACACAAAAGCAATGGTAATTTAACTGCAAACAAGCATATAAAAGTATCTATAAAGGAAATACGAGTAAATATTTATTTTATTAGTAGCCTGCATGTCTGAAATGAAATTCAATGGTGAACTGGTATACACGTGAATTGGATGAGAGGATCGCTTGCTCTGTTAAGAGCTTTATCTGACACTTGACAGGTGGAGGTCACAGTAGGTGGAGCAGGTGACCCCCATAGGTGTGTGACGGAGAACGAACAAAGCTCTTGATAGTGACTCAGTCATGTTAACTTACAACTGCCAATCAAACTAGACTGCACTCTCACGCAAATACGGGTGGAGTTAACTGGTTAGATAAAACAAATTCAAGCAGATAATCAACCCACATGTTGGGCATTAAACTTTCTGGTTGAACAGCCTTGTGGCCTCGGTACGGGGCACGGCAAATCTGCATAAACCTGTATCAAATTTGAAAGTAAAAAAGATCTATTTAATATTTAAAGCATTTATTTAGGATATTCATGAAATCTGTGTAATGCTTATTAAAGGCCAATATTATGCCCACTTTTACAATAAATATAAGTCTTAGATGTGCCTAGAATGTGTCTGTGAAGTTTCAGCTCAAAATACTCCACAGATCATTTGTAATGTCATGTCCAAAAAAGTGGTGTATTCATGTGTGTACCTTTAAATGCAAATGAGCTACAGCTTTCAGTTAAAAAAATATATCTGATTTCTGTAAACACAGTCTGAGAAAATAGTAGCCTATGTTTAGCTGCATTAGTGCTACAACATGCTAACAGACACAACTGGGCGTTTTCAGACCTGTAGATCGATTGCTTTGTTCCGAAGCCAGGCAATATTTCCAAATGAACCAGACTTTATTATTACAAGTCACATGCGAGTAAACTGTGTTAAACTTTAACCTCCTAAGACCCGAGCTTTGGTTTGGCTTGCATTTCAGATTTCTTCCAGCTATTTTGGGGTTAGGAAGAACCAACAAATATAATAACCAAATATTTTCTTTGAACATGAAGCTGTGTAATTGTCCACGTTTGTGTACAACAGGTTACACAGAATTAAGTATTATGGTGCAAACAACAAACAAAATGTGATGTCCACATATGTGGACACACCAGGTCTTAGGGGGTTAATTGGTTAGAGTGCATCTGTTTATTTTCTGTGATTCCACTCAAAGTTGTCTGTCAGGATTGACACACAGCAGCTTTGCGGGATTACTGTGTGGCATTTTTGGTAACTGCAGTTATTACTTTGTTATTGTGAGCAGGAATCAAAACGTTCAACATTCTTACCATGTACCTATTACGGAGAAGAGCAATTAGCAGAATTGTATAAGGAACACGTGCCCTTTGGTTTTGAATGGCGCTGACGTGCTCACCAGAACTGGTGTTCAGTTGGTTACAAAAGCAATAAGATAGCCTTTTTGTTGGTCCGTTGGGTTGGATTGCTTTACCAAACTGTTCCGGAGTTGTTTGCAGTTGGGTCGACACCACCTCGTTCAGGCGGTCTCAAGATGCAAGATCTCACCTCGTGGGGTCTCAATGATCCTAAGAAAGGTGAAAAATCAGTCCAGAACTACACGGGAGGAGCTGGCCAATGACCTGAAAAGAGCTGGGACCACAGTTTCCAAGGGTACTGTTGGTAATACACTGAGACGTCATGGTTTGAAATCATGCATTGCACGGAAGGTTCCCCTGCTTAAACCAGCACATGTCTAGGTCCGTCTTAAGTTTGCCAATGACCATTTGGATGATCCAGAGGAGTCATGGGAGAAAGTCATGTGGCTAGACGAGACCAAAATAGAACGTTTTGGTCATAATTCCACTAAATGTGTTTGGAGGAAGAAGAATGATGAGTACCATCCCAAGAACACCATTCCCACTGTGAAGCATGGGGGTGGTAGCATCATGCTTTGGGGGTGTTTTTCTGCACATGGGACAGGGCGACTGCACTGTATTAAGTAGAGGATGACCAGGGCCATGTATTGCGAGATTTTGGGGAACAACCTCCGTGATAACCAAGGAGTGGCTCTGTAAGAAGCATATCAAGGTTCTGACGTGGCTTAGCCAGTCTCCAGACCTAAACCCAATAGAGAGTCTTTGGAGGGAGCTCAAACTCCGTGTTTCTCATCAGGCCAGAAACCTGACTGATCTGAAGAAGATCTGTGTGGAGGAGTGGGCCAAAATCTCTCCTGCAGTGTGTGCAAACCTGGTGAAAAACTACCGGAAACGTTTGACCTCTGTAATTGCAAACAAAGGCTACTGTACCAAATATTAACATTGACTTTCTCGGTTGTTCAAATACTTATTTGCAGCTGTATCATACAAATAAATAGTTAAAAATCATACATTGTGATTTCTGGATTTTTTTATATTATGTCTCTAACAGTGCACCTACAATGAGAATTTCAGGCCCCTCCATGATTTCTAAGTGGTAGAACTTGCAAAATAGCAGGGTGTACTTATTTTCCTCACTGTATATATAATAGATGTAATACCTGCTAGGCATTGCTGCTGGTCAGACCTCCTACAGTGCCCACGGGTCAGCTGCAGGGTCATCGGCTAGGAACCACCATTCACCAAAGTAGATTGAGCAGATGAGAAAGCTGATCCTTGCCTGCGGGATCTTCCACAGGTCTGCCCGGGTGGTGTTACAGTTGACAACTTCCTCCTAAGTTGACAAGCTTGTCCAACGCTTTTCCTTCATTCTTGACACCTCCGCCACCAGCATCTCCTTCCTCTCCTTGTGGTCGGCCTTGACCCAGAACCTTGGTGCTTCTCTTCATCCTAGCTCTGCTCTTATTTATTTAAATATATAATTTCACAGCTTATTTAGAAAGGTAAACAAATAAAAATCAAATTTTTGCCATATACACCACAGCACATATCCAAACACATATTCAGTCTCTATCAAATAAAATATGAATGTATTTTTAAAAAGTTTCTCTTTGGCAGTAATAGGATTAAAAACAGACATTTGCTTCAAGCTAGACGGTCTGATTTTTTTCTATAGCTGCTTGTTACGTGCTCTGTTGTTTGTTTATTGCTCACTATACTTGCTGTCTTCATCCCTGACTGCCACATACACACCAAATAAAACTTAAATCATCACTTCATATTGTTACATACCACTTAAATATCTACTGTTTGTCATTCCAAAAGTATACCCTTACACCTAAAGGGTCATATCAGTACCTCATAGGTACATATTGATACCAAATGTATACATATCTGTACCAAATGGAACATAAGGACCTTTTTAAAGGGTACCAGTGACAGTTTGGAGTGATTCACCGATTCTTTGCTAGCATTAATATGTATTATTAATAGGCATTATGCCTATTGAATTAAACATTTTAAGCTTTAAAAATAATTTTCCATAGGATTCTAGTTGAACAGATCATTCACAGTAACATTGAAAAGAACATGTATTAATACACAAGGTGTAGTGAGGACACCAATTTATAACTAGCCAACATCCAAAACTCTGAGTGTAAATGTTGCTACCTAACATTTCACATTTATTCAACCAAAGCATTGATCTCTTTCCCCTCATCCCAATGTGGTGATTCTCAAAGCAACGCCCTTTGGGCCGGAAGATGCTGTAGTCTGCGTTTAAGGATAAACAGGATTAAAACCTTTGCTTCTAACTGATCCGGTGTCTCAGTCACTTTGGCTCCATCATTAAAGGATTAAAAGAGTTAGAAATCCTGATAAAGCAGATTCATCTCTCTCTCTCTCTCTCTCTCTCTCTCTCTCTCTCTCTCTCTCTCTCTCTCTCTCTCTCTCTCTCTCTCTCTCTCTCTCTCTCTCTCTCTCTCTCTCTCTCTCTCTCTCTCTGTTTAAAGACAGTTATTATCAGAAGAGTGACATTGATTCTAGAGGGGAGTGTGGCCTGTTGTGAGTGGGGATTAAGTCATGTTGTTGCTTCCGTTATTCACATCCGTGCAGGTTCACACTCTGAGTAATGTCTATTTGCTATACAATTGCAGACAAAGATAAAATCTCTGTACGGCAAAATGGTGGCAACTTGCAGTGTCAGCTTTGGAGAGGGCTAGAGCATTTGAAAATGAGGATGAAAAATATATAGCTGTAAAACATTGCACTGTAAAAAACTTTGCTGCCTTAAATTTTTTTGTCTATTATAACTTATAAAATATAGTTGAAATAAGTCAACTTGTCAACATAAATAAAATGACTTGTAAATCTGAGTTGATTAAACTTACAAATTTAAGGCAGCAAATAATTTTTACAGTGTGGGTTAAAACAACCCAGCACAGGTCAAATTACAACCTAAGGGGTTGGGTTCGCCTCTTTTTGACCCAATGCTGGGTTGAAATTAACCAGCCTGATCTCATATTTTATGAGTTGGCTACTTTGTATGAATTCATACAAAGTTAATCGTGCAAAAACGTACAATTCTCATAGAAAAGGAAACTGAACCCCTAACCCTGCACCTAACCCCAACGTCACAGGGGTGAAGGCAAGTCGTACAAAAACTTACGAATGTGGTCACATTTATTAGCCAAACTGTAAAATATGTACAAATTCTCGTGACATAGTGTTGAATTAACCCAGAATTTTTAAAGTGTATATTTCATATATTTACATTTAAATATAACATGCATGTTTAAATGCACTGTAAATATTTATTCTTTTTTATGTTACTTTAACTAAACAAATGATGGTAAACAAGTTATGTCAACTTATCAAAAGTGAAAACTTAAAATAGTATGTTGAATTAACTTGAAAAACCAAGTTGTTTTAACTTTTTTTAACTTTTTTTACAGTGAAAGTTTTGTAACATTTCACTGTAAAAAAAATCTTTGCTGCCTTAAGTTTTTGTTGAATCAACTCAGATTTACAAGTTATGTCAACTTACTATTATTTATCTTGACCAGAAATGAGTTGATACAACTTATAAAATATAGTTGAAAAAAGTCAACTTAATTTTATAAGTTACTACAACTCATCTCTAGTCAAGATAAATAATAGTAAGTTGAAATGACTTGTAAATCTGAAAAAAATAAGGCACAAAATAATTTTTGACAGTGTTTAGAGCATTGATATGCTGCTTTCACACCAAACACATCAAATTCGCGTCTACTGCGTCTAGTTTGCCGCTTGAACATTTTGAATGTATTCGCGCGTAAATGTTGACCTCCGGAGGTATTCCCAGTTTGGCGAGTTTCATCATTTCTTGTCTCTATAGAAATATCAACTCGTGTCATATAACTCTGGGTGACTGCAATATCAATCGTTCCTCCATGTTGAATGAGCAGCAAGCAGGGTCCTGATTGGTTAACGCGATGTGAATTGACGGCAAAGTTCAAATTTTTTAACTATGGCGTCAGACGCGAATTCGCGTCATTTGTGCATCAATTTGTGTTATTCGCGCAAACTAGATGTGCAAATGAGGCAAATTCGCATCTACCGCGCGCCGCGAGACCTTCAGACACGCATGAACGCTTCTTTACATTGACTTAACATTGAAATAATTTGCGCCAGACGCTCTATTCGCGTTTGGTGTGAACGCAGCATTAGGGTTTGAGATTTGAAATTTCTAATCTATCAACACAATCACATGCCATTTCCTATGTATTTTAAGAGATGATACATTTTTTATGGTTTCGCCCCTGTGACGTTGGGTTTTGGGGTGGTGTATCATTATTGTTCTTCTTCTTATGAATTCATAGAGTATTAAGCTTTCTGTTCAACTGCAGTGCATCAAATCATGAAGCATTGTTTAGGAGAACATTACGTCCTTAATATTCGTGGTAATTGTTTTAGAAAAGCAATAAGACTCCGGGCCATGAAGGGATTGCAGACGTCATGCATAACAACGCCTTTCAGCTGTGACATTTATCACATAACACAACCTCTCATAACTTATTGTTTTAATAAATGCAGTGCGTTTGAATGGGAATCATTTAGTTTCATGGTGTACAGTACATCAGTGTTGCATGCCATTATCATCTGATACTTTCATTGGTTTTGCCAGTGTATTTAAATATTCAAGGTAAAATATTTAGAACGGTTCAGTTGTATGGGTCTGAACATTGGATCACTGAAACATCATTGGTAGGAATGATGTATGAGATTTTTGTGTAGGCTGACAAAAGAGACAGCCAGCATGTCGGGTCTGAAAGATTAAGATATAAACCTGTAAACAAACTGATAAGACAGGTGGGTCAGCGGCGTACGGTATTTGGTCAAGTTCAGGTAAGGTTTTGAAAAATACAAGCGTCATGTTATTTTTTTACTTATTTCACATAGTTATTCTTATTGCGATGAGAAATTTCTCACCAATCTCAGCAATCTCATAATCTTAACAACATTGTTGTTTGTTATCTAGTATTTTTCACACACCTCCAAAACAATTCACGAAGCACGTCATGTGACTACCGCTGTTTTGACCCGCCTCATTATTGTTGCATGCTACTTTTAGCACACACACCCATTATAAAAACACTCCACCAGATTGACAAGTAGCAGGGAATCCGCACTTCTAATGGAGATCTATTCAATGATTGGGTGAGGCATCATTCTTTCCATATTGATTATAAGATATCATTCTAAGTAACCACACCTGACTTGACTATCAACATTGCGCACTTGTCCATTATCACCTGTACAGATGGAAGCCATGCTCAGAATCGTTTTACTAAATGCATTCGACTGACAAAGACATATTTGCTAAAATGAGACACTTGTCACAACTGTCTAATAATATCTTGAGTACCATCTCAGCTGCAATTAGTTTCACATGTTTTCTGAAGATTTGTCTCAACGATACAATAGGGGTTAAGCTATTCTAAATGGCTGTCTGTGCATGCTAAAGGTTAATGTTTATGCATTAGGGTCTAATCACACCAAAAGCACTTTAAACGCTTGGAAACGCAAGGCGCGACGCAGGGCAACGCGGCTTTTCATATTGCTAAGCAACCACCGAGTCAGCTGTCTTGTCAATCAAATATTAAAGCGTGAGCGCTCTTTTGCTGTTAACTGTCATATTAGCAGAAACTTTAAAAAGAGGACGCTTGCTCTGACCTTGTGTGAGGGTGAGAGGTGCAGAAACACGAAGGAGAGAGTGAGCGAGTGGAGTCCGGTTCTTTAAAGCAACTGTAAACTTCCCTCACCAGAACATAAGGCCCGGCTCTCCCCTCATTCGATTGGACAATGGAAAGACGCGAATGACGTCGGGCGCTTCTCCGCTCTCAGCTCCCTCAAAAGCGCGTGCTGCAGCTCACGGCAAAAATCGCAAGGCGCTCGGCGCGCGTAAACAGTGTGCAAACGCTCCCTGCCCATAGAATATCATTCAAAAAAGGCGCCTGCAACTGCAATAAACGCTTTTGGTGTGATCGACCCCTTAGGCAGGCAATTTTCCCCGAAGCCAATGCATTTTTTAAATTGATATCCCGACTGTCACTGGGGCTGTACCCTTTCAAAAAGTACAGCTTTGCACCTAAAGAGTTTATATTAGTACCACAGGGGTATGTATTGGGACCAAAGAGAGTTTATTACAATCTCAACATATCTGTACCCACTGGTACAACCTTTGCGCTACTAATGCAATGCTCTACCAACTGATATAGGAACAGGTTTCTAGCATGTTCTGGATGGTTGCTAGGTGGATTGCAATTTTAAAAAGCCTTTCCTACAACCTCAGTCATGCTTGTGACGCAAAAATATTTAGGGGTATACTGCCTTACTGTTTGGCTTAGCAAACACAGAATTTCCAGCCTTTCAATTTATACGTATTTTACGATTTGGCTAATTTTTGTATGAAAGTGGATTGTACAAAAACGTCTGATAATCATAAAAAACAGTAACGAAACCCCAACGTCACAGGGGCAAAAGCAAATTATATAAAAATGTACAAATGTGGTCATACGACGAATATGAATTAGCCACCTCGTAAACTATATACGAATTGCAATGAGATTGCGTTGGAATTTCAGTTGTTTTTCCACTGAGCAAGTGGCTGGTGCTCGATGATTTTAGATAGGTGATGTTTATCTCAGTTAAAGCCGACATGAAAGATAGCAAAAATGTAATACTTCATGACCCACAAACTATGACTCTCTTTACTTGTATTCACATTGTTTACTAGGTAATCTTGCATACAATGGATGGATAAGAGCACATTCACGCAAAAGGAAGAGAGCACATATTCGTACCCTTATTCCTCAGACAGACCAAATAGAATGGAATGGAAGATAGTTTACAGCCTGCTAGTATTAAACCAAACAGACAAACGAGTATGACGTTACGTTTATATGGCTACGCGGTTGCGGTTACATGTGGCCCAACTGACCGTCTCAGTGAAGAGCATTCACAGGATCACAGTAACCCTGACCTATGACCCCGTCAAGAGTGACCAATCGTGCTCAGGCAGGGTCAGATAGCAGGGGGAAAGCAGACATGGGTCTCTGACTGTCAGTTTTATCATGACTAATTCTCGTACTTTATCCAGCAGTCCTGTTACAGGCCATTTAGCAGCGCAGAAAAGACATGCGAATTAATCAGGCTCATGACCGATACGCACAGCATGGAATTTGGGTAGAAAAGATACAAAACAGATCAAACATTTAAGATCAGAATTACTAAAATGGCCGCCGTAAAATGACTACATTCATGTTAGGTGATGTCACACTAATGGGACGGTAAACATTGAGTAATTAAGTTATTGTGGATTCATCGTGGTACATAATTTAGTTTCAACAATAGTTTCAAACAAGGTAAAATTGTGTGTCCCAAAGCAACCCACTGCAAACAATGCTAATATCTAAGCATATAAACATAAGCACTCTTGGAATGCCGCTTTGCAATAAGACGAGAGGACCGGAACTGACTATTATATAACTTGTAATACACTGAAAAAAATGATTCATTGAATTTAATCAATTTTTTTAAGGTTAGTGGTTGCAATCAATTTATTTAAGCTACATTTAAACAAAAAGATTAGTAAAGTAAAATAAAATATAAAACTTTTGTTTAAATGTAGCTTAAGTGGGTTGGTTGCAGCCACTTGCCTTGAAAAATGGATTAAATTCAATGAATCATTTTTTTCAGTGTATGTAATACCATATAAAATAATAATTTTAAATATAAAAGTAAATTTTGACTTCCAAATACATTTTTCAAGTATCTGTACTTTATCAGCGTATTCTTTTACATTGTAAAACATTATAGCAAACTTTTAATTTCATATTAAATCTCTTTTAATACTTAATTACTGTAAATTAAAAAATCTAGTATCTACAGTAATTATCATACTTTTACTCAAGTAATTTAAAAAAGTTTTACTTAAGTATCAGCAAGAAAATAATTTTAAATGTACAAAAAACGACTTATATTTTATGAAATGTTGTGTAGTGAAAAGCACAATAGCACATGCATTAGACTGTAATGAAGTAAAAGTTTGCCAAAGATAAGTAAAGTACAGATAAATTTAGACTAACGCAATTATTATATACACGTATGAGTCATTTTCTGTTTTACATTATGATTTCATCTCATGAGTAAGACTTTAAAAATAGTTAGCAAGTATTAACTATTACAAAACTTGTATTTAGTATGTAATTGTTTCCTAGTGTGAATTACAGAGTTATTGTTGGTAAAACTGTACTTATATGTGACTCAATCTAAAGTCTTTTTTTATTTAAAGTTTTTTAGATAAAAAATATAACCTTGATATCTTTAACATTGAGCAGGGTCACACATTAACATGCAATATGTGCAACATGAATATATATATATATACACTAAATATCAAGTTGCTAAATTTTCGTTCAAATGGTGTAAGAAATTTTTTTTTTTTTAGATAAATTGGTCGATAAAAACTTTGTGTCAGAGGTGTGTAAAGCATCACTCCATATGCTGTCATTTTTGACTGACTGACTGACTGACTGACTGTCTATTTCTACAAACAACAAAGCATCTTGCTACAAATACACAATCAAAATAAGATATATGCAAATGTGTCCCGGATACTGGATTGCATGTGTAGGGTATTCATCAGATATCATTTCTGTATTAACTTTCCTGACATCCATTGTTCAAGTATGTGATATGATGTTGTGCTTTAAAAAATAAACAAGTACTCCGCCAACACCCTTAAAGTCTCTCACTCCACCCTTTTCTTGTTATATAAATGTCGTAACTCTAAATACTTTATTGATGAGCGCACTTAGATGCCGTTCTCTCGGCAAACCAACAAAGACAAAGTAATAAAAGAGAAGCCTGATTAACTCTTATTGTCTTTTAAAACGACTGTATAGGAGCGTCATTCTCAAAGACGTCGTCAAACTGGATCGTCAAATTATGGAATGTCACATCGGAATGATTTATTAAAGTGCATTTAGAGGACTCAAACATGCAATGCTTATTTCTATAGCACTTTTCGTAATTTTGCATTGTTGCAAAGAAACGCTAATGCATAGCCTGTATTACAGCCAGATGACACAAACAGTAAAGAAATAAAAAAAGAAAGAAAACAGGACATTTTTAAAATAATAGTGAAATAAAATGAAACAGTCTGATCCAAAATACCAACGTGCATACAAAATGTGAACAAGGTCAGAAAAAAATGGTCCAAAAATGGTCCAATGGGGGAGTTGGTTTTAAAATAACATTGTAACAGCAGTACATATATTTTTTATGTTAAGACCCCCCCCAAATTTCTTGTTTTGACATCCTTCAGGAAAGATCAAGCCGTCTTTAATGGGGTCAGGCCCCCCTGCCCCCCCCCCCCTCATAATACGCACCCTGGGCAGTCCTAATATGTACCATTTAGGTACAGATATGTATATGTTTAGTACCAATATGTAACTCGGAGGAACTAATATAAACTCTTTAGAAATGTGTACTTTTTGAAAGGGTACAGCGCCAGTGACAGCTAGGGATCATTGTCTGACCAATTTTTCTGAGTATAAGGAAGACCAGAATGTTATGTTTATTTTACAAGACAATTTTTTTTCTTGAGGCAATTTTTTTGGCAATAAAGTAACATTTTTATTCCATGGAAATGATGCCGTTCAATGAAATACTTTGACATTTTGTAACAACTTATTATGGGGCAAGTTCTCACAATGGAATAGCGTACCATAGCTTATTATAAGCTTTTAGGTAATAAATAGGAGTAATTTACAGCAAAACACTACATTTTATGAAACAATAACAATGTAATATTTTAATAAAACATATTTTTTTCCAATGTTTCAGACATTTATTTAAAAAATAGCTGTGCGTCAGTATGGTTTTACTGTATTCACTTATTTACCCAGGAATACTGGCAAATACTGTAATTTAAGGATAGATGTCACCATGGCCGCGGGAAGTGGGGGTGCTGCGGGTGCTGCAGCACCCCCTATTGGCGAGAGGGAGATTTTTTTAAGTAAAAATATTTTGCAATATATTTATATATTACTTATGCATATCTTAGGAAATTAGGTTATTACGTGTATTTTGGATTTTAATTTTATTACTGTCTGTGCCTACCCATCTCCGTGGCCTCATCCGAACGCATTTTCTCTGCCTTGCGTCTTTTTGGGTACGACCCAGAAAAGACTCACAAACCTTTCGCTGATGCATGCCCACACAGAAATTCTGAACTCCCTGGACATTCGTCCCCTATAGCTCATGAGAGACTTTGGACTCTATTATACAACCGACGCAATGCGCGACGCAATCGAGTGTCTTTTGCTAGAGTAAAGAGCGCGTTAGGAATATGCACATACAGTATTAACGGGATGACAATGCGGGTTTGCTTATCACATGCATGGATGCGAAACAGTACAAAAACACTTTTAAATATGAAAAATTAAAGGATTCAAAAAGATTATTATTGAGTCTCTTGGACATAAATGATGACCGATTATGAGATGTAAAGAGCAGCTTCATCTGTAGCTACCCTTATATATTCTAAAAATGTAATTATACACCATCTATTTCTTTATAAAAGTATACAAAATCAGAACAAAACCCATTTTATTATTTTTGTTCAATTTATAAATTATTTATACGTTTAAAAACAGACAGTAATAGTACTATTTATTAAAAAAAATCTATATAAAAATATACTAGGTATGTTACTGTAAGAATATTTTACCATTGTTAATCGACGTGTGATCCTAACTTAAAAACGAAAGTAAAATATGTTCGTCCGCATTGACATTAAAAATTGTGAAGTTTAATTAATATTATATTGTATATATTATATTATATTATTATTTTGTGTTGGTAATACATTTTTATTTATGAATATACAAATACAAAATGCATTTAATATGTGTGTCAATGTATACAAATGTATAAATATTCCTTAAATATATAAATCTAATAATTTTGATTTGCTTTTATAAAAATGTATTGCCTAGTTATCACACAGTAATGACACTGAATGGTTTTATATGGTCAGTTAAATAATCCATTCATCCATTCATACAATATTTTTCAGAATAATTAATACTGGCTGAATTATTAGTATAAAATAAGTCTGAGTTTTACACGGTCAGAAATAATGGTACAAATGCTACCACTTAAAGGAACAGTATGTAGGATTGTGGCCAAAACTGGTATTGCAATCACAAAACTTGTGGCTAAAACTGGTACTGCAATCACACAACTGGCGGCCAATACACAAAATGACAACATAAACATCAGTTAAGGGCTGCAACTCCACTTTTTAAATGACAATATACTGGCCGGACCACTGTTGTCAGTGATATAAGTATTTGAAATGAAAATGATTTCTTAATGTCTAGTGACATATCAGGGCCATTTTATGATTAATTGATATACATTTCTTACATACTGTTCCTTTAAAGGTCCTAATATGCATCATTTAGGTTCAGATATGTATCTTTGAAGTATACCAATATGCACCCTTTAGGTACAAAGGTGTACTTTCTGAAATGATATTGCCCCAGTGACAGCGTTTGTACCTTTTTTTTAAGACAGTGTACCAAATAACTGAAATGAACTCTGTTCCTAGTTAATTTAGCTAGCAAATTAGTAGGCCTGTTAGTCTTATATATACTGTATAATTGTAATGTTCGCTCAAAAATCTGAACTCACCACTACATGCATTTTTTTTGTTGAAATGAAATATAGCATGACTCAAGATAGTTTGTCTCTGCGGGAACCCTGATCAAAATTGTATCTGATTGGCTCTTAAGATTGAGCACACAGTGTGGTCGCAGGACCATTATGGCCTCCATTGAGGCTTGGCAAAACAAACAGACTCTCCTCCGCTGTAGCGGCGGGCACGTCCGTCTACTCCACAAAGAGCGGCATTGTCGGCCCTCCAATATGCCGTGACTAGGTAACAAATTTGCCCATACTGATAAGGCGATGCTCAACGGCCCATCCTCGCAACGATTTGTAAAGTTAGTCTGTACTGATAGAGAGAAACCAGGTCCACACTGTATAAAGGAACTGAAAACTATACAGACAAAACTTTGAAATTGGATGTATGTGAATCTTGGCATCCTAAAGATCTGAGATGAAAAAAAGAAAAAGATGACATTTCCGCTTTATGTATATGTGCATATAAGTACGTGGCTCTTGAGCAGCCTTATCTGTAATACAGTCAGGGACATAAAGTAGGGACAATTGTGTACAGATGTAGCGATTGGCGAGGTAAATACGTGGACATTTCAGCACAGGATAATGGAAGATAGTTTTTTTTACCGCCCAGATAAACACCCATCTCATCAAAAAACAACAAACAAAAGATACAGCCATGTGTGGGGAGTGTGTACGTGTTTTTGGACATGTTGTGTCACTGTTTCGGAGAACAGTTAGGATGTGAGGTTTTCATTGGGCGACTAAATATTATTGTATAAGGTATTATTCAATTCTGTATAGTCTGAGGAATCTAGGGAAACCAGATTTATTACAATTATTCAACTTAGTTTCGGTCCGCTGACTTGATTGGCAATGCGTACGTATTTTATTCGTTTGACCATACTTGTATTTTTTGTACGATTTGCTTTAGCCCCATGTGGGGTTGGGGTTAGGGAAGGGGTTCGGAGTGGGGTTTCATTATTGTTTTTTAAAGTATTTGCAAGGAGGATAGAAACTTATGAACTAAACTGTATATACTCCAGTCTTTTAAAGGGATAGTTCATCCAAAAATAAAAATTATTATTTACTCTACAGTCTCACAAAGTTTTGTGATATAGTCACGTATTTTTTTATTCTTTTTTCGTGCTATTATACCGAAATTTTGTGTTTTTCGTGATCGTATAACAAATTCCTGTTTTCGTGTGATTATCACTTATTGGTTACTCGACTGTTTTGTCCTATTTTTAAACCATTGTCGCTTCGGTAGGTTAGATTTGGTGCTTGCATTAGAATGTCACTTTATATATTGATCTATACTATTTTTTCTGATTTATTTTTGTATATGTCGCCTGGCGTTAGGGTTAGAGTTGGGTTTGGGTAAGGATGTCATTTTATGAAATCTAACCCTAAACCGAAGCGACAATGGTAAGAAAATAGGACAAAACAGTCGAGTAACCAATACGTGATAATCACACGAAAACAGGAATTCGTTATACGCTCATGAAAAAACACGATATTACGTGATAATAGCACGAAAAAAGAATAAAAAAATACGTGACTATATAACAAAATTTCGTGAGACTGGGCTGCATTTACTCATGGTCATGTTGTTACAAACATGTATACATTTCTTTGTTTTGATGAACACAAAGGAAGATATTTTGAGGAACGTTTGTAACCAAACCGTTCATGAGCCCCATTCACTTTTTTATACTATGGAAGTGAATGGGGCTCATGATCGGTTTGGTTACAATTACAAACATTCCTCAAAATATCTTCCTTTGTGTTCATCAAATTTATACAAGAAGAAATTTAAACATGTTTGTAACAACGTGAGAATGAGAAATAATGACAGAATTTTTATTTTTTGGGTGAACTATCCCTTTATTATTTATACATACACCTTTAAATCAAAATGTGTAAGGTCAACATATGTAATGTAAACATTTCACTGACCCTAAACTTTGAACATAAGCATGTCTTACTTTAAGAGATATTTGAAATATGTGTTAAAATCAGCATTATTGGTTTTTAGTCTTATAAACTTGCATGTGACAACTAGCCCCAGTCCTCTTTAAAATGACTAAACCATTGAAGCTTACTAAAGTGCCTACTGAGAAATATTTTAATACGCCAAGCCTTGTCATTTACCTTTTTACATTTACATTAATGCATTTTGCAGAGGCATTTCGCAGAGAGATTTTATCCAAAGTGACTTACAGTGCGTTACAAGGTATACATTTTATTAGTATATGTGTTCCCTGGGATCAAATCTATTACCTTAAGTGCAGCTAATGCAATGCTAGCAGTTGAGCTACATGAACGTTTTATTGGTCATGTGGTTTTGGTGCCATTAACTGATAAAAAATAGATTGATGTAATGTAGGCTACACCTATAAGTTTATTGTCTACCAAATGCATAGATACAAAAGTAAACACAACAAATATATTAATAGTAATATGATGTAATGC
This sequence comes from Misgurnus anguillicaudatus, assembly GCF_027580225.2. NCBI lineage: Eukaryota > Metazoa > Chordata > Actinopteri > Cypriniformes > Cobitidae > Misgurnus > Misgurnus anguillicaudatus. The sequence continues at coordinate 12,400,017 of NC_073341.2, forward strand.
TTAAACTAAATATGATTTGATGAAATGTATTTATTGGATAGAGTTTTACATTTAACATGATTGGTAGTGACTTTAATTTAAAAAAAAAAAACAAGTGAAACATCCAGCTTGTCATATCAAAATCTGTAAAAATGTTGATAAATTGCAGCATTTTTGTCAAATCAACACATATTTTATATATTACTTTAACTTTAGCTAAAAAAAAAGTTAACAATTTCAACTTGAATTTATACTTTATGTTAATTTTTTTTTAAGGCAAAACTAAATGAAATAGCAGGTTTGAAATGGCTGTCTTAACTTTGTGCTGCATTTTTTCCAGCGCAGTAATACATTTTTTTAATGACAAATATAAATGAAATGCTCAAATGATTGATGTTTTATTAAAGCATTAATAGATACCTGACATTTTTTTCATTGTATACAATGCTTTATAATTGCTACAGTATATAACTCCCATGCATTCTTACAATTGTCAAAAAACCAATCCCTTCCATTGTAGTTCATTATGTAAGGGACACAATAGGAGGACAGACCGTCAAGACTGAACATTTTGTAACTACAGCGCCCTCTTCTGACACAATACCCTCAATGACATTTCTCAGTAGGCACTTTAGTAAGCTTCAATGGTTTAGTCATGTTAAAGAGGACTGGGGCTAGTTGACACATGGGCTATAGATACAAGTATTAGACTAAGATCTAATAATGCTGGTTTTAAACACATATTTTAAAACTCTCTTAATGTAAGACACACTAATGTTTAAATGTTTAGGGTCAGTGAAATGTTTACTTATGTTGACCTTTAACATGTATGTGTGCATAAATGTCTTTGTAGACAAAAATAAAATTGTGCAAAATTATAAAGAGAAGCTGCCATTAAGTGCCCAAAATAGATACAGTCGACCTTATAAGATTATATCCCTATTGCAAAAAATTAAGGGAATTACACAAATTATTTAGTGTTTCCTTTGTTGGTTCTCATGTGATATATGTTTAACCTGCCAGTCTTTAAAGTTCCCCAAGTGAAAAATATTTCTATTAAATTATACTTTAAAAAAAGTGTACTAAGTATATTTTCTACATTTTGTACTATTTTCGTCAAATCTAAGTATAGTTAAGTGTATTTAATTATGTATTAACTTCAACTTAACATCTATTTAACTACACTTGGAACAACTTTTTTTAAACTTCAACTGCACTAAAATACACCATTTGAAACTGCAATTTGAAACTGCATTAAAACTGTTACGTGTTGGTGTCTATTAAAGTCCATTAAAATGAGAAAAATCCTGGAATGTTTTTCTCAAAAAACATAATTTCTTCCTGACTGAACAAAGAAAGACATCAACATTTTGGATGACATGGTGGTGAGTTTTTCTGGATTTGTTTTTTAAGAAAATTGACTAATCCTTTAAGTATCACTGCACCACTGTTGCTACATACTGATTTATGAAAATAAACACCACAGTCTTTAATCATGTTTTTCATTTTTCTACAGTTGCACAATTAATGGCAATATCCAGATAAATGTCAATAAATATTGTTGAGTCATCGCGTCAATTAAGAGGAAACGATTCTATATTCATATTTCCGCTATTATCCACTAGGTGGCGATCTTACCCAACTTAAACACTGACGCATTCACTCAACACTAAAAACACCGCTTGTCTTTGCGCCATGCCTAGCAACTCCCCTTAGCTGTTATAAAACGGACTGGTAACCCACTGCTTCTTGGGGCTTATTGATTTATTTTATTTTTAGTCACAACATAACTTATTTATATTATTTTATACCTTTGAACTATAGTGTATTGGTGAATTATATTCTCCAAACTAAAATTACAGTTGAAAAGATTGACTTGTCTTATAAGCTAGAGTTTAATTTTATACAGTTTACGAAATTCAATTTCTGTAAGTCAAAATGATGATTTTCATAGCTGTTTTTTTTTAACTGATCTAAAATGCAATTAAAACAATGTAAATTCAATTTGTTTATGTTGTACCAACCTGATCTCACGAGAACTCAAACATATTTTACGAATTTTTATGAATTGTAGGAAGGTAATCGTGCAAAAACATAAAAAATAACGAATCATAAAAAACCAATAATAAATCCCCAACCTTAACCCCGCCCCGAACCCAAACGTCACGGGGCAAAGGCAAATCATAAAAAACTTATGAATGTAATCATACCAATTAATACGAATTTTAGCCACCTCCTAAAATCCGAACGAATGGCCATGCACTTGTTACACACGTGATACAACCTCCAGTGAAATGCATTTCATTTTAAAAAGGAAAAATTGCCTGTTTATTTTTTTGTGTGCTAATGAATGTATTCTTTATTAAATATTTATTCATATAAAAAGTTAAAACCTTAACCTACTAAGACCCGAGCTTTGGTTTGGCTTGCATTTTAGATTTCTTCCAACTATTTTGGGGTTAGGAAGAAGCAATTATAATAACCAAATATTTTTCTTTGAACATGAAGCTGTGTAATTGTCCACGTTTGTGTACATCAGGTTCCAGTTACACAGAAATAAGTATTACGGTGCAAACAAAACAAAAAAATGTGATTAGCCTTAAGAGGTTAAAATAATGCTCAAATCAGCTAATTTAAGGTAACACATCACAAATTTCATTTAATTAGAGATCATTAAGAAACAATTATTTCATCATTGTTCATTTTATTTCAGCTCCAGTGTTACAAACTGTAGCAGCATTTACACAAATCAAAGGTTATGTCTACAATTTTTACTTTCACCACTGTAAAAAAATGAAATCATATAAAAGTCCTCTAGATGGCACTCTCACTTCTACAATGTGCGCAGAAAGCGGCTTAACATTATGTTGTTCATGGTTCATGTGAAGAGGAGTGACACCGCTGCATCTCTTGTGTCTGATACATCTCCTGTTTCTCCAAGTATTGAGAGATCACTTTAAGGCAAAATCTACATTTGTTAACAATATTCAATGTAAAACTGATTTAAATTCAATATATATATTTAAAAACAGCTGGTTTTGCAGAGCAATTACAGGTAGTGAGCATTTAAAAATGCTGGACCAAGTAGTAGTAAACCCATGGGGTTTCCACCATAGTACAACATGAAGTCAAAAATAAATGGAAATTTGTCAGTGGTCTTTCAAATAAAAGGTTAAACAAGCAACCTGCTTTGAATGGTCCTTGATAAAACTAAACCTAAAACACAGCACTATACGCCCTAGTAAAAATCTCAACACTTCCAAGCCAACAGCATTTTACCCATCAGCTGATAACTGGCAGGCCGGAAAAGTTGGTAGCAAAAAGCTGTACATTATTACTTTTCTTTTTTGTTCCTATGGACAGTTGGTAAAACAGGTTAAGAACCCTTATTGATGAGAATTTTAGGGAATGTCAAAAGCTTCAGAGCTGGAAAAATCATCAAGGGACGAGGAACTGAGAGAGGACAGGAAAGACATTGCCTGCTGATCCAGTCAGCACACGTTAAAACCAGAAACTATCTTTCTCCCTCTAACAGGCAAAAAAACACAGTGCTGGGAATATCCCTCTCTGATGGGAATATGCATAGATTACGAAGACGCAATGAATTCATCCAATCACACTAAAACACTGAAAATCAAGACTATGATAAAGCAATACTAGAATTAACTTAATATTTGCTAGCATATGGTAAAATAAAACTTGTTTTCTATTAAAATACTTTCTCATGTCCCAGATTAATATGCAGACGAAAGGTAGAAACTATATATACATGTTAATTTTGTTGAATATGTAAACACTGCAGTGCTACTAAAAAGATAGTTCACCCTAAAATGAAAAATGTGTCATTATTTACTCAACCTCATGTTGATCTAAACCTGTATGAGTTTCTTTATTCTGTTGAATACGAAAGAAGATATTTTGAGAAATGATGAGTTGACGATATCCATTGATTCCACAGTAGGATAAACAACTGTGAAAGTCTATAGGTACCGTCAACTTTGTGCTTAAAATCAAAATATTTCTTTTTTGTGTTTAACATGATAAACTCATACAGGTTTACAACATGCATGAGGTTGAGTAAATGATGGTGAGGTTTTATGTTTCTAGGTGAACTTTCCCTGTTTGTGTGAGCATCCCAACAGTGTGAGTTTGGAACAGGATTATCTAAAATCAAGTGTTGGAAAAAACAGTTTGAAAGGTTAATTTTTGCAATTGCATTTGGGTGATTCTCACGAAACCATTGAAACACCACGGCACTAATGATTTTAGCTTTAAAATGTGTAATATAGTAACATTAAAAAGCATCAGAATTAACACAATACTGTGTTCTACCTTGCACAATGTGTGATTTCAACATAAGAATTTATAATTGTAAATTTTATCTCATTTTCTGCTGAAATTCTCATTACCGCAATGTGTCCGGCTGTGTTTGAACATGCGTTATGTTGTAATTTAATCAAATTAACACAAAAATATTAAGAAAAAAATAAATGGATGTTTTGCTAGACTACTTTAGATGACAGAAAAAATATTTACTGAATATTCATGTATAATAATAATGAAGAAAAATTAGGAAAATGATGTGTCCATGCCTGATGTTCTCATCCTCCGCAACACTTTTTGAGAACAGTTTAAGCACACATACAGAATTTTAATAAAGTTTGATTTTGAGTGACCAAGCACATGGACCAGTTACTTCAAGATGGCTACCAGGTAAGATCTTTTTTTTACAGTTAATTTGAAATATTGGCTTGTCAGAATGCTTACACGACATTTTGATTATCATTACCGCAACAGATGCTTATTAAATGTTAATTTAATTAATAGAAGCATAATACTTTGATTTTAAATGCATGTGCAGAATCTCCAAATTATGTTCTTTCAGGTTTGTCATGTCATTTTGAAAATATGTCAGTGTTGATGTTTTCTGACTGTTGCGGTAATTTTTTAGGACTAATTTTTTAAATTATGTTACAAAAAGTGTTAAATGATAAGTAAAAGTTTTTAAATTAATGTTCCCATTTACTCCAGACTTTGTTTTTCAATGTCTGGTGGGAAAAAAGCAATTTTTACATTTTCATGCTTGACATTTTTAAAACCAAGTTTTCGTGAGAATCACCCATTTGGTGATGTAATGACACACTGTAGATATGACACTTCAGCTAGAAAACATAACAGCTACTGTATTGTGTTAGCTAATGCTTTATAATGTTTCACCTGTGTGTGCGTTTTTAATCTATTGGTCCAATAACAGGACCTCCTGCATAAGACGGTACCTCTTATCCAAGAGCTATAAATCTTAAATCAAATACAAATAAAAGACCACAAAACTGAGTACTTTTGTGAATAAAATACATTATTTACAATTTCATTCTGGCACTGTCTAAATTTCTTGTGCGTAATTCCAGTGCAAATTCATCACAGGCCTTATGCTGCGTTTACACCAGCCACGGTAGAGGCGTAAAGCGTGAGTGATTTCAATGTTAAGTCAATGTAAAGACACATGTCTGGAGGTCTCGCGGCGTGATTGAGGCATTTGGCCTGGCGCGGTAGACGCGATTCTGCCTCATTCGCGCATCTAATTGAGCGTCTGGCGCACCGTTTATTTTCCCCCTATAGTAAGGTGACCAAATACAAACTAGTAACTCTCTCGATGAATGCACGATCAACAATAGCCATCTTTCAAAAAGACAACCGCATAGCACTTGCCCCTCCCACAAGAAGCGGATTTCGCCTCGGACGCACGTCAAATGCTTGCTTTTTCCACGCGTCTAGAGCGAAGTATGCTTTCAAAATGTTCAAGCGGCAAACTAGACGCGGTAGACGCCATTTTGACGCCTCACACGTGGCTGGTGTAAACGCAGCATTAGAGTCCACTGTAAAAAATGTTGCTGTAGTTATGCAGCTGTTTGCCAGTTACTTACTGTAGATTTAAATGCATGTTATTTATTAACTTAAGTCTTTATCTTTACAGAATAAAACTACAAAATAACAGCCTCATGCAATGCATTCTGGAAGCCAAAAATCCTGATTAACCTTTTTCTGTTTTTTCTTCATATTTTGGTTTCCAGAATGCTTTGCATGATGCTGCTACTTTACAGCTTTATTCTTTAAAGATGAAAAATTGTTAATGTTTAATGTTCATTTAACTTTGAACAAACTGTTTGCCAGTAAATAACATACATTTAAATCTACAGTAAGTTACTGGCAAACAGCTGAGAGTAATACTGTCATGTCTACAGATTTTTTAACGTTTAAAGGGATAGTTTACCCAAAAATGAAAATTCTGTTATCATTTACTCATCCTGACCATATTTTTATAAACCTGTATGAGTTTTTCTTCTGTTAAACACAAAAGTACCAGACAATTGAAGGCACCCATATTATTTTTTTCCTACTATGGCAGCCCACTGTGTGGTTACAATCAAAATACACAATAAACTCATACAAGTTCACAACATAAGGGTGAGCAATTTATGAATTTTCATTTATGGGTGATCTTTTTAATCTACACATACATTTTGTCTACTTATTTAATTTTTTTTTAAAGAGTTTATAAATCAAATTCACATAAATTTGTTCTGCTTATAAGGCACAATAGATCATACTGCTTTGCATTTGTTTTCACAGTCTTGTGTTAAAAATCAAAATCTAAGATTCGGTTAAAGATTAAAGTTATGATTTACGCGAAGGTGAAAATATTCAGCTGCGTATTTGTAAACAGCTCAGAAGAGGAATGAATGGACTGTTACTGTAAAGCCTCTTATGTACTCTGTGAATAAAGATGTTATTGTAGGTTAAAGAGACAGTTCACCGAAAAATGAAAACTCTGTCATCATTCACCCATCCTCATGTTGTTCCAAACGTGTATGAATTTCTTTTTTCTGATGAACACAAAAGATGATATTTTGAGGAATGATGGCAAACACACAGCTGATTGTTACTATAGACTTCCATAGTAGGAATAAAAAAATATGATGGAATTTAATGGGTACCATCAACTGTGTGTATACAATCATTTATCAAAATATCATCTTCATCATTTATCACAATACTTCCAAAATATATTTTTTCCTACTATGGAAGTCAATGTTCACTTACTGCTGTGTGTTTACCATCATTAATCAAAATATCTTCGTGTTCATCAGAAAAAAATAAATTCATACAGGTCCACAACAACATGGTCAGGATGAGTAAATGATGACAGAACCCTCACCTTAGGGTGAACTATCCTGTTAAGGATTTCAACTGGAACCACCAACTTTAGTGCACATTTAAGTGTAGGGTGCTTACGAGACTGCATAGATCACATCTTATTATATCTATTTACATACAAGGATTGGTTGGATATGTATTATGTAACATCTATTCTAAAACCAATCAAAGCTATCGCACACAAAACTACCACTCACCGCTAAAGTGAACGACTTTTCGAATACACCAGCCGATGAATGATAAGTGCTTTAGTGTGCCTACTAATTCTGTACCACTGTCACAGTGAAATCAGGCAATTCAAAGTCAGTCTTTGGATATTAAAGTCTGCCGTAAAAACTGAAAGCGTAAAATAATTTTGGGGGGAATGAATGTATGAACATCTAAAGTCACACATAAAAATCTGCACATTTGCTGATGGGAATCCACAGACCCCAGTCAGGCCAGACGCAAAATTTATACGTCAAAGAAAGATAGGTGATGTCACTCACAACCCATACCCGCATCCTTCACCGCCTCAGTTTCCTTCTTGGTTATAAAATTTGGCAACTATGCTGAATTAATTTTTAATGCGGAAAAATTAAACAGGATTTAAAAAGTATAAGACACTTCAGGGGTTAAAACATCAGTGCATTCGTTTTAAAACGGGACCAAATTGCAGGGTTTAAAATCCAGTCAGCCTTTATATGAGGTAAGGCATTAAAAAACATTTGGCCTGTTTATTGCGAACTCAGGAATGTCTTTAACAGCATACATGCATACACATATATCTATATGAATATGTATGCATGCACCACCGTGGATTAAAACAGGACGGGAGTGTAATCCGTTTACCGTCTGTGGTCCAGAGAGTAGCATTTTCCTCTCTTCCCATCAAGTTTTCCCCAGAAATGTCCTGTAGTGTGTCCATGTAATCCAATAAACTTTTTCAATAAATTAGTATGTTACAAAACATTATAAGAGGCTATAGCTGCTGGAGTGTCGAAATGATTCCCGTCTCTTCCACATCCGAATATTAATTTACCCACATCTTTGGATCGGTTGGACCTTTGAAGTGATTTTCCTACGACGGACCTCATGTAGTGCCGGTCTTCATAGAGTTCCTATGCAGCTCCTGGATGTTCGTTTGTTCGTGTTGAGTCAGAAAATACTTAAAGAACTCGTACACGGACCAGGCGATGGCCGTGGAAGGCATTTGATAAATCACTCGCGCTCGGGCGCCTTTGAAGAACGCCGGAAAGCCTCCCAGACGATAAACTGTCCTGAAGGTGTTGACCATGCCCGAGAGTTGTCCGCTGACGTGTGCCGAACTGAGCGCTACGTTCTCCTGCGTGTTTAGCAGAGTCTTGCAGACGTCTAACGGAGTGGTCACGGCAGCGGACACGGCCCCCGCCGCCGCACCAGACAAGATGTGCGTTTCGGGGCGGTACTGACGCTGGGGGTTTAAATGTTCCTGCATGAACTCATAGGTCATGAAGTGCACGGCCTGGAAAGGGATGTTCATGATCAGCTGAGTGCTGTAGCTGCGGTAAAAGGCCGCCAGTCCTTCTGTACGACTTATGGTCACGACACAGTCATATAGGCTGCGGTATGGAGAGTTATACATCTGCATCCTCTGCTTTACCACTGAGAGAGAGAGAGAGAGAGAGAGAGAGAGAAAATATACTTTTTTCTGCATTTGGAAATATAGTGAAATAGTTTAACTGTATAATATAATTTAGGTAAATTATTTTTACTACATTAAAAACTGTTGCTTTGACAAACTCATTTTACCTGCGTACATTTTTTTATCCCTTTTCTTATGCATGGTGAGGTTACAAATTCCTATTATTAATCCTGAAACATCTTAACCCCATCTACTATACCAAAACAAATTTAATCGTTAATACTTTACAATAAGGTTATATTCATTAGTAAATACATTAGCTAACATGAACTAACAATGAGCAATTTAGTTCATCAGCATTTATTAGTCTTTGTTAAAGAGATAGTTGACCCAAAATTGTGTCATTATTTACTCATCCTCATGTTGTTACAAACTTGTATACATTTCTTTGTTCTGCTGAACACAAAGGAAGATATTTGTAATGAGGCAGAAAACAGAAGCACCACTGACTTCCACAGCAGAAAACTACTATAAAAGTCAATGGTGCTTCAAAATCGTTTGGTTACAAACATTGCTCAAAACATCACATGAGGGTGAGTAAATGATGACAATTCTTTTTTTTTTTGGGATTAAAAATCCCTTTAAATTTTTGTTATGTTCATTGTGCATTAACTAATGTTAAAAACTTTAATTAAAAACGTATTAGTGAATGCTAAAATGAACATGAACTAAGATTAATAAATGCTGTACAACTATTGTTCATTGTTAGTTCAAGTTAGCTAATCCATTCCCTCATGTTAAACAAATACAACCTTATTGGAAACTGTTACAATTAAATCCATAAATGTGGTTGCTTAAAGGGACACTCCACTTTTTTTGAAAATATTCTTATTTTCCAGCTCCACTGGAGTTAAACACTTGATTTTTACTGTTTTGGAATCCATTTTAGCCAATCTCTGGGGTGTGGCGCTACCACTTTTAACATAGCTTAGCATAATCCATTGAATCTGATTAGACCATTAGCATCGCGCTAAAAAATAACCAAAGAGTTTTGATATTTTTCTGTAGTTACATCTTGTACTAAGACCGATGTAACTACAGGAGGCGCAACGATACTACGCAGTGCCCGAAAATAGTCCCCTTAGTATCTTTCAATAGCTGATCTACTATTTTCGGGTACTGCATAATATTATTGCGCCTCCTGCAGTCATGTTACGGCAGCAAAGTCCTTGATTATTATGCCAGAATGAGAGTATAGTTCCTAGCCATATCTGCCTAAAAAATCACAACTTTTAATTTTCTGTCGGTCTTAGTACACGATGTAACTGTAGAAAAGTCAAGTTTTAAATAGGAAAAATATCAAAATAACTTTGGTTATTTTTAGTGCGATGCTAATGGTCTAATCAGATTCAATGGATTATGCTAAGCTATGCTAAAAGTGCTAGCGCCAGACCCGGAGATCAGCTGAATGGATTCCAAAACATTAAGAATCAAATGTTTAACTCTAAAGGAGCTGTAAAATGAGCCTATTTTTTATAAAAAGTGGAGTGTCCCTTTAAAGATTACCAAAAATGTATGCTACAGTATCCACATGTGAGACGTACCTTCTGCTGGATTCATGACCGCATCATGGAGGACGGTGGCAACACTTCCTGCCACTCCTAAAAAGTAGAAGACAACAAAAATTTAATTCACGAGATTTGGAATAGGCACTTGTACCCTTTTCCACTACCCCAGTGGTTCCCAACCTGAGGTACGGGCCCCCCAGAGTTCACAGGTGGGGGATGCGATATGCTTTGAGCTCACATAAAGATGCACAACATTTTATCTAAAAATATTTTGTATAGTTTTGTAAAAATCTTATGCTTATGTAAAGTAATTATTTACATTTTGCTTGCTACATCTCAAAGTGCTTGTCAGCGTTTTGGCAAAATCAAACGATAAAAGTAGATGGTTGGGGGGCTCAGTATATGGGTGATTCTCACGAAACCATTGAAACACCACGGCACTAATGATTTTAGCTTTAAAATGTGTAATATAGTAACATTAAAAAGCATCAGAATTAACACAATACTGTGTTCTACCTTGCACAATGTGTGATTTCAACATAAGAATTTATAATTGTAAATTTTATCTCATTTTCTGCTGAAATTCTCATTACCGCAATGTGTCCGGCTGTGTTTGAACATGCGTTATGTTGTCATTTAATCAAATTAACACAAAAATATTAAGAAAAAAAATAAATGGATGTTTTGCTAGACTACTTTAGATGACAGAAAAAATATTTACTGAATATTCATGTTTAATAATAATGAAGAAAAATTAGGAAAATTATGTGTCCATGCCTGATGTTCTCATCCTCCGCAACACTTTTTGAGAACAGTTTAAGCACACATACAGAATTTTAATAAAGTTTGATTTTGAGTGACCAAGCACACGGACCAGTTACTTCAAGATGGCTACCAGGTAAGATCATTTTTTTACAGTTCATTTGAAATATTGTCTTGTCAGAATGCTTACACGACATTTTGATTATCATTACCGCAACAGATGCTTATTAAATGTTAATTTAATTAATAGAAGCATAATACTTTGATTTTAAATGCATGCGCAGAATCTCCGAATTATGTTCTTTCAGGTTTGTCATGTCATTTTGAAAATATGTCAGTGTTGATGACTGTTGCGGTAATGAGATTTTTTAGGACTAATTTTTTTAATTATGTTACAAAAAGTGTTAAATGATAAGTAAAAGTTTTTAAATTAATGTTCCCATTTACTCCAGACTTTGTTTTTCAATGTCTGGTGGGAAAAAAAGTAAATTTAAGCAATTTTTACATTTTCATGCTTGACATTTTTAAAACCAAGTTTTCGTGAGAATCACCCATATGTACTTAGAGGAAAAAGGTTGGGAACCACTGCACTAGCCGAGGTTAAAAGTCATTTTCTATAAACAGCACAAATGCAAACAGACGTTTGCAACTTTGATGTAAAAAAACTATTGCAACATTTAATATACTTACTGTTTTGTCCACACATTAGTTTAATGTGTTGAATAAATGCAATAATAAGCATTAAAAGGTTTCAGCTTAAAAGCCTAAAGTCCCACTGTGGGGGAAATCAAGTTTTTACTGTTGCTTATATGTCTATGTGGTGTTTTTAATATGTTTTAAGGCAAGCCATGTGCAAATTCATCATTTAACATCATTGCCGAGTATTTTCTCCATAAAACTGGGGACAGCCTCATTCCTACTTGTTTAAAATCGCCTTGGTTTCCATCGTCACAAACATGTAACCAATTATATCAACACAGTTGAATGCATGGATAAGCAGTTCGAGTTATAAATATTATGTATGGATGCCTCATAAACCCTTCTGTGATGCTGTAACCTGTTAACATCAGCGCTTAAAGATTAGTGCTTTAGTGGTTACTTTGCTGATAGACTGCATTGAAAATATTTTCAACACTGCCCTTGTTAAATAAAAATACTGAATGAATACCACTATCACTTTTGCCATATTTTAAAACGGCAACAAGTCATGCTGTACTTTGTGTCATGCCTGTAAACTACGAAAACATTATTGCAGCTTAGTGTTTGCACCGCCTAGCACAAATAATTCAATGATTTTTCTTTCATAGGAATTGACTATTAAACTGCCTGGTGTCTGTATGATCTCACAGCTCATTTCAAGTTTCTACAAGCCGTATTTATCCTCTGTTTAGTTACAGGAGTATTAAGTTAATGTGTCAGATGAGAACTGGCACTCCCAGCTGAATCTGGTTTCTCCCAAGGTTATTTCTCTACTTAAAAACCATGGGAGTTTTGGTTCCTTTTCACTGTCGTATTTGTATTTTACAATGAAACATTCGGCAGATATTTAAAGCGACTTACAGCATGTCTGTTCCTTGGGTTCAACCCATGACCTTTTGCGCTGCTAATGCATTGCTTTAACACTGAGCTATACAGGATTACTTTGGCTAGCTCACTGTGAGCTGACGTTACTGTACGTTTTATACCTTGCTTGCTAATATCACTTTTTATATACAGTAATGGTGCGACTATAGACATTAGTCATATACATTTTACTATTTTTCTGAGTTAGTAGTAATAATAACGTACATTTTAGATACATTTTATGGCCAACATCACACAATTGTATTTACCATTAGCGATGTGACTGTTGCCTCCGTTTTGTATGACATCACTAAGGGAGAGTTTGATTTGCTCATAACATGCAAAATAGAGAGCGTGGGCAGGGCCGGCCCCCAGAACAGTAATATTGAGTCCCCTTAATGGCCGGAGGAGGCCCTCTGTCTGCACAATCCTCTTCAGTGCACCGTACACGCTCCTGTATTGAGCCTTTGGGTCTGGCTGCAAACTCTGCATTCGGGTCTGTGGATAAAATGAGAGCAGAAAAGTGAGACAGGAATAAAATGCCATAAATGTTAAAACTGATCCAATCATAAATGTTATTAATTAGGTATGCACCACAATTTGGTTGACCCCAATTTAAAACTGGACAGACTTTTGTGCACTATTGGGATTTAATCAAGGGCTTCAGAAATAAAAGTGTGTGTGTTGAAACTCAGCAGGACTGTGGCCCTCCATGAGCACAGTTTAAAACCCCTGATGTAACAGGATCCAAACATTATCCATCCACACAAAGTCACAGCCCTCAATGCCCCTTTGTGGGACGAATTACTTGGCATATCGGTTGTCATTTGGTGGAAGAGACAAAAAAGCAGCTTGCAACTATGCAGGTCTAAGACATAGTCATTTAGGGCTGCATAACTAGTTTAGACATGTAATGGCTTAACATTGCAAACTATTGTGTTGTATATCGATGATCATATTAATAAAAAGTTTGTAGCTCAGTAATGAGTGTAGGGCTGCAAAACAACTAATCGCAACGAATCGTTTGAAGAATAAAAGTTTTTGTTTACATCGTGTTTGTGTGTGTGTGTGTGTGTGTGTGTGTGTGTGTGTGTGTGTGTGTGTGTGTGTGTGTGTGTGTGTGTGTGTGTGTGTGTGTGTGTGAGAATGTATATATTTAAGAAATTTTACATGTGTATATGCATTTGCATATTTATTTATACATTCATATAAAATTATAAAAGCATGCGTGTATATTTATATATACATAATTATTATACACACATAAACAAAAACTTTTCTTCAAATGATTAGTTTCAATTACTTGTTATGCAGCCCTATAGTCATTAGTAAGCTACAACCTTTTATTAAAGGATTAGTCAATTTTCTTAAAAAAAAAATCCAGATAATTTACTCACCACCATGTCATCCAAAATGTTGATGTCTTTCTTTGTTCAGTCTTTGTTTATGTTTTTTGAGGAAAACATTCCAGGATTTTTCTCATTTCAATGGACACCAACACGTAACAGTTTTAATGCAGTTTAAAATTGTAGTTTCAAAGGACTTCAAATGATCTCAAATGAGGCATAAGGGTCTTATCTAGCAAAACGATTGTCAATTTTGACAAGAAAAATAAAAATAAGCACTTTTAAACCACAACTTCTCGTCTATCTCCGGTCATGTGACACGCCAGCGCGACCTAACGTAATTGCGTAATGACATGGAGAGGTCACGTGTTACATATATAAAACGCACATTTGCAGACCATTTTAAACAATAAACTGACACAAAGACATTAATTAGTATCATTCCACATACAACAACGTCAGAACGGTCCTCTTTCTCTACACTTGTAAACACTGGGGCATATTTTCGCATACGTCATCCGTGACCTCTTGACGTGATGACGTATTACATGAGGTTGCGCTGACGCGTCACCTGACCGAGATAGACGAGAAGTTGTGGTTTAAAAGTGCATATTTTTTATTTCTCTTGTAAAAATAACAATCGTTTCGTTTGGGATCGTTTAGAGTCCTTTGAAACTCAGTTGAAACTGCAATTTTAAACTACATTAAAACTGTTACGTGTTGGGGTCCATTAAAGTCCATTAAAATGAGGTCCTGGAATGTTTTCCTCAAAAAACATAAGTTCTTAAGAGAGACATCAATATTTTGGACGACATGGTGGTAAGTAAATTATCTGGACTTTTATTTTTTAAGAAAATTGACTAATCCTTTACTACGATCATCAATATACAACACAATCGGGTTGTCTACTCTAAACTATAATCCTTTTCATAACATTTCCTACAAAATTCTTCATTTAACATTTATAAGTAGGGGTGTGACGAGACACAAGATTGAGTTCAGGAGAACAAGACGAGTATTTTAAATTTTTTAAGAAATCCTCAATGACAAAATAAATGAATGGGAAACTGAAATTACATTATTTTGAAATGCTTTAACGAATCTAGAACTGTCCCTAACAATTATTTTGCTAATTAATAATAAAGTAATTAGATATTTTTGGTGATAAAAAAAGACCCAAGTGAGCAATAACCTTTAAAATGACGTAAAAATGACGATGCAATAATAATTGGTTAAAATATAGTATATATAGTATTATACAACAGTTCTATCTGGTTCTCGAATCTGATTGGCTAAGAGCTATGTGATATTGTACTGATAACGGCACAGTAACCGCTTCACTTTTCGTATCATTCCGCCACCTAGTGAATGGAGGTCCTAAACAGGCTCATCTTTGAATGGAAAAACACAGACGCGCTGTTTTTAAACACTCTCCGTGTGTCTCATTAGTTCACTAGCTCATAAATCAGTCTGTGAAACCCCAATCGGAAGTTATTATTCCGTCAAAGATCAGCGCTCTTGGATGTTACATTAAAGTTAATGGGAGTAATGTCTTGTCACATCGTGTGGACGATTAACACTTGGAAAGAGGAATGTAAACACAGAGCTATATCTCTTATCAGAACGCGAAAACAGCGTGGAACTGCAGGTAAGCACCGCAGCTTTTAAATGTGGACACTGATCATTTATTTAATAACGACGTGACTATTAAAACATGTTATGAGAATATCGCCCCTGATATATTTATAAGCAGCATGCAAAAACATCTCTCTGACACTTATAAAAAACCGTTTTATATAGTACTGACAAGAACAAAGTTTAATAATAATCGAGTGCTCGTATGGCGTTAAGATGAAATGGGAAACCAATAGTAACATTATAGAAGTATAGTTTTATTAACTTTTACCTCGCGCCAAAACAATAACAACACAAAAGACACTAAATATGAATAAGAAAACAATTAATAGTTTTATCATGACACCAAATACTGCTGATTTGATCTCATTTTTGACCATCAAACACAGACAGGGCCAACATGAGAGCCAGGGAATCCCTGTCAGAGATGTAGCCCAGAGAGGGCGGTGGTCAGCGGGGCGAGTGAACACTGACGTCCGCTCATGCTTTGGTTCTCATACGTACCGAATCTCACTAAGCAAACGTTCAAACAGGCGCTAATCGACTGTAGATTTTAAATATAATAAATATATATTCTCGACTGAACTAATCTTAAAACTACACTTTGTGACCAAGAAACGTTAATATAAAGAAACGCCTATCCGTCCATTGAGTTATTATGAGATTCAAAGCAGCCGAAAGTGTTACCTGTCATTCTGGCAGCCCTCAAATCCGTGGCGGAAGAAGTAGTTCTCAAACAAAAAAGCTTTTAAAATAACCCCGTTGTTGTTTTCTAGTTTTCGTTTCCCAAACGTGTGCCGTCGAATTGTTGTATAAAAGCAATATCGCTCTCGGAGTCGTGTGATATAGCTCTATATCATCACGCCTGTGATTAGGCCAGAGGCACGAGGCTCCTACTCGAGCGATATTGCTTAAATATAGTAATAATAGCATCAAAACAAGTAAACACATTACAGTAATATAGCCTTTGTAATAAAAACAGCGTTATGTATTATAACAAATGCCTGCAGGGGGCGCTAGCAGACCTGCTTCTGTTACTTTTACTTTAGACTGAGAAAACGCTTACTTTTAGCCAAACAACTTTTAAATACATTTAAATCTTTGATATTTGTCCAATTCTTTACAATAGAAATGATACAGCCACTGTTATTCTTGAGCAAGAACATGAAGAGATAAAATCATGTAAACTCCGAGTGAGGGTTTAAGACACTTCACATCTGACACTGAGAGAAACAAAACGCGTATTAGACGAACATTATTGGAAACCCAAACAAAAAACACACAGAGCAAAAGACAAAATATAATGCATGCACATTGCACTGGAAAAGGTTTAGCCAGAAACGTAACTTTATGTTGAAATTAGGACAGTGGCCGTTTCTCAAACAAAAAGCTGCATCCTCCGGAGGTCGCATAATGCAGACTGCATACGTCATCAAGCCTGGTTTATTTCAGTTAACTGAGCAAGTCATGAGCATATTACAACAATTTACGATTAACTAAATATAATAGTAAACTTTTTAATTGTTAATATTCTGTAATAAGACGTCTTTATGATGTATGCAGTCTACAAATGCAACCTCCTAAGGATGCAGTCTTTCGTTTGAAAAACGGCCAGCATTTCACCTCCACGAGAAATCTCGTGACTTAATTTTGTGATACATGCACGCGATCTCATCACACCCCTATTTATAAGGGCAATTTTTCAATGCACACACATGCTGTCTTATAAATAAATAATTGGCATTTAATCAATTAGTTCAACAACCAATCATAATATTGACATAGTAGGGTGTTGCTTTGGGAAGCATTATTGTTCGTCTTTAAGCTCCTATTCATTTCTGACCTTGGTAGACTGGCACATGCAAGCACAGCATCACTCTTCACACCCAGCCACATACTTCTGCTCTGTTAAACCTGACTGTGCTGCGCTTTCATGTCTACAAATAACATGTCAGAAACAAAAGAGAGAAAAGAAGTTTTGTAATCTTAGTCATGCTACAGCCCTTGTAAAGCAAGTTTAAGCCTTGGAATCACATAAACCACTTCACTTGATCAATTTTAATCATTACTGTTTCTCCTCTAATCCTTTAACACTCGACACACTTTTACTATGTGGATATGTCAGCAATAAGGGTTTACTATGGAAAGACTAGAAAAAGAGAGCAAAAATCACAAGGGTTTGAAAAGCTCTACTGTAACAAGAGAATTACACAAACAAGAAGACTTGTTATAATTGGCCCATAACTATCATTATAAAATCCCTGGCAACAAAGAGCTGCAATTACTTTAAGTTTCTCAGGATATCTGAGATCACCTAAAGACATAAATCAGAAAGAACAAATATTTTTACAAATATATGCTTGTCAAGAATACATTCATGTGTGTACTGAAGGGTTTAGCCAGTAAAAGAATGAAGTACTCCAAACCTCAATCAGTTACACTTCCAGTGTGATAAAACACAGTTCCCTCTATAGAAAACATACAGTAGGAGCACCGCAGCATAACACATAGGTGTCAAATGTATTTATTCAACAAAAGTTTATTAACTAAAAATACATCTAAATAATAAAACTTTTTGCCACACCTGCCAATGTTGACAACACCCTTTAGTGCTGTGCCAAGAATTTATAAAAATGTCACCGGCCAACTGGTGATTCACACACTGTAAAAAAAATTCATATCAACTTAAGTTTTTGTTTTACTTTAACATAACAAATTAAGTTAAATAATTTCAACTTGTTTATAATTTATGTCAACCATCAATGTAACAAATGTGCTGTAATTCTGCAGCTGGTTGCCAGTAACTCACTGTAGAAGATAAAGACTGAAATGTTTCATGTTCATTTAACTTTAAACAAACTGTTGGCAGTAAATAACACAAATGTAAAATCTACAGTAAGTTACTGGCAGCTAGTTGCCAGTAATACCCAGTAATACTGTAATTTCTACAATGTAAAAAGTAATACCTAAATCTAACTTATAAAAATTGAGGCAAGTGGCTGCATTTGATGTTTTAAGTTGAGTCAACTTGTAGCCTTTTTTAAATATAATAAACAACACTGTAATATTACTTAATACAAACGCAACAAAATTAAGTTGAGTTAACTAATAGTTCTAGTATTACTCAGTTTAATTTACTTTTCTTGGTACAGGTAACTTTTTTATGGTTTGTTGTTGTTTCCATAAACATTGATTTAGACTTCATCTTTCTGTGAGATGAGGGCACGAATTGTTTATTCAAACAACGCGGCCACCCAGTTCAGTTTTGGGCAGCTGTAAAGTGCGACATACTTTGGTATGCAGTCTATGCACAAGCACCAGTCTTCTGAACAATGGTAACTACCATTGAGTTAAGCACAAATTACCTACCAACACAAAACTTTGAGTAAACATGATGAATTAGATACTAATAAGAGCATGCAAAGAGACTCACGAGATGCGCATGACAATCACATGCGATTTATCGTGCAGCCCTAATACTAATAAATTTTCTGTAAGTCAAAGCGATGCTTTTATTTCACCATCAAGACAGAATGCAAAGTTTACAGCTTTTCACTATCATGGGTAAAACTGAATGCAACGTTATGTAATAAACACTTGAAAAGGAACTGAAATGGTTAATGTCTGCAGTAACAGGACGCAACAGGAATGTCCGTGTACAGTGTGTCTGTCTGTGTACATAATGGCCAGCTAATCAGCTTCAAAGTCACACCCCGAGAGACTCTCACACCCTTCTGGATGTGTGTGATTAAGACATCTTCCTAGCCCACCCAACAACCCCAACCCGTCCATTCTACCAACTGATTATTGTTGATTTCATCCAAGCTTCGGTCAAAGCATTTGGATATAGCTGTTAATCTCTAAAGCAGAATAATCATATTTTATATCATCGTAATGTCAATATTAACCTCAAATAATACACTGAAAAAATTATTTATTCAATTTGCAAAATTTTTTAAGGTAAGTGGTCGCAATCAATTTATTTAAGCTACATTTCAACAAAAAAATTAGAAAAACAAAACAAAACAAAAAACTTTTGTTTAAAAGTTGCTTAAATAAATTGATTGTGACCACTTACCTTAAAAAAATTTAGTTAATTGAATGAATCATTTTTTTTCAGTGTAATTATATGATATATAGTAACACACACACACATATATATACTATAAGAAATAAATCTGTAACAGAAAAAGTACTGGCAGCTCATACCACAACAGCTTTTTACAGAACAAAGTAATCTGTATAGAATGACCAAAGAAGTGGTTTAAAGGTGCAGTGTGTAAATTTTAGTGGCATCTAGAGGTGAGGTTGTGAACTGCAACGAACGGCTAAGTCCACTGCTCACCTATCGCTTTTGAAACACATAGAAAAGCTACGGTAGCCACCACCGGACAAACATGTCATCGTTGGAGACAACTTAGTAAAAAAAAAAAAAAGTGTTCATTAAGGGCTTCTGTACAAACATGGCGGCACAAAATGGCGGCTTCCATGTAAGGGGACCCTCGGTGTATGTAGATAAAAACGTCTCATTCTAAGGTAAAAAACACATAACGGTTCATTATGTAAGGGGTTTATACACCCCTGATAATATAGTTTTATATATTATTTTGCATTTCTGTCAAGAGATCCTTCTAAAAATTACACACTGCACCTTTAATTTAAATGCCATTATAACATCATTTTGGTTTGTACTGCATTTCTAAATTGTCAATGTGATTTGTTGAGAAAAAGTTGTTGCTTTATTTTGATTCTTCTGTTATTGCTGCATCACTCTGAATCACCGCTTACTCTTACTAATGCATCAAAACATGAAATACACCCCTACAGAAAATGTTAAGGTATATGAAAGGTACATGAAGTATATAACTAAAAAGGTTAACAATGTCAATTTTATGTACATAAAAACTAAAAGCAAAAGTCGTGCAATGGTGGATTATAAATAAAAGGCCAATTAGAAAATGGAGTCATTTCAAACCGGTTTGGTTAGTTGCACTCTACCCTTTATCTATGAGTATGTGAATGAGAATGATCCCAGAAGGAGGTAAGGAGTGAGTATAAAGGTCACTTATAGTAAAGCATATTGAGTGCATTGGCTAGGTGTCCTGAAATGGACAGGGATTTCTAGGAAGTGACACAAATCAGTTGGCAAGCTGCCCACAATTTACCATACACTAGAAATTCCCAATTATTGCAGTCTAAGCTATTACTAAGTTCATTTCGACACGTGTGTGGGTAAGATTTCAACATTAAAACACATTTCCAGCCACAACACAAGTTAAAAACCAACATTATTTTGAATGGACAACGCAGTCTACCTTACAGTACATAAAACTTTAGCTTTAATCTGCATGTACTGTTTAGTTTAGTTTGTTCTTAAAGACAAATTTATTTGACAGACTTGAATGAGAAAGTTTGAAGAAAAGGATGAAAACCGTAACTCTAAACATTGACTAATACCAAACGCTTCACTGTAGCCCATGAAAAAACAACTTGAATGATTATTGTAAAACATTTAAATTTTATAATGCGAGTGAACTGTAGGGTGGGACTTAAAAAATTCACAGTGATGTGATGACTAGAATTTCATTGGTTAATATTTTACCCATTCAACGAAACGACCCTGACAGTTCTTCACTGACTTTTATCCCATTAAAGCTTCCTCTATGTCTCTGAACCAGCTGTGTCTTTCACTGTCAAACATAAACAAACACATAACCCTGTTTCCTTTCAATGTAAATTTAGGCATCAGTATCTCAGCAGCTATGTGCTCTCCTGACACGTAGTACCCGTCTCTCAATCGCGTAACACTACGGTGACGGGTGAACGAGCAAAATCTGGCAGCCTCTGAGGAAACGGTGACAATAGCCTACGCAAGTCCCACAAAACAGATGCAGAGAGACCAATCTGGCACGGTTTCAAATAACTTTCATTACACAAATTTGCCATATTGGCAACGCTACAATACAATCTTTACAGAGTCCTGATGCAAAACTTGACTTTTGTCTCACCAGAACAAACTATGAGTACCAGATGTGAGAAAAGATAAAGCTGGACTTCTAACAATAAGTCTTTGGACCCAAAGGACCGGCAAGCTTGTGTGTGAGCGAGTGAGTGAATGAATGAAGTGTTGTTTTAAATCCTGGAGAGAGGTTCGCCCTAAGATTAGTGATGCTGGAACACAAAATCACCCTGGCATGTCCAGTCAACATCACGGGACCACCGTTTCACTTCAGATAAATAACACACTAGTGGAGAAAACAGAAATAACCCGCTTTGTTCCTCTAGAGAAGATTAAAGCCACATAACTTTTATCATGGATTGCATTTCTGGTTGTCAATGCTGTTTTTTCTTGGGCTAATACAATGTTGCTTAAACCCCAGTAAAATGTTATCCACAAACTATCACTATTACAGCCTTGACCTCTTTAACCCCAGTTAACTCAAGGTTGGACTATCCCTGTAATAAGTATACAGCAAGTCTGAACACTCCCTTCTTTTCAATTTTTTTTTCATATGGGTGGAAAAAAACATCAATTAGGGTTGCAAAAAAGGTTGGAAACTTTTCATGGGATTTAACTGGAATATATGGGAATAAACTGAGAATTAAAAACAAATGCCTATAACAGGCAACTTAAATGTAGTTCCTGCAGCATAGTTTTGTTTAAAACAACAAGATTTAATGCAATTTCATTTGAATTTCTATCCTGCACATTCTTCAGTCACATGCACACAGCACACTGCTTAATGTAGTGCCATTGAGGCCACACCCCCTGCATGCATGTACTTGCATTCTTCCATAACATGCACAGATCATTTATTGAATAGCAAGCCAATGAATCAGATATTTAAATGTAAGCTAGCATTATGATAATAACTGTAATAATGTGTCTTATCCTTTTGTGTTACTCAATGAAAGAATCAATTAAAGTTCTACAATTAAATCAGACAAGACGTCCTATTTAAAATTTGTATTAGCTTGCATGCATGTTTGCTTAGTTATGACCAAACAAAAAGTTTATTTATGTTTGTATGTAGTATATGTACGTTTTCAAATAATTCCCATAAATTCCTGTTAAGTTTCCAATTTGCCCAGATTAAGTTCCCTGAAACTTTCCACCCGTTTGCAACTCTAATGTCAACAACAACAAAAAGAAATGACTATGGACACCAAATGTAGCTGCATTTATATAATCAGCATGTACAATAACAATATACAATGCTTCGTTAGATATTTACATATAATGGTACAACCAAGAATGCTGCGTGTAAGAAACGTGCTATGAAAACGAGATATGGGTTTGTTGTTAAGTTTTAATTCTGAACAATTCTAATACGAGTAAGGACAATCTTGTCATTTAATTAACTTATAGATACTGTGCTATTTGTATTTCATGACAAACCCTGTCTAGGACAGGACAGGTCAGACCAGCAGGTCCTATGGGTCAGCTGTCAATGACAGCCGGACAGCAGTCTGTCTGATGTGATGTGTTACCACACTCGGTCATGTGTTATTGCATCTGAAGCATGCTGTAAGAAAACTACAAAACTTATTATGAATGACCGATTGTGTACTTGAGTGTTGTGAAAAACTTAATTTGCAAGTTTATCTAACTTTTAATACGCAAGAAGGCAACGTCGCAGTAAGCAAACAACACATCTGACACTTTACTGAAGATGTTTGGTTGTCTTGACTTACCTTGACTGAATCTACGGGGTACATGACGGTGTGCTCCAGCACCCCGGCCACTGCGCCCGCTGTCATGTGCGTGTACAAGGACGCGTGCGCGGGTAAACTCTCGTAATCATCGTCGCCCTCCACCGATCCGCCGTCGCTTTTCACCTCTGACATCTCCAGACTCGCTATGACCGGGTCCGCGCGATACTCCATGCGTGACAGGCGGTGCTGGGCGCGAGGGGTTTAAACGCACGGCTGATTCGCGGCGTTATGAAACGACAGCACGAGCGAACACATAACTACCGCCGTCGTTAGCGTCATTTCAGCGACGACGTGACGTCACCATGACGCGGCGGTCCTGCGCCAGGCGATGCGTGAGGGCGGGGTTTAAAACTGACGTGACCAATTAGAAACAAGTATGGTGATGCTGAGATGAAAAAAGTTTTTGGTGTCTGCAATTTTACCAACTACTAATACTAAAATGTCAAAAACTTTATGTTTTACCTTGCATTGATTAGTCAGTTTTATTTATTTATTCAAATACCCGAAACTTTATTAATATGCTGTCCTTCTTGAAATTTCCTGTTTGATTTAAAACTAAAATGTAACATTCAATTCACCTCAGCCGAAAACACAAACATTAAAAAATACATACAAACATGTACAACAAGGTACAAATCCTTTAGGCTTGTTTTTTTTTTTTTTGCTTGTTCGACTTCATGCAGCTCCACCAGAACTGAAGGGAGGATGACGTCAAATTACCGCGAGAGCGATTCGAAATGACACTTCTTCGTATGATTTCTCGAATCGTTCTCGCGGCATCTTGACGTCATCTGCCGTATGAAGTCGAATAAGCCTTTTGTAAAGCTCTGTATACAACGAAATTAGGAGTGCTGCTTCTGGGGTGTACATGGGGATGTCCCATAACCAGTTACCAGCTTTCTGGAATACCCTCCTGACTGGGTTTTAAAAACAAACAAATAACAATAGGCAAAATAATACTATAAAATTAGCATAAATTAAGCATAAATATAAATGCATATGTAAGTACAAATCAGAAGTAATAGATTAAAATGAAATATACCCATATGGCAAAAATATATATTTTCAAAATATTTTAAATATATTTCAAAATATTAGATAAGATTATAATATTGTATATAAAATGTATATATTTTTGGCCATTTTTGATATTTAAAAAATAAATATATTTTAAAGCATTTAAATTCATGTTGCATTGAAAGCCTGTACACATAACAAAAATATAACAAATAAAAAACATAACAAAGCATAAACATAACAAAGAACAACTACAATAATATATTTATAATATTATATTTTATAT
This sequence comes from Misgurnus anguillicaudatus, assembly GCF_027580225.2. Lineage (NCBI taxonomy): Eukaryota > Metazoa > Chordata > Actinopteri > Cypriniformes > Cobitidae > Misgurnus > Misgurnus anguillicaudatus. The sequence continues at coordinate 12,424,707 of NC_073341.2, forward strand.
ATAATTATACATTTTATACTTAAACTTTATACATTTTATACAAACTTTTATTTTTTTGGCCAGGGAAAATATATTTTTATTTTTATGTATTCGTTGCCCCTGAAATATATGTTAATATATCAATGTTAAAACTAAATATATTTTCAAATTCAGCAAATTTAGCAAATATTTAAAACATATTATTGGCCAAAGAAATGTTTGTTGTTTTGCCATATGTGTAGCTCAATAAAGTGAGCAAATGATAATATTTCTTAAGAGCAAAGTAAACAGCTGTAGTCACTTTATTTCAATCTATACCCCTAAGTAAAGTGATAATGATAATACACATTGATATTGCACATTTGAAATAGTATAGATATAGAACAATAAATGCAAACTTATATGTATTCTGAATTATAAGCTGTCAAAGGTGTTTAGTTATTGTGATCCTTCGCATACTGTAGATGTTTTAGGCCTTATACATCTGCAGGAGCATGATAATGTAGGTGTGGCGTTTCTTAGAATAGATCTTAAGATCAATTCACAAGTCTTTACTTTATCATGCAACGTATGACAGAAAATCTTGTTTTCACCAGATGACTCCCTAACCACACCCTGCATGCATTCAAACACACAAAACATTTTAAAACTGCAGATCCTTTTGTGCTTTGTACTTCAGAATGAGTTTATTTGTAAAAAAAAAAAAAAGCATACAGAAAAGATAGTTCAGCATCCATGCTCATATTCTCCCACTCTCCCTTTTCAGTAACTTTATAGTCTTAGTCAAAAGATGCAAATAAATGCATCAAAAGCATTTGTTATATCACTGCTGACATCAGAGCAGCCTTAAGGCAGCAGCTATTCACATTATTACCATATTTGACCTCTGTTAATCCACATTATAAAACGGCCAGTTCTGGTTCTTCATTCTGATTGGTTGAAACGCGTTCTCAGCTGTGATAAAACTCACCGGTAAACCCACGGCTCAAACCGTATTACATAGCTTGTATCACTGCGCCACTGTTGTTGTGTACTGTAGAAAATAACTGTCAAAATGTCGGATTTTGTTGTCAATTTTGATTTATGGGGTGGGCTTATTATATTATATTGTATTAATTATAATCCTCAACAATTGAACAATTAATGGCGATATCCAGATAAGTGTCAATAAATATTGTTGAGTTTTCTTGTTGATTAATGCTTCCGTGAGGAGTAGTTGTACCGTATATTATCCACTGGGTGGCGATCTTACACAACATAAACATAAACTGATGCTTTCACTCAACACTTTAAAACTCAAGTGTATTTTTGATCAGCGATCTGAACCGGATCTCTAACAAAAGTCATTCACAGAAATGGAATTATCCCAACATTTTGCTCAAAATTTGAGAGGATAAAAGAACAATTGAAGGTAGGGTGAAACGTTTTTATTTTGTTGTTTGAAAGCAGAGGGTCTGTTCTTTCATTTGATATATTGTATGTTTATATATCTAAAGAAGAACATTTTTCTGGAAGGCATTAATGTTTAACTAAAGCTGGGTGGCAACTCTTTTAAAAAACGCTGGCAGGGAAAGTGTTAAGCATGCTTCCAAGCATATTTGATCCACACGTCAACAGTTGCACGGTATAAATGTTAATGTATAAATTAGATGAATGTTAATTTATGAAAATAAACACCACAGTCTTAATGAATCATATTTTCATTGTGTCTTTGCTCCGTCTGTTTTGCTTGGGAACCGCTCTGTTGCAGACACACTTGAGTCTGAGGAACTACTTTGTTTGGCGGAAGACTAATATCTGTACTAATATAATTACAACTTATTTGAAGCAACCGTTTTATAAACGCAATAAGCCCCGCGAAGCAGCGGGCCACCAGTGCACTCCACAACGGCCAAGGGGGTCCCAGGCACTCCGCTTCGCGTCGTGCCTAACAACGCCCCTTAGCCGTTATAAAATGCACCGGCAACCCACTGCTTCTTGGGGCTTATTGCTTTATCACACCCCATGTGAGCAAATCAAATGATTTAGCCAGACAAGCAGTGCATTTAAACACTGAGACATAGCGTAAAAAGCAGTTTCATAGAAAACCCTCTAACAGAGAACAACATTATGTATACAGTATGTGTCTTGTGCATGCCTTACACAACATTAAAGTATAGTATACTGCTGTTTTAAAATATGCTAATTTAATCAGGTGATGTTGCATTTATTGTATTTTCTATCTGCTTTAAATTTTACTTAGAGATGCAGGTGCTAAAATGAATTCTGATGCTAAGCAAAATTACTCTTTATGATGTTCTCTCGAATGAAGACTGAGATGTCGTCACAAAGGAACACATTCGTGTTAGTGAATATAAGTAAACTAATTGCTAAATTGCTTTTATCGTCCGATTTGGCTAATATATTGGTGCATCTCTTAGGCAAACATATAAAGATTTGTTGTTTCAACTTCAACTTCAAATAAGTAAGTGTTCATGTTGCCTTAAAATTTTAATTCAACATATGATTTGACATTTTTTTAAATTAACTAGGCTAATATTTTTATTTTAAGCTGATTTAACTTAAAATTTGAAGGCAGCACAAAGACCTTTTACCTTTATAGGTTAAAACAACAAATCTTTTTTAGTGTATGGTTCAGATGTGTTTTCCAATAGTGTAATACGTGCTTTACTACAATTTCTCTAGCACTTTAAGTAAACTTGAGTGGTTTGATACCGAGTAGTGACCTAGTATTTTTGTAAAAAAAGCATATGATATTCTTGCAAGAAAATAACATTAAAAAATCAGACGATAGTCATGGCTATATATCCTCTCAATCAAAATAAAAAGAGAACAGGAAAATGCAATGAATTTGTGCTTTGTGTATAGACAATGTAAAGAAACATCAGTAGTTTAATGTTCAATATTTTCATTTGCCATAAATACTATGAAAACTGATATTTTGCAAAAAGATCAGATTAAAAACAGCCTTTCTTTTTGTGTAACAAACTGTGGGTTGCAAAAGGGTTGTGTTACAATATTGTAAAATTCAATTCCAGTTTATTTAAGTTACATTGATAGTGTTATAATGTGTGTCCTATTTTATGTAAATTAGTGACAGCAACTGTGAAAATTTTAATCTGTGGCACACTTGTACAAGACACTTGTATTCATAGTATGATTAAGCATGATCATTTTGATAAAACGTGTCTGGTAACTTTTCTGGTATCTTTATCACATAGGAATGCTGACTCATAGTTGCTTTAGGAAGAAAAAGAAAGGTGCGTCAACAATTGTCTTTATATATGGAAAAAATAAAGAAAATGTGGTTGGTTTTCAAAAAGGTATCTTTCAGCTGCTTTTATTGGAATTTGAGAAATTAAAGAGCGTACATCATGAAAGTATTTGGTGATGGTGACTCATCTTTTGTGAATGATCATATGACTTATGTAAAAGAGTATCGCAGTGTATTTACATGTTACTGGGAACCTTGATGTGGTCTTTGGCGGAGCCCGCACTGCTGCAGGCTTTGCGCACTTTACCAACTCAGAAGTTTTATATGAAAGAGCAATCAGATGATGAATGGGAGGAGTCTCATGGGCAACTTCTCTTCCTATTTCTGGCGTAACTCTCGAGTCTGTCCCAAAATATGACTTATGTACGCCCTCGTGGACTTGCGTCAAGGGTCCCTAAGGTCACACTGCACTACATGTCATCAAAGTGTGGACTCAAGTCCACAAGTCTGAAGTGTGCCATTTGGGACAGGGCCTAACAGGGCTTCACCAAAGACAGCATCAAGGGTGCAAAAGAGGCACAGATGAGCACACTTTGGAGCGTAAAAATTTCAGATGGACACCCTATGGACTCATAGACTAAACGAGCATGCGCAATTTAAGGCCACAAGACCGAAAGTCCACATGAAGTGCGTCATTTGGGACAGGGCCTTAGTTTTGAATACCGCTCTGAAGCAGTATTCAGGATAGGCCCTTTCCCAAATGGCACACTCCTGAATTGTGGACTTCCTCAGAGTCCACAATTTGATGACGTCATGTAATGCAGACTTTAGGGACCCTTGACGCAAGTCAAGGAGGGTGCAGTGGAGTTGTATTTTGGGACAGACTCGAGCGCCATGCCGGAAATAGGTAGAGAAGTTGCCCATCAGTGTGAAAGTGCTGCACATTTCATTGGTACAAATGTTATGTATTTTAAAACATCTGCAACTGCTTTTATCACATAATTAGAAATAACATTAATTGTGCCATTTATTCAGGGACTATAACAATAAACTTTTATAAAGCGGCATGCACAAAATGAAGAGCTTACTAAAAGATGCAAAGAATTCTGCTTCTAAAAGTTTCAGTTAAGTGTAGATAATAATCTTTAAGTTCAGCAAATGTTCATTTCAGAGTTATGTGTTCATTTAATTTAGAGAAAACTAATTATATTTGAAGTAATGTTTTGGTGCAAACTGCTGCCACTATACTTGAATTGACATTTTTAAACTTCCTTATAGCTATTTCCCATTGGGTGAACGCTAGAACAGTGGTTTTCAAACTGGGGCCGCGAGATGGTGCCAGGGTGGCCCCAGTTTTATGAGATTTTATAAAATACATTAATTTATCAGGAATTCTGTGTAATTAAACCCAAAAAATAAGGCTACTAAACAAAATCACTACTTTTTTTGTATAATTTAATATGTTTTTTAAATAAAATGTTGAGTTTTAGAACTGTTTTTTGTCACAAATTTTCTTTGGGGGGCCGCAAAGGAATGTACCTAGGGGGGCCGCACGCTGAAAAGGTTTGAGAACCACTGCACTAGAACACTTGGACCAAATACAGGCGTAAAATGTAATTTAATAGTGCAATTATGCATTTAACAGCTGCCAACAAATCTTTCACGTGTATTTATTTTGCCGTTGTTACTGATGCTGTAGAAATGCATAATTCCCAGTCCGATTGCGTGAACAGCTTCGAGATACGTCGTGAACGCAGATAGAAGGCTGGATCACGTGATTTCTCTCAGAGCTCTTTGTAAACAATTGTGCGCAATTGTGTCTCATACCGTGGCCGAATAAAATACACTTTGCGAATGGAAACGTAATTTTCTCTTTATGTAAGTCGACTCTTCCCCACTTCCCCAAAAACACCTTTTTGAATTCACCCAAGGTGTCTTCAATTTCATGCAGGGCTGTACTGTACTGACCGAAAGGCGATTGACAAAAAGTATCGCGAGAGCATCTGTTTTCTATGTGTTTGAGTCGCTCTCGCGTTATTTCAATGTCATAAGCCGATCGTTCTGCGCACCTCTGAATGAACTCGAACACACCTATTCCTCTCAGCCACAAACAACACCTGCTTCTTTACCTGTCGACATCTTAAACGCGCTTCAAACCAGAAATCAATAAAGCATTTTAGTGTCTCATTATAACGTTTAAAGTCGCACATTTACCTGATGTTAACAACATTGGGATCTGAGGTAAGTGTTTTGCGTCACAAATGTTGTTAAATTACTCGATGTAACGTATATTTTTATTTATATTATATTTCATATATGTCGTATTAAATGAACTGTTCATTATAGTTAACCTTACGTTTATATACAACAACGGTTGAGACTTAAGTAAAATGCTAAATGCCTCCCTAAGATGAACCGTAAATTACCGTTGTTTTCCTCGCTGTTATAACGTTAAGTGGTTTGGGATTAAATCGTCTGCTAAATACCTAAATGTAAATGCAATGATTCCAGCAGAGACTCACAGGTTTTATGCTGCAGATATTTTTTATTTATTATAACCATAATAATTATAAATCACAAACATTCAGAGATATTTTTCAGAATTCAACTAGGTAAAAGTCTGTATTTTGATAAAAGCGTCTGCTAAATGACTAAACGTCAATGTTCTGATATAACTAGGGCCTAGTCCTGGCTCTAACCCTATCTGTAAGCTGCCCATAAGTAATTTACATATGATTATTCATTCTTTTTTCTCTGATTAATATGATATGACCCCCCCCCCCACACACACACAGATCAGTCCATCAGAAGAGATTTTAAGTGAAAGTAACGTTATTTTCTACTGTGTCGAAATGTGACCTCTTCATGTAACCCATCCCAGTGAGTACTAGTGAACACACCCACACCAGGAGCAGTGTACAGCCATCACTGCAGCACCCGGGGAACAATTGGGGGAAACGTGCCTTGCTCAAAAGAATCTCAGTCGCAACCTGCCTGGCATGCGAGACCTGCTGACCTTTGGGTTACAAGCCTGACTTTTAACCGTTAGGCCAAGACAGCCCTCCATCAGACTCACCTGAGTTCAGCTGTGTGTTTATGATTAGTGATGCCTCAATGGATAAACCAATAGAATATAAGGATGAAGACACATTGCCTGGTCAAAGGTACAACCGTTTGGTCACAATATAAATATATTTTTTACATTTCTTTATCATTTCTATGTAAAGCAGTTTGAATTACCATTGTGTATGAAATGTGGTATACAAAAGATTGCCTTCCTTAATGCAAACAAAACTATTAATCCCAGAGGCACATGACTGTTCGGGAAAACATCAATTAGCAAACATCTACTGTATAATGTCTTGTTACAGATCAGACCATCAGAAGAGATCAGACTCACCTGAGATCAGCTGTGTCTCCATAAGGAGTGACTCGTCAATGGATAGACGAATAATATTTAAGGATGAAGAGACATCGCCTGGTCAAAGGTACAACTGTTTGGTCACAATATAAAATATATTTTTTAAACGTGTCTTTAAATTTCTTTATAATTTCCATGTAAAGTAGTTTGAATTACCATTGTGTATGAAATGTGTTATAAAAAAATATTGCCTTGCTTAATGCAAACAAAACGTTTAATCCCAGAGGCACATGACTGGTCAGGAAAACATCAATAAGCAAACATCTACTGTATAATGTCTTGTTACAGATCAGTCCAGCAGAAAAGATCAGACTCACCTGAGTTCAGCTGTGTGTCCATGATTAGTGATGCGTCAATGGATAAACCAATAAAATTTAAGGATGAAGAGACATCGCCTGGTCAAAGGTACAACTGTTTTCTCACAATATAAAATATATTTTTAAATGTGTCTTTAAATTTCTTTATCATGTTAAGTAGTTTGAATTACCATTGTGTATGAAATGTGTTATAAAAAATATTGCCTTGCTTAATGCAAACAAAACGTTTAATCCCAGAGGCACATGACTGGTCAGGAAAACATTAATAAGCAAACATCTACTGTATGTCTTGTTACAGATCAGTCCAGCAGAAGAGATCAGACTCATCTGAGATCAGCTGTGCGTCCATGATTAGTGATGCGTCAATGGATAAACCAATAGAATTTAAGGATGACGAAGACACATCGCCTGGTCACAGGTACAACTGTTATTTCACAAATAGGCTAATATAATAAAATATGTGCTTATAAACGGGTACATAGTTCATTAAAGGGATACTCCAGCTTATAATGAAAAAATTACTCCATGATTTATTCACCCTCAAGCCATACGAAATGCATATGACCATCTTCTTTTAAAGGTAGGGTATCTAATTTAAAAAATGCTAAAGATGCTTTAGTGCAATTTGAGCTTGAGAAATAGAAGTTAAGGAACAGTTGATGCCAGGTTTAATTGTTGGTAGGAAATATGTTGTTTAATTGTGATTTTAGCCCAGTATTTAAGAGACATCTTTCTTTTCCTATTCAAATAGATAGGACTTTGATCTTGCATGACTGAAATAACTCCCCTGAGTCGTGGCAACCATGGCATGATTTCATTAAACATGACTTTATTAACACATGAATTTATTTATCTCATTTGAAATCTTCTTGTATTCATGTAATAATCTCTTTACAGTTATTATTGTCAGCTTGCTGAAGTTCAGTACACATTCAAATCAAATCTGAGAAAGAAGTTTAATTGTTTGTATGAGGGAACATCAAATGAGAGAAACCCAACACTATTGAAAAAGGTCTACACAGAGCTCTACATCACCGAGAGTGAAAGTGGAGAGATCAGTAATGAACATGAGGTGAGACAGATTGAGACACAATCCAAGACATCAACAGAGGAGACACCAATCAAATGTGGTGACATCTTTAAACCGTTACCTGAACAAGACAAACACATCAAAAGTGTGCTGACAAAGGGAGTCGCTGGCGTTGGAAAAACAGTCTCTGTACAGAAGTTCATTATGGACTGGGCTGAAGAGAAAGAGAATCAGGACGTCCACCTCATATTTCCACTTCCTTTCAGAGAGATCAATTTGGTGAAGAACAAAACACTCAGCTTTTTAGATCTTCTTCATATTTTCTTCCCAGAAACAAAAATGGAAATCTTCAGTGATAAATATAAAGTGTTGTTCATCTTTGATGGTTTGGATGAGTGTCGTCTGTCTCTGGATTTTCACAGCAGTGTGAGGTTGTGTGATGTAAGTGAATCAACCTCAGTGGACGTGATGCTGACAAACCTCATCAAGGGGAATCTGTTTCCCTCTGCTCTCATCTGGATCACCTCCAGACCAGCAGCAGCTGATATCATCCCCTCTGAATGTGTTGATCGAGTCACAGAGGTACGAGGCTTCAGTGATCCACAGAAGGAGGAATACTTCAGGAAGAGAATCAGTGATGAGAGTCTGTCTGATCAAATCATCTCACACCTGAAGTCATCCAGGAGTCTCTACATCATGTGTCACATCCCAGTCTTCTGCTGGATTTCAGTCACTGTTCTAGAGAGAATATTGAGTGAAGCAGAGAGAAGAGAGATCCCCAAAACTCTCACTCAGATGTACACACACTTCCTGATCATTCAGACAAACATCAAACATCAGAAGCACTATGACATTAAAGTGAAAGATGAAGAGATGATCTTCAAACTGGGTAAACTGGCTTTTGAGCATCTTGTGAAAGGCAATCTGGTCTTCTATGATGAAGACTTGAGAGAGTGTGGCATTGATGTAGCAGAAGCATCAGTTTACTCAGGATTGTGTACTCAGATCTTCAGAGAGGAGTTTGGCTTGCATCAGGGGAAAGTTTATTGCTTTGTTCATTTGAGCATTCAGGAACATCTAGCAGCTCTTTATGCTTACCTCTCCTTCACAAACAACAACATAAATGTGTTTGATAAAAGTCCTGAACCTGGTCTGTTTTCTAAAATTCAGAAATCAAAACAAGTTTTATTATCTGAGTTGCATCATAGAGCTATAAATGAAGCATTACGGAGTAAGAATGGACATCTTGATCTTTTCCTGCGTTTTCTTCTGGGTCTTTCACTGGAGTCCAATCAGATTCTCTTACAGAAACTCCTGAGACGGATGCGAAGATGCTCCTACAAGAAAGAGAAAACTGTTGAGTACATTAAACAAAAGATCAATGAGAATCTGTCTACAGAGAAATCCATCAATCTGATTCACTGTCTGAATGAACTGGGTGATGATTCACTTCTGCAGGAGATTCAATATTATGTGAAATCTGCATCAGTAGGAAAGTCCAAACTCTCATCTTCACAGTGGACAGCTTTAGTTTTTGTTTTGCTGACATCTGAGCAGCATCTGGACGAACTTAATCTAAATACATTTATTGGAAATAAAAATAAAGCCGATGGAGTTCTTGTGAAACTGCTGCCTGTGATTAAAGAATACAAAAAAGTCCGGTAAGTAAAACTAACCACAGTAAATTGGCTGTAAAAATATTGATAAATTTACTTTTTATGATTTAAAGGGGACATTTCAATTTTTTTTTCTTTTGAGATGTCAAATAAATCTTTTGTGTCCCCAGAGTGTGTATGTGAAGTTTTAGCTCAAAAAAACATATAGATAATTTATTATAACATGTTAAAATGTGCAGTTTTGGGGTGTGTCCTTATAAATGCAAATGAGCTGATAAAATGCAAACACTGATCACCATGATGGTGGATTGTTGAAATTGAAATTCAATCTCTCTCTCTCTCTCTCTCTCTCTCTCTCTCTCTCTCTCTCTCTCTCTCTCTCTCTCTCTCTCTCTCTCTCTCTCTCTCTCTCTCTCTCTTTTTCTCTCATATACCCTCTTACAGCGCCCCTAAGACACAGGCAGAAAATCCTTGTTCTGCTCAGTCCTGGTCTTCCATGGTGAAGACGACGTGCAGTTAAAATATAAACAATTATATTTGTATCGGCCTTTCTCGTGTTTTTGTCGATATGCTGATGGTTTCAAATTCATCAAAAATCGGCCAATACATATCGGCAATTGATACGTTGGTCCATCACTACTAGGATGTGTGGAGATGTAAAGCTAGGTATCATTGTATAGCAGTGAAAACATATGTTATGTTTCCTGATAATGTCTCATTGAGGTAACATATTTAACGAGAACAGATACATACGAGGGCCAAGAACTGATCCCTGTGGTATGCCATATTTAACCGGAGAGTGACATGACTTTTCTTAGTTACATAAACAAAGTGATATTGGTTGGTTAGATACGATCTAAACCAGACTAGTAGCGCCTGACCACTGCTGCCAACATAGTTTTCTAGTCCATTGAGTAAGATTGTGTAATTTATTGTGTCAAAGGCTGCACTAAGATGTAGTAACATAAGAATTGAGATTTCACCACAATCGGATGTTAAAAGGAGGTCATCTGTAACTCTAAGCAGTGCTGTCTCTGTGCTATTGTTGGGCCTGAATTCTGATTGGATTCTGATCTTCAGCTCTAAGATCAAACCCATCAAACTTGAGAACTCTGAATCTGTTTGATAATAATCTAAGAGATTCAGGAGTGATGCTGATCTCTGATGGACTGAAGAATCCTCAATGTAAACTGATGTCTCTCAGGTCAGATTGTATAAATCTCTCCCACTTTGATCATCCTCAGACTAGACTATGAGCAGTGAATCATAAAAGTAAAAAGATAATTAAATATCATATAAATAAAGATTGTATTAACAGTATTATTAATAGTATTATTTTTGTTGATTATTATTATTATTACTTAATATTATTAATATTAACTTATTAATTGTCATGAATGTCTGTTGTTGTTATAAGAGTAATGTGACGTCTTTGCATAGAAAGGTTTGACTTAAACATGAAATGAACCAAAAATGTTAAAATTAATTCTTTGTTTCCCAGGAAAAGTGTGGATATTCTTGAAGGTCAGGTACTAGACAATGGTTTTGGTTCATGTGGGGGTGTTGGGGGGGGTGGTTAATTATTTTCCGCTTGAAAAGATCTGAACTCTCAGGTGGTTCTCAATCCTTTTGACTGTTGCTTCACCATTTCCTCGCTCCTATGTCCTCCAGACAGCACATTTAAAATAGCAAAATCAAAAAAATACTAATATTAAGTGGGTGACACTGATTAAGCTCCTTGATGGCAGTTCAGTTGTGGTTATAATTGAAGTTTGTTTAAAGTTGATTAAAGTTATTATGTTTTTTTTTTGAGCTGATCTCTGTCTGAAGATAATAGTTTGAAATGTCTGTTATTGTTTTCTACAGGCTGAGTGATTGTGAGATCACAGATGCAGGTTGTGCTGCCCTGACTACAGCTCTGAAATCAAACCCATCACACCTGAGTGAATTAGACCTGTCCAGTAATTTTATAGGAGATTCAGGAGTGAAGCTGATCTCTGATGGACTTAAGAATCCTCAATGTAAACTGATGTCTCTCAGGTCAGATTTCATAAATCTCTCAATGCCCACTTTGATCTGTTAACCCAGAAATTGTCTTTACTTAAAGGCGCTCTAAGGGAATTGAAGCGTTTTAGACCATAAAACATTTTTTGTTACATACCGGAAACATCTCCTCACTATCTGCTTGCTGCCTGTCCGCTGATCAAACTGTAAAAAAACGCGATCTCTGTAGACAGCCCAGGCTTCACAAACGGCAATATCAACAAGTGGCCAAACCTAGCATCACAAAACAAAACAAAGTATTCCAGGCAATAAACGACAAAAAGGATTTGGGGGTGGGGGTTGGGCGCGTTCATGAAAGCATGGAAGGGAGGGGGAGGAGTTAGCTACGCTCCGTCTGTTTGAAAACAGTTTCAAACGTCAACAATAACTAACGTCTCGCAGATTCGCTTAGAGAGCCTTTAAACAATCAAGTAAAGATCACTAAATATTTTCTGTTTGAAGCAAAGCTTAAAAAGTTTAGTTGATATAACTTTTAAGCTTACAAATCCATTAAACTAAAACATTCAAGTAAAATGAACTTAAAAGTATTAGTTCATGTTGTGAGGAATACCCATAATCCTTTGCGCCTGAATATTTTGATTATTTTCTGCTTTTTCACAGAATAAAAACTAATAAGAACTTTCTCTAGTCAAATATTTGTTAATAAAATGTCATATAGGTTCAAGCTCTTATATTATTGATGTTGTTTTGTTGTAAACTATAATTTTGTGAAGTCACTGTTCAGGTGATCAGTGTTTCCGTACATGAACCCTGTTCAGAACATTTTATTGTATTTCTCTCCACAGTACTGACAATGTATGTCAAAAACACAGTTTTGTGTGTGTATTTCTGTGGAGAATCGCGTTTATTGAATGATTGACTTAAAGTCAGTCATTAATTTTGTGTTATAAAACCATTTATAACATCAAAAGTAATATAAAGTGATAAAGTTATATGCAACAGGTTACCTCACAAATTTCTAGTAATGTCAACTAATACGGGTTAAGAGTGCAGGAATATTGGAAGAAATTAAAACATTAAGTACATTAAAGGGGCCATGGCATGAAAATTAGACTTTTTCCATGTTTACGTGCTATAATTGGGTCCCCAGTGCTTCTATCAATCTAGAAAATGTGAAAAAGATCAACCCAGTAACTTAGTTTTGGTAAACCATTCTCTCCAAGCACATACAAAAATAGGTCGTTGAAATTTGGCACTCTTTATGATGTCATAAGGAGCTCTCATTAGAATAATACTGCCCCCTTAATCTGCACTATCCAACCACAGCACTGCCATTTAGTGTAGAGAAAAAGAGAGAAATTGCAACAAACCACCGTCATTGTGATCAGTGTTTGCACTTCATCAGCTCATTTGCATTTTAAATGACACACCCAAAACGGCACATTCTTGAACACACCAACAAAGTGTCAATTTTAACATGTTATAATAAATTATCTATATGGTATTTTGAGCTAAAACTTCACATATGTGCTCTGGGGACACCAAAGTTTTATTTGACGTCTTAAAAAAGTCTTGTGCCATGGCCCCTTTAAAGGCGGAGTCCATGATGTTTGAAAGCCAATGTTGATATTTGAAATCACCTAAACAAACACGCCCCTACCCCAATAGAATCTGGACCTTCTGTTGATAGACCCGCCCCACACATACGCAACCCAGCATTTGATTTGATTGGCTATAAGTGTGTTTTGGTAGTCGGCCCGTCTCCTTTTCCAAAGCGTTTTTCAAACATAGTGGACTCCGCCTTTAAACTTAAAATTAATTTTTATTTCAACCAGGCAAAATTACCTTTTTAGAGCAACGAGTTTCCATAATTTTTTTAAGTTCAATCAACCTGTATGGGCTTACAGTCCTCAGACTATGAGCAGTGAATCATAAAAGTAAAAAGATAATTAAATATCAGATAAATAAAGATAATATTAACTTTATTATTTATAGTATTCTTTATGTTCATTATTATTATTATTACTTAATTTTATTACTTAATTAATTGTCATCATGAATGTCTGTTATTAAAGTTGATTAAAGTTATTATGTTTTTATTGAGCTGATCTCTGTCTTAAGATAATAGTTTGAAATGTCTGTTATTGTTTTCTACAGGCTGAGTGATTGTGAGATCGCAGATGAAGGTTGTGCTGCCCTGTCTACCGCTCTACAATCAAACCCATCACACCTGAGTGAATTGGACCTGTCCAGTAATTTTATAGGAGATTCAGGAGTGAAGCTGATCTCTGATGTACTGGAAAATCCGCAGTTTAAACTGAAGAAACTTGTGTAAGATTGTCATCTGGTGATCTAAAAGGAATATAGATTATAGTGAGACTATACAGTATATAGATCTTACACAGCACTCTGGACTTCTTGATTATAATTCTTAAAGGATTAGTCTATTTTCTTAAAAAAAAGTCCAGATGGTTTATTCACCGCCATGTCATCCGGAGTGTTGGTGTCTTTCTTTGTTCAGTCAAGAAGAAATTATGTTTTTTGAGGAAAGCATTCCAGGATTTTTCTCATTTTGATGGACTTTAATGGACACCAACAGGTAATTCGTGTATTTCGTATATGTAACACGTGACCTTTCCACGAAATTACGGAATTAGGTGAGGTCGCGCTGGTGCATCACAGGGCCGGAGATTGATGAGAAGTTGTGGTTTAAAAGTGCATATTTTTTATTTTTCTTGTCAAAAATGACAATCGTTTCGCCAGATAAGAGCCTTATGCCACGTTTGGGATCATTTAGAGTCCTTTGAAACCCCGTTGAAACTGCAATTTTAAACTGCATTAAAACTGTTAAGTGTTGGGGTCCATTAAAGTCCATTAAAAAGAGAAAAAATCCTCAAATGTTTTCCTCAAAAAACACAATTTCTTCTCGACTGAACAAAGAAAGACATCAACATTTTGGATCTGGATTCTTTTTAAGAAAATTGACTAATCCTTTAAAGTCTTTGTGAAACATCATTTTTTTCTTGAGGAAAGCTTGCATTTTTTTTTTTACAAATTATATACTTACCTACTTATGTGTTTTGGTAAAACAAACACAAATTAAAATAAAATGTACATAAACACAAATTCAACTCAACTCAGATTTGATATGTGTGTTAACAAATTGTGTTTCTCTGTACTCTACAGGTTAAATTATTGTGAAATCACAGCTGTAGGTTGTGTTGCTCTGTCTTCAGCTCTGAGGTCAAACCCATCACACCTGAGGGATCTGAATCTGTCTAACAATAATCTAAGAGATTCAGGAGTGAAGGTGCTCTCTGATGTACTGAAGAATCCTTACTGTAAACTGGAGATACTGGGGTAAGATTCAATAAATAACACCACTAAGAAGTAGTATAATTTTCAGTAAACAGAACATTGTTTTAATTAATTGTGACTGGAAGTCAGACAGACACAGCTGATGTAATGTCAGAAGCAGTGGCGGCTGGTGACTTTTTTTTTTGAAGCGCACGATGCGAAGTTCGTCACAACATGTATGTAGCTTGTCATGTGTGTGGTTCGTCATTTCAAAATATGTGTTCTGCGCTTTGAGAGATCGTGTGTGCATCACGTGTCATGCAAAAATAAGTGCCTGCTGCCTTGAACTTGAAAGGAGACGCTCGCGTGTGCCAGATACTCGCACAATCTCATGCGTAATCAGAGTTTACTGTTAAGGGAGTGTCTTGCGTGTATTTAGGGAACGCGAGCGTCTCTTTTGTCATAAACGGTTTTGACGCGTGCAGCAAGCACTTATTTTGACAAAACACGTGATGCACACAGGATCTCTCCACACGCATGACACATATGTTGGAAAAGGGAACCACACACGTGACAATCCGAAAACTTATTTTGAATTAGCGCATCCTCGGAAGAGCAGTCACGAGCCGCCACTGGTCAGAAGTTATATTAGATTATGCAATTTAAGCTTAAGAAACAAATGTTCTGGAGCATGTTGCACGAAGGTTTCAGTTGCTACCCATGAACAGTAGCACAATTTATATTAACTACACAAAATATGTTGGAATTACGTGAAATTTACTGTAAAACCTTAAGTTAACTGCAATGAGACTGTGACTTACTCCATTGAGTGCTAGACCTTACGCTTTAATGAAAACAATAACATCACATACAGCAACTACTGTTGTGTGAACATTCATTACACAACAGCGCCCTCTTGTGCCCTGGAGATCTTATCATAATCATTACATCTCTCCTTTTCTAAAGTGATTTAACAGGAATATGGGGCAACAGTACTGCATGAAGTTAAAGGAACAGTATGTAAGAAATTTATATCAATTAATCATAAAATGGCCCTGATATGTCACTAGACATTAAGAAATAATTTTCATTTCAAATACTTATATCACTGACAACAGTTGTCTGGCCAGGATATTGTCATTTAAAAAGTGGAGTTGCAGCCCTCAACTGATGTTTATGTTGTCATGTTGTGTATTGGCCGCCAGTTGTGTGATTGCAGTACCAGTTTTAGCCACAAGTTTTGTTATTGCAATACCAGTTTTGGCCACAATCCTACATACTGTTCCTTTAAACTTACAATAGCAGAATTTAAAACTCAGGATGCTCTCTGTAACTTCCTTCTGTAAAGGAATAACGTTTATAAATATAACATTCAAGAAGGCATTATTTAAGTAAGAACGTTTACAGATAACCTGCAAGGGAATAACAACGTTAGGAGTTAAAACTGTTCTCGGGTATCTGTAATTCCGTTAAGTTTATTCTCTCTCTTATAAGTTCAGTCTTTCTTTGGGTTTTCTAAATGTGTATCATCTGTCTTTTATCTCAGTAGCTACGTTTACATGGACACATTTTGCCTCCATCGGATTAAAATCCTTCCGATTAATAAATCCTATTATAGCGTTTACATGAACACTTAATAATGTGATCGGATTGATGTGCGTGTTTATATGACACAAGATTTACATCAGATTTGATCATTTGACATGCGCACATTGCACAAATATAGTTTCACGCTGTTTCAAGATTTGCTTTGTGCCTCACTGATTATAAAGCAGCAGCAAAAACACCCAATCACGTGTGCCCAAAAAGCGTATTTTACTTCACGCGCTGCTGCAGACACCGTTCGCGAGAGCGAGTCCAAACACACGCGTTTGTGAATCAGAGAATAAATCATGGACTGACCGGACAACGCTGTCTGTCTTGTATCACTTTATGGGGAATTGGACGGATAATAGGAACAAGATTAACAAGACAATCACTTCTTGTGACTCTCTTCAACAAAAGAAACTCGAGTTATTTGCGTCTCATGTCATTATACGGCAAGTCTACGTCATTGCACGTGTGCATATGCTCCACACTCCCGTCCTGTAGGTGGCGGAAATGCACCTTTCAGTGGGTTTACCAACCGCCATTAAAAAAAGAAAAGATGGCACATGCGCAGAGCATCCCAGTTTCAGTTATCCATCCGATCAAGTGTATACATGTCATTTTGAGCGGATTACAAACGGTATAAACCACCCCTAACAAGCGGATTAGATTTTTAATCAGATTGGCACTTTTTAGTCCGATTGAGGTGTTTACATGGAGCATTTTTATTCAGATTGATCATTTAAACGGATTACAAATGTCCATGTAAACGCAGCTAGTGTTCTCTCATTTCCCCTCTGTACATGCAGGGGTGTCTTTCTCTGTTTTGATGAGCTCCCTTCTATTTCACCCGTACTGTTGTCCGTCTGCTTCCACTAGGTATGACCGTGGCTCGGGTGTTGGTTCTACTACTTCAGATAATCCCAGAGAGCATGGTGATGGTCTTGTTTGTCAGCTTTGGCTTTCTTGAGAATGTTTTTTTGCCATCTGTACTCCCTTTTCAGCTTTCCCGTTAGATTGGGGGTATGTGGGAGATGATGTGGCATGTTTGAATCCGTACTCCTCACTGAACGCCCTAAATTCGGCGGAGGAGTACTGTGTGCCGTTGTCAGAGCAGACTTCATAAGGTATACCATGTCGGGAGAACTGCTGTTTGAGATGTTGATGACTGCCTGGCTTGTTATGGTGGTTAGTTTGCTTACTTCGATGAAGTTCGAATAGTAGTCAAACAGGATGAGGTAGTGTTCTCCATCGAGTTTGAAAATATACTGCTGTGAGGATTGGATCCTTCCCTGTTTCTGTGAGTATTTCCTGGAGTCTGGCGGGTGCTATGACTCCATCACTGACTGCACACACTTGTACATCAT
Source organism: Misgurnus anguillicaudatus (assembly GCF_027580225.2). Taxonomy (NCBI): domain Eukaryota; kingdom Metazoa; phylum Chordata; class Actinopteri; order Cypriniformes; family Cobitidae; genus Misgurnus; species Misgurnus anguillicaudatus. The sequence continues at coordinate 12,442,539 of NC_073341.2, forward strand.
CCTTATTTTCATTTTCGTCTGTGTCCTTTAAAAGTTCCTGCTCAGGGCATCAGCCACGCAAAGTTCTTTTCTTTTTTTTGTATTTTACAGTCTTGTTGTATTACTGGAGCCTGACGAGCATTTTCTGAAGTCTTAGTGGAGTCTCGGACAAGGTTTTTTACATTATGGTTTCCAAAGGTTTGGTGTCTGTTTCAACTTTGAACGCACGTCCGAACAGGTACCTGTAGAACTTGTCACATCCAAACATGATGGCGGCCAACTCCTTGGGGTCCATGCATATCTGGATCTTCTGTTTTTCTGGTTTCCATACCGTGACCATGCTGTCTACCTACTGCCTGGTCTAGGTTTTCCAATCTTCTCAGTTCTGCCTTTACTTTGTCTCTCAAAGCCACAGGGATCTTCCTTGGTGCATGGATGATTGGTTGTGTGTCTACTCTGATTTTGATGTGCTGTTCTCTTTCAAAACAGCCCAGTACATCAAACACGTCTGCATACTTCTCCTGTATAACTTGACTTGGCCATGTCTTTACCTCACTGATGCGTTTTATGAGGCCAAGGCGTACACAGGTTGTTAGTCCTAGTAGTGGTGTTGCACTCTGATTTAAAACTTGGAATTCGACGTGATGGAATCTTCTTTTGTAATCTGTCACCAACAGGCATTTTCCTATTGGCTTTAAACATTGCCCTCCATAAGTCACTAACTTTGCTTTAGACTTCCCAAGTTGTGCACAAGTCTTTCTGTGGATTGATTCTGGTTTGATATTGCATTGAGCTCCTGTGTCTATTTTAAATCTTATTTTCCTGTCATGTATTATATGATCTACTTCCCTGTCTTCACCATTACTTGATTTTACCATGTCTATAAACATTTCTTTTGAATTTGAGTCAGACTGTTGTTCTACCATGTGTACTGGCTTTTTTGTTGCATATGACAATGCTTTGGACATGCACATGCAAGTTTTTCTGCATTTTTTGCATTTGTCTTCATAGGCGGGACATTTCCCTCTCTGGTGGTCTCTGCCACAGTATTTACTGTATCATGTTTTGCCTGCATGACGTGACAAATTACTTTTGTAATTTATATAGATTTTTCCATGCGCTCCCTTTTGACTTAATTTACAATGCACTCATCTTATGCAGTTTGCAATTTGTCCATTTGCAAATGTCTGCTTCCGAACTCTAACACTAAACTGTGTGTGTGTGTGTGTGTGTGTGTGTGTGTGTGTGTGTGTGTGTGTGTGTGTGTATTCCTCTCCACAGGTTATGGAGATGTAAAATCACAGCTGAAGGTTGTAATGCTCTGACTTCAGCTCTGAGATCAAACCCATCACACCTGACACATCTGAATCTTTCCATTAATGTTATAAGTGATCAAGGAGTAAAGCTGCTCTCTGATGTACTGGAAAATCCTCAATGTAAACTGAAGAAACTTGTGTAAGATTTGATGGTCAGAAAGAAATCACATATACATTATAGTGAGAGTATATAGAGATCTTAAAGGGGGGGTTTAATGGTATTTCAAGCATTCTGACTTATTAACACAGTTATAGAGTTGTTTCCTCATGCTAAACGTAGGCAAAGTGTCAAAAATGCAGTTGGGCGTGTTTCAGAGTATTTCTGTGCTGAATGCACTTCGCCAGGGTTCGTACAAGTTTCGGCTAATTTTTTTCGATTACGGTTCTAACTGACGTTTCAGGGGTTTTCGATACGTATCACTTCTTTATATGGGCTTCCGCCGGAAAACTTCCCCCGGAAAACCCCGCCCAGCCGTCAGTCAGCGGGAGACGCTAGAGCTTGCTAACAGCTTATCACGCCACTCAGCTTTGTTTAATTTCAAAAGTCAACAATGGCACAACAAGAAGTGTGTTTTTGGATGTAAGGAGAAGACATCCAGCCTTATGGAAACAATGGATATAGTTTATTATCCGGATTAGCAGCGGAGTTTTGCGTGTTTGATGTTTGATGCGGTGGATTTTCAGAACCGGGTCATGACGAGTTACACGTGGTAAGTAAGACTTCTGTCTTATGTTGGAAATAGGCGCGTGTATATTATATAAATGACACGAACATGTAGTGAATCATTAGTTAAAACTGTGTTGTATAGTGTTGCATGATTCGTACTCGCTCCTCCCGTGTTATAACTCCTCCTTCTTCATTTTTTCGTACGTTATCGGAAAGATTCGGTAAAGCTAATCTTTCTTTTATAAATCTGATTAAACTAAAGACTCTTCAGAGATATAAAGGATGTCATACTACTCTATAGGTACTCCAGATTAATTTCAGAAATGCAGAAACAGCGTGTGTTACGTGAGCTTTAACATCTGTAATGGATTTAAATGGATTTTATTTCAATAAATATGACAACAGAAGTTAATTTTATTCAACATTCATCACAGTACTTGTAAGATACACTTTAACTGTTACTGAAAGTCACTAACATAAAACATTATTATGGAATTGTGAGAAAAAGGAAAAAATCATTTAGAAAGACAGACGTAAGGAACAATGTCATGATGTCTGGTGAGAGGTGAAAGAAAATCAGTGTGTAAGAAAACTCTTAGTATAAATATAAATTCATGAATTCATTTTACTTCTATGGCTTACTAAAGTGTTTCAGTAAAACGCAAGCGCATATAAATGAAAATACAACGTAAATGTACATAAACACCAAATGAAAACAAATTTAACTAATTGTTGATTTAATCTGTGTGTGAACAATCTGTGTGTCTCTGTTCTCTACAGGCTGAAAAATTGTAATATCACAGATGAAGGTTGTGTTGCTCTGTCTTCAGCTCTGAAGTCAAACCCATCACACCTGACACATCTAAATCTGTCATTTAATAATAATCTCAGGGATTCAGGAGTGAAGCTACTCTCTGTTGTCTTGGAGAATCCTCAATGTGAACTGGAGATGCTGGAGTAAGATTAAGACATTCTCTTTCTTTTTTTATAATCCTGAATCTTCAAAGACAAAAATAAATGATGTTAAAAAAGTTTACATTGTATCCACCTTATTGCACTCTTAAAACGTTTGTGTTAAAACATCACATTTTGTGTCTAGTTAAGGACAACATTTTTAATGTGTTGTCCCTAACTTGACACATCTGTGTTATTATTGGAACAACATTTTGTGTTGTTTTAACACATCTTGTATTGTCCCTTTTATTTATATGAACACAAAGTCAACATAAAGATTTACTAAACAGGACAAATTAGCACGAGAGCCAAATGTGGCAACATAACACGAAAGCTAAATTCGCGGTGCGTAATCCCAGTTAACACACTGAAAAGAACTGAAGGACAACAAATTAAGGTTTACAAGAAGTTTTGAATATCTGGTATTATGTGACTTCTAGTGACTCCTCTTTTATTTACTTAAGCAAATAAAAAATATGGCTAGGCAAACAATTTTTTTGAAAAATATGTTCCTCTGGCATTATAAATAAACTGTTACATGTTAAAATAATCCTTTGTTTTGTACCACGCGCACTCTGCTCTCTGTGATGCCTCTTTTTTTAGCAATAATTGCAGCTATTTCAAGCGCGAAGTAATTAAAGAGATGATTTTTTTAGAATTACATAATGGCGTCACGTTGTCTGAATCATTTAAATACTCTCCTCCCATAAATGTTGCATCTGAAAGGGAAACTCCTAGAAATGCATATGCAATAAAGTCAGTGGCAAAAATAACTAGACCACACCTTCTCAGCGCTAATAACCCACCGTGCAACTTTAAAACCCAATAGTTGTTATTTAACAACAAAATGATGGTTTGCTGTTAGTAAATCTGGCCCATAATGTGTTAAAATTAACACATCTATTTTTTTGCTGGGTACACACCAAACGCAAAGCATCCTGTTCCTCACCATATATTACTTACAGGATTTCACTACGGGTTATGCAAAATCTTCACTTGATGTGAATATTTTGAACTTGGCCAAAGACTCGTTTGAGGCAAATAGTGCATGTTTGCGTGTATTCGTGTGTTTGCATTGACTTTTATGTAATCTACTTGTGCAAATCGTTAAATTCACGTTTGATGTGTACACCCCATTAGAATGTGCCTTTTATTTATTGAAGTCAAACAGACAGTTGATGTAATGTTAGACATTACATTAAATAATCATAAAATATTACAAACACATTTTCTATGGTGATTTTCAAATTGAAAAGCGGTAGTGGTGCCTTTACATTGATCAGAGGTGATGAAGAGGATTCAGATGAGAACGTTCAGCTCATGAGATAGAGAAAGAGACTGCAGGGTCAGGAATCACTCATTCATCACATCTCTGTGTCTAAACTTAAAGATTGTGTGTGTGTGTGTGTGTGTGTGTGTGTGTGTGTGTGTGTGTGTGTTATTCTCTACAGGTTGTGTAAGTGTAATATCACAGATGAAGGTTGTGTTGCTCTGACTTCAGCTCTGAGATCAAACCCATCACACCTGAGAGATCTGAATTTGTCTAACAATAATCTAAGAGATTCAGAAATGAAGCTGTTTGCTGATGTACTAGAAAATCCTGACTGTAAACTAGAGATACTGAAGTAAGATTGTCTTTGTGTAAATGTTTCAGTACATTAGTCTCAGTACAGTATAAAGAGCTTTTTAGCTGTTTTGTAGCCATTTTTGTTTCATGTCACTTCTATCAGTCCATACTCACTTTTGTTTATAATACATATTTTTAGTTTCTGTAGCTCAACTGGTAGATCATTGTGATAGGAACGCAAAGGTTATGGATTTGATTCCCAGGGAACAAACATACTGATAGAATTATATAGCCCCAAATGCATTAAATGTCAGTTTGAACAAGTCTACGTGATAGATGACAGAGAAAACTGTGTGTTATTGTTCTTTACAGATTGATGTCTTGTAATATCACGGATGAAGGTCGCGCCGTTCTGGATTTAGCTCGAAAATCAAACCCATCACATCTGACAGATCTAAAGCTCTAAAGGTATAATCCAAAATATTATAAAGCTACAGACTGATCCTGATTAGAACATTTCTGCATTAAGACTTCAGAGCTCAGCGATATCATAAAGTATCATTTCATCCAAGTCAAATAATGTAATTGTACATTTTGTTTATGTATAGTTTACTTTATGTATGTTTGTATTATACTTGGAAATGTTACATTGTGATTAATGAGTTGTGATATTTTTTTCTGATAGTTAACGCTTGCAAAGCTCATCTTATTCACTGTTGTCTGTTTATTGGTTTTGACTTTTGCATATTTTCAAAAGAACAAATGTGGATTTCAACTGCACTGAGTGTGCGAGCTTGTTAGTACTTAAACTGATGCTTCTTTGTTTCCTCCCTCCAGACCATGATCCAGAAACACTGAAAAGAATGATTCATTCAATTTACTCAACTATTCTAAGGTAAGTGGTCACAATCAATTTATTTAAACCAAAATTAAAATAGAAAAACAAAACAAAAAAACTTTTGTTTAAATGTAGCTTAAATAAATTAATTGTGACCACTTACCTTAAAAAAAATTTGAATAAGTAAATTGAATAAGTCATTTTTTTAGTGAACTGATCGAGCTCAGCCATCTTGTACACTTTAAAACATCAAATTCAGTGTTATTTTTTAGGGAGAACACACTAAATGAGTTGTCCCAAAATAGACAAATCTCTTTGTTATCAATGGATTAACACATTTTTTGTTACTTTGTTACACAATTGATTTATTTTTACACAAAATGACACATAGAGGCCGTTTAGTCCTAGACTAAAATAAATGTAAGAGCTGTCCAAACACAAAACAACTTGCACTGACATAACGTAAAATACATCAGTGCCCTTTGTTTCGCCTTAAAATGCAGACGAGTGATGTTTTACTAAGGCATGTTTGTTAAAACTAGTTATATTTCCTAATTAAACTAAACAGCTAATCCCTGTATGGGAAACCGTCCCATAATGTGTTGAAATGACACACAATGTGTTAAATAGCATAACACAAAAATGTGTAAAAATGAACACATGCTTTTTAGGGTGTAGTACAAGGTGTAGTACCTCAGGCCCTGTCCCAAATGGCATCCTAAACAAACTTTGCGAACCTTGAACAAGTGCAGCCTCAGACAAATTGCTCATCACGTGTGCATAAAGGGGGTTCACGTGAGATTGGGACTTCCTCTAACATAGGCAGAAATTAAAATTTGATCTTAATAGTCATAAACACAATTTTACACGTTCCCAAAACCTGACAGACACTTACAAGCACACTGTAGGCTACTGTTACAGTACAATATAGTTATTACTAGCTAGGATGAATTACTAAAGGTGATGTTATAAATGCATACTGATTTTGCTTTTAAATATAATAATAGTAACTATAGAGCTATATAGAGTTACAGGTACAGTGTTGTGATTTTCAGTATCGATCGCCAGGTGATGCAGTACTTTTAGTTTTATGACCTGTAGGTTACAGCTTCAGTCTTTGGGCCCTATTTTAACGATCTAACACATTGTCTAAAGCGCACAGCGCAACGTCTAAATGGGCGTGTCCGAATCCACTTTTGCTAATTTAATAACGGGAAATATGGTTTGTGCGCCGAGCGCATGGTCGAAAAGGGTTGGCACAATTTTTTTAATGAGAAATGGGAGTATTTCGGGCGTAACGTGCAATAAACCAATGAGAGTCTCAGCTCTCATCCCCTTTAAAAGCCTGTTGCGCTGGCGCTATGTCTAATCCCTATTTAGATAACGGACTTTGTAAACTGAAAAACTAAGAGGAGAAAGAAGATCCCCAGTTTAAGATTAATGTTAAATAGGGGAGACCGGGGCTGGTTGTCTCACGGGTTGGTTGTCACACTGCTTATTCCAGACATACTACATGGTGCTGTGGTACAATTATGATATCAATTTGTTAGCCTTTAATAGCTTACTCATTTGCACTTGAAATTTTGCTGAGCAGACACAAAACATTGAGGCTAGGAGACAATTTTTTTTTTTTATGGGTCAGAGTAAATTTTCATGTTGGTGTTGTTTTTGTGTTGAGATCTTGTAGGATATTAGTCATTCAAAAACAAAACACTCATTAAAAAGCCAAAAGTAGTAGCTTTATTTTGAGTCATCTTTTAGCAATCAAGTTAAAGCCGTGTGTTAGCTAGCTTATCATGTTCATCAAGAAGTCAGTTGGGGATGGTTGTCACATAGCTTGCGGGGTTGGTTGTCACATAAGAATATTGGACATGTAGACCTTTTAAGACTGTTTGTCTGTTTGTTTGTTTTTGTTTGCTGTTAAAATAAAATAAATAAAGCATTAAATAAAGAGGCTTTAACACTAAAAATGATTTAATTTTATTTCTCAACACAGTAGACAATAGGCTTTATGCCCAGCTGCACTACTTCCCGAACCCCAGCCAGCCTCCCGCCCCCCGTCCGCCACCACTGGACAAACCGACCAATCCAGGTGTGCCCGACCTCAGTAGTCACAACAACAATAATCAGACACACCTGGACCAATCAGTCCGTCCAACAATGGCAGACAGGAAACAAGCTGCTGTCTGAAGTTCATAGTGCAGCTGGGCATAAAGCCTATTTAAGTAACTGATCACCCACTTTAATCCCATTGTTTAAACATAAGGGGCATTAATAACAACTATCATAGCGGTGGATTCATATTAAAACGTATTTGCAGTTTCTATCTTAAAAAAATAAAAAGTTACACATTATCTTTTCAGATCCCAATTTATCATTGAAATCCTATAGAATCACTATAGGGACAACCAACCCCATACCCTGTGACAACCAACCCCGTGATGGTTAATTACTTCCTGTTACAATACAATCGAAAAGTATAAAGTATACACATTTAAAGCCAAGACTCCAAAGTTTCATTTCATGTAGGAATTACTGCTGAAAGATTTTTTGAAGATGAGCAATTCATGCATGAGTAAAAATTGTGACAACCAACCCCGGTCTCCCCTAATTGTGTTGTTTTCACTTGTATTGAAATTGTTATTTTTTGAATTAAAACCTTTAAAACCTGTTTCTTTTAGTCATGGAAGTAAAAAAGCAGGCTTTTAATTGCTATCCAATATGGCTATCCAATATCATCAAAAATTATTTACAAGTAGGTAAGAAAAGGTTTGTACTGTAAAAATACTTTATTTGTAACACACAGGATATAAAGAATTTACAAACGGCTCTCCTTTCAGCACTTGGACAGTGTCACGAGATTTTTTTTAGCATTACTTAAAAATGTTTCTCATCTCACCATATCCACAGGTACAGAGTCATCATATACAATAAATCCGTGAGGTAGCATTTAAAAAAAACATTTAAAAACAGATGCATTTGTTTAAAGCAAAGCATTTACTTACCAGGCTGCAGGTGAAGCAGCTCTTTGTGCCTTCTAACGTCTCATAATTAGTCCTCATTTATGTCCAAGAGACTCAATAATAATCTTTTACATTCAATCCTTAAATCTTTCATATTTAAAAGTGTTTTTGTGCTGCTGCGCATTCATGTATGTGTTAAGCAAACCCGAGTTGTCGTCCCATTTAGGCGCATATTACTAATGCGCTCTTTAAATAACAAAAAATATATATCGTGCCATTGACTTTAGACTTTAGAGCAGGTTTTTGTTGGTCAATGGCGTAGTCTATTTTAGTTGCCTTAAAATAGCAGCGCGCCAACAATGCGCCTAAACACATCTCATTTTCAGACCAGAACGCCCATGGGCACAAAAGGGGGCGCAAATGCATTTGCTATTTAAACAACGCGGCGCCAAACGTGAAAATTATAATTGCGCAGGGTGGAAACTAGCAACAAAAAAATCCTGGATGTCCATATAAGATAATGTTGAATGATCGCATTATCCTCTCCATGATAAAGAAAAACCCCTTTACAGTGTCCAGAGAAGTGATAAATTAATCTGAATTCTTCTGTCTTCTGTTACATCACCAAAAAACATCAGCGACCCCAGTGCCTTAGGAAACCATGCATGAAAATGCATTCACACTGCCTGAACATTACACTGTTTTACCGAAGATGTTGTCTGCTCATATCATGAGATGTTCTTCGCCTTCTCCATCATTTTTATTCTCATTAGTCTTAGGTTCATATTGGTTTAATTTCTCCAAACAAGGCTTTTGTAGAGTTTGTCTGACTTTTTTAGGAGTCTAATCTACCCTTCCTAGTCTTGAAGCTATTCTCCAGGATTGTTTTTGTTCCTGAGCTCACCAGTGCATTTTTTTTCTCAGAATGTACCAAATTGTCCATAGCATCTACTAATGTAATATGCACTCTAAAAAACAAACGGCGCTATACAGCACCAAAACAGCTGCCCTGGATCGCAACGACAGAAGAACCATTCCCAGTGGCATACAGCACCGGTGAAGAACCAGTGAAGCACCAGTGAAGCACCAGCGAAGCACCAGTGAAGCACCAGTGTAGAACCATATAGGGGCCATATAGCACCACATATGGTTCTACATAGCACTATATGGTTCTACACAGGTGCTTCACTGGTGCTTCACCGGTGCTACATGGCACCAAAAATGGTTCTTCTATCGTTACAATCCAAAGCAACTGTTTTGGTGCTATATAGCACCATTTGTTTTTTAGAGTGTAGTCTGTATAACTACCATGGAGATCTCTCTGAACCGCAGCTTCCAAATTCAAATGTCACACTTAAAATCAACTTCAGACCTTTAACATCCTTTATTGATGGGAAAATTATTTAACAAATAGACAATACCTGTACATAAAACAGCAGGGGAGCCACATATTAAAACGCCTATAACTCCTAAGCCAAATTAGAGCAGAGTGTCTGCACTTTAAGCCATATAATAAAACCGTATTTTGAATATTGGTTTGGTAAACAGCTAAAATAACAAAACTTGTGTTAGTGTCTAAATACATATGGACGTAACTGTATTACATAAGTAATCTTGAAATGTTGAGAGATCGTAAAGGCGACATTGTAAAAAGGTACTGTAATGGTAATAAAATGATGTCCCTGGGGCATTACAGTTTTGTTGCCCATTAGTAAGCCATGAAATGACCAAAAACGACTAATAAAGTGTTGTGACTTATGTTTGATTTTATGATTACCGTCATTGATTTGCCAGCAATCAAAAAGCTCCAAGTAAACAAGTCTGCAGGCTGTATTTTTGTTACTTATAGGCCATTTTGCTCCTGAGGGTCTTTTAAATGGTTTTGTTTAATAACTTGTTTAAGGTAAAATAAAGTTGCTGTGATTCTGTGCCATGTTTATTATTGCTTAATAAAAGTATATGTTTAATAAAAAAAGTTTAACAGATTCAAGTAACTTTCGAAATAATTAAAGTTTGAATTAAGTAATATTCCATATATCAATTTGCACTGCTATTACTGTAAAAATAATAATAAAGACATCAAATTTTTTGGTTTCAAAAGTTTTATTTATATAAAAATGATAAATGATGAGGGTCCTTTATTTCATTTCTCTGTGCTTATGCAGTGAACAACTGTTTTCAGAGTTCATGCTAAATGATTCTTTCCTGAGCATACTGTATATAATCTGGCAAGACATTAAATTCGTTTTTTATGAAAAATATGCTTACCATATTCGTTCATACTTACTTTGTCATGTTATTGTGTTTTTTTTTATATAAAGTGATGTGGAATAAATGGAACATACCCAGACCATCAGCAGAGACATCTGAAAGACTGAATCCATAGACTCTTATCAGGGAATTCTGTACTATGTGTATTTTATCCCCAAAATTTTGTTTCATTGTTATACCTTCCTTTTCAAAAAAGAACGTCTAATAATTACAGGCTTTTCTAGCAAATGTCAATTGTGCCTTTGCACCACCTAGTGGTAAAATCGTAAATACAGTATAGTATTTTGATTGATGATCATATCCATACTGAGTCTCAGTAACTACCACAACAACCCCCACTACAGAAAGCCGTCTTTGCCTAATGTTCAAATGAGCATAAGATCTTCAACATACTGTTCACAAGACTCCAGTCAATACACTGCAGTGTAATTTTAGGTCATTTTCTGCTGTCCATTGAACACTAGAATAGTAATAATAGTAGTAGGAATTTAATAGTGAACGACTTGACCTAGTAAGCATTACTAATTAAAAAAGCATGCAGAAACTGTACTCACGTAAATTACTAAACTGATCCCACTGATATCAAGTCCATATTTTAACAAAAAAAGTGAAGGAAAATAAAACACAGATTTAATTTATAATTTGTCTTTATCTTTAACGACAGCAACAGTGATGGAATTGATGTTTTCTGCGTGCAGCTTTTGTGAATACGGTACCTGCGCTTTCATACAATAAATACCACAGCAGTGAATGATCTTTACATCAGAGGATTCATAAGACGACATAGGGGGAAATTGCACTGAAATATGTTAAGTGTACTCTTTTCAAAGCAACACATTCCTTTAAGATGGAATCCATCTTAAAAAAAACAAACAAATAATTATGTTACACTAATGGTACCTTAAAGTGTTGACAATTCCTTTCTTAAAACTGCCTTTTAACCCCACACAAGAAAACAAAAATATTGCACCGATTCATATCACATGGGAATATAAAAATGCACATACACATGCTCATAATGAGACAATAACCGTATCATCCATGAAAAAGTCTGATACCATAAGATCTGCCATTAAACATTTAGGGTGAATATTCTCCCATCACATTATCATGAACATTATTATTCCAGTCCATTTGTGTTGACATCGCTTTAAAATCTCAAAACAAGACAGATGCATTACGACTCATGGAAAAGTTTCAGGTGCAATTTCTGTGATATCGAAAAGAAAAAACTCCTTTCACTGTGCAATATCTGTTGATAAAAACATTTAATATTCACTATTTAAAATACCAACCTTGCTCCACTTCTCTTTTGCATCACCAATATATAATGTTCCATTTTGTTTGGAGTTTGAGGGCAGCTGCCATGTGGAGCATTAAAAAAATTCACGTACCAACCATATGCTATGCAACCAACCACTTTCACATTGATAATGACATTGAAAATCAAAGGCAGTCTCAGCTTTCCTCTAATAAATAAAAACTGGCCAAAAAAGAATAAATGACATCCACGAGCCACCACACATGGCAACACTTATAATCATTCAAAATATGGCAATGAGTGGAGCTGCAGTCTTTACGCATGAATATCTAAATATACACCTACAGTAAAATTCACTGAATGTCATTTCAACACATATCCATTGTGATTTATTTTGTGAATCCGCTAAAACAGAACTGACAGGTGAGTGGTGGCCAACATGGAGATTGTAGTAGATGGAGTCGTCGGAGTGCAAAATTAGTGGAAAAAACCAAAGCGCCATCATTGGAGAGGTACATCGAAGAGTTTCACATTTCATGAGAGTTCTCCTCTAGCCATTGGTCAGTTGTTATGATTGACAGGGTCTTATAGGGTAACGGGGAGGTCTGGTGACCCCAGGCCCTCCTCCAGCCACTGGATGGAAGCGGAGGCACTGCGGTGCAGCGTTGAGCGGTGGTGTATGCGCCTCAGACGGAGCAGGTAAAGGAGGATGGACAAAACCACCACCAGAAAACAGGCCAGAAAGAGATAATGGTTGTTCATGAAGGAGAAGCTGTGTTGCCAGTGAGAATGACTGCCTTTCAGACTCTCCTGCTGGATATCCCTGAGATAACAACAACAAATACACAATAAATTACACACACGTCTATTCAAAATAGACATATGGGGAAGTTAAGCGGAGATGCTTAATCCTTTAAGATTAAAATAAAAGACCCTGTCTGTGAAATCCAGTTCAAGTCTCAATCTAATGATAAGGAAAAATGAAGGGAAGGAGAGCAGCCGCATTAAAGGGACACTTCACTTTTTTTGAAAATATGCTAATTTTCCAGCTCCCCTAGAGTTAAACATCCGATCTCCACCGCTCTGGAATCCACCCAGCCGATATCCGGTTCTGGCTGTACCACTTCTAGCATAGCCCAGCATAATCCATTGAATCTGACCAGACCATTAGCATTGCGCATTAGCAGGCACAATGATATTACGCAGTGCCTGAAAATAGTCCCCTGCTATTGAAAGTTACCAAGGGGACTATTTTCGAGCAGTGCGTAATATCACTACACCTGTTGCAGTCATGTTACGGCAGCAAAGTCCTTGATTATTACACCAGAATGAAAGTATAGTCCTAGACATATCTGCCTAATGTAAAAACATTTTGCTTGATTCATAACACATTTGATCAATTTGTGAAGAGTAGGCGTTTTTTGTGGCCCCTCGAACACATTTGATCACATGTGCGTTTTCACCACAAAAGCAAACCTATCGAAAGTGTTTTCGACTACCTCTCAATGTGATAGAAAGCGGACAGCTCAAAACGTTTTACACCCTGTTTACACCCGTCTTTAGCGTCGTCCACTTGTGATCCGTTCGATCAAAATGCATTTTAATACCAGGTGTAAACAGGGCCTATAAGTGGCAGTACAACTGAAGTCAACAGTAGCTGGATGATTCTCACGAAACCATTGAAACACCACGGCACTAATGATTTTAGCTTTAAAATGTGTAATATAGTAACATTAAAAAGCATCAGAATTAACACAATACTGTGTTCTACCTTGCACAATGTGTGATTTCAACATAAGAATTTATAATTGGAAATTTTATCTGATTTTCTGCTGAAATTCTCATTACCGCAATGTGTCCAGCTGTGTTTGAACATGCGTTATGTTGTAATTTAATCAAATTAACACAAAAATATTAAGAAAAAAAATAAATGGATGTTTTGCTAGACTACTTTAGATGACAGAAAAAATATTAACTGAATATTCATGTATAATAATAATGAAGAAAAATTAGGAAAATGATGTGTCCATGCCTGATGTTCTCATCCTCCGCAACACTTTTTGAGAACAGTTTAAGCACACATACAGAATTTTAATGAAGTTTGATTTTGAGTGACCAAGCACATGGACCAGTTACTTCAAGATGGCTTCCAGGTAAGATCATTTTTTACAGTTAATTTGAAATATTGTCTTGTCAGAATGCTTACACGACATTTTGATGATCATTACCGCAACAGATGCTTATTAAATGTTAATTTAATTAATAGAAGCATAATACTTTGATTTTAAATGCATGTGCAGATTCTCCAAATTATGTTCTTTCAGGTTTGTCATGTCATTTTGAAAATATGTCAGTGTTGATGTTTTCTGACTGTTGCGGTAATGAGATTTTTTAGGACTAATTTTTATAATTATGTTACAAAAAGTGTTAAATGATAAGTAAAAGTTTTTAAATTAATGTTCCCATTTACTCCATACTTTGTTTTTCAATGTCTGGTGGGAAAAAAAGTAAATTTAAGCAATTTTTACATTTTCATGCTTGACATTTTTAAAACCAAGTTTTCGTGAGAATCACCCAGCTGTGTTTCCACCAGATTTTATGCGAGATTCAGAGCGGAAAAAAATGGCAGCTGTGTGGTGCTTCCTTTGGAAACAAACGCTGGCCACCGGTGTAAACACCTTGATGTACATGCCTCTTAAGCGTGCCTTTTTGAATTTACTGTTGGTTACTACGTTACCAAAACCACCGTCGTGTGCTCCAAACACTTTTTGGAAACTGACCTAATTTCGCATTAGTTTGTTTTTCTTTCTTGCAACTTTAGAAAAGATTTGCTTCACGTTTGGATGGAAACACAGCTTGTGAGGATGTTTTACCTTAGAGGTAGAAAACGTGTGCGATACAAAATGGCTCCAAGCGTCCACTGGACTTCTTTATCATAGACTAGCAGGGCCGTCCTGAGATTATCGTACGCTGTTGGGAACGCAAACCCTGAGTGGAGCACCTCATACATCCAGGCAGACTTAAAGCATTGATATCTGCAACAACAAAAAAGCAGCAGTCCGGTAATTCGTTTATTAATGTTAATAAATTGTGCAGCATTGTTATTCATTTCGTATTCAACTTGATATTGCACTTATTTGAGTCTGTGTAGGTCTGCGTGTGAGGCGTACAGACCTCGATCAAAGCGCTCTTTCAATGTTTTCCACTGGGTGGCACAGTAACTCTGTGAAATGACATTAATCTGGTTAACACCAGCAACCACGACATCAAAGGTCAATTTTCCAAGCAGATCAATATCACAAAATAAACCTCATGGGGGTGAAATAAGACACTTCATCACTGCTGTGTTTATTTACAATAACAAATACACCAAACGTATCTCCAAATATAGCACTTTACATGCACCAGGATGCTAACTGAATGTGTACCTTAGCAGCGTTAGTATATTTGGTGGAGTTGTAGTGTCCTCCCATACGCAGCACGTCTTCAGTACAGTAGTAAAACTCAGAGAAGCCATAAAACTGGCTGTTGGAAAAGTCAATGGGCGGCTGGTAGACTCCGTTAAGCGATGAATTGGTGTCGTTGGTGCGATTGAGGAACGGCTGGAGCAACACGCGACAACGGTCAAAGTCTCCAGTGCCGCGCAGGTGAACCTTCTGCTCCTGAGGACCGACCTCATCCTGGATGTCCGAAGGGAGGCAGGGGTCGAGGATGGGCGAGTCCACGCTCTCCCCCTGATGCTGACCCAGGAGCCTAAAGACATACGGATGAGAATGTGATAAATCTAAACATTTCAATATTTTTCAGAATTATCAGATTTTCAAACAGTTGTATCTCAACCGAATATTGTCTTATCCTAACAAACCATAAATCAATGGAAAGCTTATTTATTCAGCCTTCGGATGATGTATACGTATCAATTTTAAAGTTTTGTGGTCCGCATATATTAAGTATTCACAAATTTAATTCATACATAAATGCAGACGTATAGTGTATATAAAAAGAAAAAAAAATCTGTATTTTTTGCAAAATCTTACTTGTTTTGCATACGCGTGTTGCCGATGAGCTTCTCCTCGTATCTCTGCCGAGCCGCATTCCCACCGAAACCCAAAAACGTTGAGACGTACACGCGGTACACGTGTTCGGTTCGGTGAGCATCACAGCCCAGGTTAAACTCTGCCAGTAAATTCTTCGCTATCTCTTCCTGGTGCCACATAACACAAAACATAATATTAGACAACTGGGACTTAAATAAAAGTTCCTTAACATTACATCCTATAAACACACATTTGTAGTTACTGTGAAAAATTTATGAATTGCACAATTAAAAAAAAAAAAAACACAGCAAAGCAAGTAAAATGAGAAGCAGCTTCATATTCATCCAATGATGTTAAAGGAAATCTCTCCAAGTTGTTAAAAGGTACCCCGACATTGAAGAATTGTATGCTTTAATACTTTATATTTGCCCCAACTTCTAAAATTCATTTATAGAATCACATTAAATATTTTCATTATTATAACAACCCCAACATGTAATACTTATTTTAACCTATGGAGGCCACCATTATGTTTCGCATTCTGAAACTGATAATGTGTAATAGTTGTGAAATATTACTACAGTAAATATAGTATGGTACCTTTTATAGTTTTTCATGTGAGACCTCTCAAATCGTCTTTATTTTTATTTAATTTTTTATTTGTATGTTTTCTGTATTATTCTTCATTTATGTTACTCTCTGTGAAAGGATTGAACAGAAGACCTAATGCTGTATTTTTTATGAAATGCGGACCAAATACCGCTACCTGCTGTCTGTGTGCATTTATAACTCATCTTTTGTTTCATATAATTTTATAATCTACTGATTGAAGATTTGTTTACCATTTTTACCTCACTGTAGCATTAATAGAAGCAAAATGGCAGCCTCCGAGCTTATTAAAACGGTGACGTTTGTGCCGTTTTTATTTTCACATTCATATTGGCAATCCCAGTGTTAATCCATTAAACCGGGATACCTTTTAACAGAAAGTAAAGATCTTTTTATAGCACCCGTGACATGTTGCCAATAATACATACGCATTCATTTTTATGTATATATTCGTTTAATAAAAGTGGTGTTTACTGTACTGCACTTTAAATGAATGTCTACAAGGGATTTAAAAGGGCTAATATGTTATATAAACACAGCTGTGAAACTCAACGTTTTTATTAACTGTGTATACTTGTATGAAGTTTTGAACTTAACGTTAACTGAAGTGAGAAAATTATATATATAATGTCTTATACAAAAACATAAATAAATTCCATTATAAAATCATTCCGAATTATTGGTATCTCAGAGTTCATCAGGATTTGTGTGGAAATGTTTTCTTGAAAACAATTAAAGAGTTGTAATTAAAACTAAATATGCTTCACCATCCACCGCAGCACACACATGCAATATAGTAGCCTTGACCTCTTCTTCGTTTACGAATGTGACAAAAATGACGCTAAGATGTTGTTTTTGCTACAGAAACAGATCCAGCCGATCAAATGACAAAAAAATAAGTCTCATTCATTAAGCATGTGTACTATGCACATATTTGTGCGTTAGATGTACGTACGGATGTTTTCATGAACAAATCGTGATTCAACAAAAACTTTCGTATCAAAATGTCTTCTAAATGTACGCAAAAATTCAAGAAAACCTAAAAACACTCGTACGTAATAATCACGTACGCTGTAATCAAATACTAGGCTATAATTATAATGTTTATAATAATGTTGATATATCAAATTTATATGATTATATTTTATATTATAATATTTTCTGTATTATATTATATTATTATACATGATCTATATTATTATTATTATTATTAATACATTACATTACACATTATTATAGCCTACTTATTTTTTCTACACATATAAAGAAGATCTTTACGCTTTCCTTCCTCACTTTTTAAATCTCTATATGAAGCGTCTGCTTAATGCCTAATGTAAATGTCATGTCAATGCAATGAGAAGTCCAAACATCAATCACTTGATCTCCTGTCTGTTTTATTTTAGATTGTGTGTCTCTAAAACATAAATTAAATGTCATATTTGTTAACGCATACAATACTCAATGTTACTCCGGTCAGTGGACAGCACTGGCTTCCTCAAGCGACAGCAAAACCTCCCAAATAAAAAAGTTTTCATGAGAAGTTCAAGTGTGCGTATAAAAAAAAACGTATGCAATTAATAGTGAATGAGACTTATTATTTTTGCTATCCATTTAGAATCGGGCAAAGGTGAGAAGATAGTTTTAAATAGGGCTGAAACTATAAATCACGTGATTGTTATTAATTATTATGCGATTTCCTACTAATAAAAAAAACGGCTTTACTGACGAGATGCGCATGACTGTCGCATGCAATTTATCATGCAGCTCTAGTTTTAAACACTATTCATTTAAGTACTTGATTTTTATTCATACCCCCCCTGAAAAAGTTACGTATTGCAGCTTTAATCAACAGCGCTCTTAGTACTATTTTTGCAATCATAACAGGCAATGTTATTTGTTGTGACACTTTTTTTAGGTAAAAAGCAGATCTCAGAAACAAACACAGACTAAATGATATACAGTGTAGACCCGAGTATAGTCTGTTTTTTATGTGTAAGCAAACGCACAGCCTTGCAAAGTATAGTTTATTCGACTCGTACGTGTACAAAGACATTTGACGCATGTGCATTGCAACAAAATGCAATGCATCTCCTGGGCTAAATTCTCTCATACGTGCATGCGCAACCTCTGCATACAATGTACGCGGGGTTTCAAAAATCTGACTCACACACTTTTCTCATGACGAAAATTGTGTCACGAGCAATGTACACGGACCCTCGCGTACACATAAAAATGGACTATGCCCCCTTTAAAGGATTACTCCATTTTCATAAAAAAATTAATCATGATAATTTATTCACACCCATGTCATCCAAAATGTAGTTGTATTTCTTTGTTCAGTCAAGTTTTTTTTAAGAAAAACATTCCAGGATTTTCCTCAATTTAATAGACTTTATTGGACTTCAACAGCCCACAGCTTCAATGCAGTTTAAAAAAGCCATTTCAATGCAGCTTCAAAAGGCTCCAAATGATCCCAAACAAGGCATTAGGGTCCTATCCAGTAAAACGACTGTCATTTATTGTATCATTATATATTATATGTATCATAACTCATCTTGCACTATCCGTGTGACGTGCCAGCACGACCTTACGCATTTGTGTAAGCACATTGAAAGGTCACGTATGATGTATGCGAAACTACCACCACAGTGTTTACAAATGTGGAGAAAGGGGAGTGTTCAGATGTTTTTGTATGCTGAATGATACTAATGAATGTCTTTGTGTCAGTTTATTTGGTTCAAATGGCCTTTGCACATGTGTAACGCATGACCTTTTGATGTGCCTACGCAATTGGTCGCGCAGGCACATCACACGGCCAGTGCAGATGAGAAATTGTGGTTCAAAAGTGCTTATTTTGTATTTTTCTTCAATCGTTTCGCTAGACAAGATCCCCATGCCTCGTTTGGGATCCTTTAAAGCTACATTGAAACTGTAAACTGCCGGGGCCCAACAAAATCTATTACAGAATATATGAGGAAAATCCTGAAATGTTTTCCTCAAAAAACTCAATTCTTTCTCGACATAAAAAACTTGTGGTGAGTAAATTATCGGGAATTAATTTTTTCTGAAAATGAAGTAACGTTTCTGTGCTAAGAAGCGGTTAGTATTGTTTTCAAAGCGTAAGCACCATGCTGCTATAGGAGCATGCAGCAGGCTTATCTCAGTCCAAGACATCAGTTCAATAAATTCACCGTGGCCTTAAACTGCACTGGGCCAGGGACAATGGAGTACCAGGAGAACAAAGAATGAAACAATGAGAATGACAAACCCAAAACTTCAGGTTTCAAAAATACTGTAAATGATCATAGATAATAACCTGTTGTGGAGAAGCAAAGCTTACAGTTTTGGGCACTTCGTATGCGATCTGAGTAGAGACGCCACCCATGTCCAACACGCCAGCCGTGCGCCTGCGCATCACCGTCTCCTGCTGGTCACTGCCAGGGACCTGGACTTCAACAACAGCCTCATGTTCTGAGATACAACATGAAGAACCCGTGTAATCTTTGTATGGGCTTTTAAATATTTTAGAAAATACTAGAAACGCTTACCATCATCCTCAACATGATTAAATCGCCCCAGAACAAAGTTAATCCCTATCCATGCATATACTCCTGTAAAAATAAAAAATGGTGTTTGTAATACCAAAGATTAAGGATTTGAAAAAGAAGTATGAGGATAGTAACAATGATTTAAAACTACAACGAAGTGTTCTTCTTCTTCATCACTTTCTAATTCAAATCTCATGGTTTTCAACAGACACAGCGAATGACAGAGGTTGATCTTACCTTCCTGTTTGCCTGAGATGACCTCCACGTGGGAGTCAGAGAACAGGAAGTTGAAATTCACCGGAATGTCAGTCCTCAAATCCTCCAAGATGGCCTCCTGCTGGCTAAAAACAAGCACAATCTTAGCAAATGTGGCTGGGTGCATCCAAGGCTTGTGTTTGTGTTAAGTAGGGAGTGACGGATCAGACACCTTTCAGGAAGGACTCTCATTCCTGCAGTACAGAGAATGTACAGGGGTGTTTCCTGATGCTTGTTCTTAGGGATGTGCTGAGCGGCAAAACTGAGCAGAGGGCTGATATAGTCGCTGGCCTTGTCGGGTGTAGATGCATATTCAGAGATACCTGCATACAAATTAACTAGATTAAGAATGAAAAAAAGCATTGATACAAACAGGAGTAATGGTTGAAGAGGTGATCCAAAATTTCTTTAAAACTATATATGAAGAGTTTGGTTGGAAATCGCGATAAACGCCTTTTTTAAATGAGTAATAGCCAAAATCAGGATTGTATCTGGTCAGTACTAAAAAGTAAATTAAAATAAAATATCTGCCGTGTTATTCTGTCATCTTTTTTCCCAAAACACTCTGCAGAATGGAATAAATCCACTTAAACAATCACGGTGCACCATTCCACGCATTTAAAACAACAATGGCAGTACGTTGAATACACACAAAATAGATATTAGGACATACAATTGTATCTAAAGTGTTTTAAAGTACACACAGCAGTGTCCATTTGAAGTTGAGTACTTGAGTAGATTCACAAAAGTAAGTATATTCAATGATCCATTTAGCTAAAAAAAATCCCTATCATTGTTCAATCACTCCCATACTGACCTGGCTTGATCTTCATCACCACAGGCTTTCGGTGCTCGTCTCTCATCTGCTTAATGTCCAGCAGTTCGTGCAGGTTGCCGTTGTGCCGTGGCCACGTGTACACAAAGACGCGGGAGCCGCTGCTTCCACAGTCCACCACGAGCCCATAGTTAATATTGGGGTTATTGGTGTCTGTGGCTTCCAAATCTGGTACCCGACCCAAATGTCTAAAGGAGACAAAACATCTGATCACGATAACAGAACTGTGTGACAAGTGAATCAATGTGACCCAGAAAAGATTGGTGTGTTTACGTGTGGTAGTGCTTGTCCTCTCTTAACCAGCTGTACTGGCCCTTCCCTGTAACCAGAAGCAGGTACAGAAGCCCCATCACGCTAACCAACAGACCCAGCAGCAGCAACTGTCTGAAGGAAGGCAACAGGAAGCGCGGCAGCACCACTGGTGATAAACTGAAGTGCCAGGATGCTGGAAACAGGCAGGAAATGCTAATCCTGTATACAAAAAGCAGACAGACAAATTTCTATGATTTTGATTTCTATATAATGATGTAATCTCTGTGAAGCATTAAAGTGTCTAATCTACTACAGGGTTCCACACCTTAGTTAACTTCAAATTCAAGGACCTTACAAGGACTTTCCAGGTCCAATACCCTCAAATTCAAGGACTAAACGTGGGGACACATTTCAAGTGAGAGCAAGGTTACATTGTGTTACCTTTTAAGATACATTGTTACAGTTTCCTTTCGAGGGAACTCGCGCTGCGTCACTGCAGTGACACTTTGGGGACGCCTCCAGGAGTAAGTGTGTCTGAATGTTTATATCAAATTCAACCAATGGTGAGGCTTAACGACAAAGACAGGGTGACACAGGAGCCAGGAAGTATATTTCTATCTGAAATATTGCCAAAGACGGCGTTACAGGGATGCAGAAAGTATGGCAAGGGAGACGCAGCGTCTCGTTCCCTTCTCAGGGAACAACAGTTACATACGTAACCCGAGACGTTTTCATGTGTCAAACACAACTATGCAAAAAAGCGTTTTGGTATGAATCAACATTCGCATACAGAAGATATAAGCATTTAAAGCGAACAGTTTAACACGTGTGCTTAAAAAGTCTAGAATTTTTATGATATTATCCTACACTACACAAGGATTAATATGGATTTTTTTTCCAGAAAACTTCTTGCATAAAATAGATTCAAGCACTTTCAATGACCTGTATCTATGTATGTATATTTTCAAAAACTTCCCTGGGCCTTACATTCCCCCCCCCCCCAAATTCACAATCTTTCAAGGATTTCAAGGGCCCGTGGGAACCCTGATATTAGTAAAAATCTGTCTGTACGAGTGTGTGGCTTTTGCACTTTTAAAAGTACACTTCTACACGCGAATACCCTAATTTATTACCTATTTAACTATAACAAGTTAAAAAAATCTAAATGAGTAATATTTATGGTTTTGAACAATTAATCGATTTTTTTTATTGTCCGATTAAAGGCGGAGTCCATGATGTTTGAAAGCCAATGTTGATATTTGAAATCACCTAAACAAACACGCCCCTACCCCAATAGAATCTGGACCTTCTGTTGATAGACCCGCCCCACACATACGCAACCCGGCATTTGATTTGATTTGATTGGCTATAAGTGTGTTTTGGTAGTCGGCCCGTCTCCTTTTCCAACGCGTTTTTCAAACATCGTGGACTCCGCCTTTAATCGATTATGAAATATGATAATCATTAGTTGCAGACCTAAAACCTACAGTATTTGTGCCTCCATTGCAGTGTACTACAGATAACAAAGCAAGCTATCTAGACCAGTGTTTCCCAACCCTGGTCCTCGGGCACCCCCTCCCAGAAAGTTTTAGATGTCTCCTTATTTAAAACACCTGATTCGACTCATCAGCCTCCTTCTAAAATGGTAAACATGTCTCCCTAACAAGCTGATGATTTAAATCAGGTGTGTTAAATAAGGAGACATCTAAAACTTTCTGGGAGGGGGTGCCCGAGGACCAGGGTTGGGAAACACTGATCTAGACGACAGCTAAAACCAAAGTCAAGGTTGCGCAAGAAATGGCATTTTAAAGAAGACCAACTAGAAAAGTACGCACAATAATACCGGGAATGTGTCACTTTAATAGTGTATACTTGACCTTACAAATAGTTTCAGCAATTGTGTGGCTGCCTGGTAAACAATGTTTACCAGAAAGTAAATACCACAAAGTAAATAAAAAGCTTACACATTTTAATTTTCATATTTACATTTATGTATCTGCATTAATGTATATTTACATTTATGTATCTGCCTAACTCTTCTATCCAAAGCACCTTTGATACATTTTATCAGTATGTATGTTCCCTGGGGTTCAAACCCACAACCACTGCGTTAGGAACATGGTTAGTACTTACCTTCCCATTGCTGGAGTGGATGAACAGGTGAAGTGGATGAACTCAAGTCTTCTTCTCTGTACAGGTGTATTCCTCCATGACGTCAAATATCAAGTCATCATCAGGGGCTTTCACACGTGCGCAGGTGTACTGAGCAGACGTGGCATGTCCTGACTTTAGGAAGCGAGAGGACCATGAGTACAGCGTGCAAAGCTCATTTAATAACACACAAGGTGCTTGATAGAAAGATCACACAGTTAATGGCGTTGCCTACATAGACAGTATGTAAGTGCGTCATTTCTACAGTTTAGTGCCCACGATATAGTATCTTGACAGACAACTAACTAGGTTTTAAAACGCAGACAACAGTTTATATCTAATCATCAGCTGTGTTTTTCCCAGGCCGAGAACGTAAACGGAAGCCGATTCGTTAGAAATGAACTAGAAGTCTCTGTTGATACTTAACAGCAGACCTGTAATGCTCGAAACAGAGTGGGTTGATAAAAAGCTGTCAAAAAAGTTAACCACACTTGTAATCAGTAACACATTAGTTAACGCAAACATATGTTCTCACCGTTTGGCTAAATCTGAGACGGATGCGCCGGTAATACAGCCATTTTCTGCGATTTCTGAATCCAACGGTCCAATAATTAAACTCCTATCAGAGAACACATTAATATGGCAGTTTAATCCTACAAAAAGTACAGATAGTACATATTTGGCTGAGGAAAGCAACTGATTCTCGGCAGGTACCGAGCAACAGTTCGATTCTGTAGTAAAGACGGACACTGCGCATGCGCGCTTGTGCCGGAAGTCGGCGACTGCGTGTACATGGCTGCTCTGACGTCATTTGCCACTGTAATCGCATTTATTTGTAAATGGATTATAATCCTGTCAGCCTTTTAAAAAGACAGATAATATATATTTGAAAGATATTGAATATGATTTAGTTTAAATAATAAATCAATTTCTAATATTTTTTTATAAATTATCTTCATTATTTTCTTATACATTTTTATCAATTTCTTCATACTCTGACAAAGTGCATAATTGATTGTTTTACATTTAAATTGTTTTACATACTTCTTAAAACAAAACCACATTTAAAGTATTTATATATTTATTTGGCATCATAAGTTTTTATTAGATAATGCATTGTACAGACTTTACAAACTCAAAGGCCAATTTTAAAATATTCTTTAAAAATAAAACTAAACATGCTAGTACAAACATGAATAAGAGCTTTTTATAATGCAAGGACACACATGTATTGTACTGTCAGGTAATTGATGGCTTTTTAATGGATAAAGATTAACCCATTTTAGAGGTTACTTTGTGCTGATACTTTATTACTGTGCCGGCTCGAGTCTCCTGTTAGATGACACATCTGTGGAGCAGAGACACAAATGCATTAAGAAATACACTAAAACCAAAAGAATTGTGTAAACCTCAGTTGCTGATTCAAGTTTGTTGCATAGCTGTATGTTTTATAATATCTTTATATTAAATATCACAAAAGTAGCAAATAGATAAGATCTTTTTAATACAGTTTTACAAAATAAATATTCAACATCTACCATGATACATTCTTAATATGTTCACTGACTGCCTGGTGAAAATATTTTCAATTGCATTTGTCAGCAAATAAACTAAATAACAGAATTAGAATAAGGCACAGTCTACAAAACACTATAAATATCAAATTCCTAACCACATCTGAGCTATAGAAATACTTATACTTACCCTGGCAAGCAGCACACAATAAACTAGTGATATATTTAAAACGACAATGCTTAAAAATGATAATTAACCTGTGTCAGAGACTGCAAGCCGACTCAGTTCTCTGTCCAACTCCTCATCTGTGATACCCAGGCCAGCGTTAGGCACAGTGGGCAGAGATCGGATGAAATCATCACCTCCTGTCTTTCTAGCAGGAAAAACAGGGTGTGTAGGGACCTCTGGCAGTACATCATTGCTTTCTGAGATGGTTGTCTCCAATAATGACTTCAGCTCCTCCTCCAACTCATCTGAATCACCACCTATGAAAGTGTGAGATATTACTTAAGAGATAAACAATCTTATGGATATGCTCTGCTGTGAAGGTGTGGTATCCGCTTTTTAGGTCTGACGTCAAACACTACCGTTTCCAGGTCCAGACCAAGCGTGTCGCAGAAGCCCTGAAAAGTGACGTCATGATTGACAGCTGTGATATGTACATTCCGCAAAAGCAAGGGCGGGGCCTTGATTTTGCGGCTTTACTTCCTGCTCAGTACTGCGCAGGACTGGTCCCGAATCGCTACTGCGCAGACTCAAGACCCAAGATGTCAGCGCCATATCGAGACACTAGCAGCTTCACTTTTCACCAATGGAAGAGAGCGAATGGGCGTCATCCATCTTTTTTACAGTCTATGGTCCAGACAGCTAAGATGCCTAAAGCAAACATTAAACAATACTAATGTATATTCACAGTGTGCTCTCCATACTGAAATCCCCGATGATTAGACAGTGATTGATCTTTTATGAAATGTTAAAATATTGGTGTCCTGGAGGCCATGACCGTAGCATGTATTGTACACTGTCAACTTATAAAAGCTTTGATTTAATGCCCGATTTAAATGTATAGGGCTCCTAACGGCTGTTATGATTGCAGTCAAACTTGAAATGAGTAGAGGCTTGTACCCCGGAAATAGTATTCTTTAGGAAAGTTATAGGAAGAGGAGTGAGAGTAAGAGGAAAAGGAGGGAGAGTAAAACTGACTAAGAGGAGTGATAGTTGGAGAAAGAGGAGTGAAAGTAAAAGTGGAGGAGGGAAAGTTACAGGGAGAGGAGTGAGAATAAAAAAAGTGAAAGTTAGAAAAATGAGAATTAGTAGAAGAGGAGGGAGAGTAAAAGTAAGAGGAAGAGGAGGGAGAGTAAAAGTGAAAGTTGCAAGAAGAATGAAAGTAAAAGTGAAAGTTACACGAAGTGGAGTGAAAGTAAAAGTGAGAGCTTGGAGTGAGAGTTAGGGGGAAATGAGTGAGAGTAAAGTTGAGAGTTAGAGGAAGAGGAGGGAAAGTAAAAGTAATATTGTGAGGAAGAGGAGGGAGAGTCAGAGGAGTCAGAGGAGTGAAAGTATGAGTTAGAGGAGTGAAAGTAAGAAAAAAAGGGAGAGTAAAAGTGAAAGTTACAGGAAGAGGAGTAAAAGTAAATTGAGAGCTAGGGGTGAGAGGTAAGAGGAAATGAGTGAGAATAAAGTTGAGAGTTAGAGGAAGAGGAGAGAAAGTAAAAGTAATATTGAGAGTAAGATGAGGGAGAGTAATGTTACGTTCCGTATTATTCTGGGAGAGGTGTCTTTTCTCTTTGCTCTCTCTTTTCTCACTCTCACCTTACAGGTCCTGTGATTGGCCGAACGAACTGTCCATCATCATTACTACGCGTCTTCGCGACAGCCAATCAGACGGTGGAGAACTTCTATAAAGACCCGGAAGTGTTTCTAGTCGGGAAGGCTTTTTGCTTTCACTTTGTGTTCTTACTTACGTTGCTTTGATTTCTTCCGTTGTTTGACTTGTGTTGCTGTATTTATGTATTATGAATTATATGCCAGTTTGACTGCGTTTGACCATGTGACTCGCTGTTCGATTTATGCATTTCATAGTCTTATCTCGGCAGCAATATGATGGGATTAGTGCAGAACGTCACGTGACATACATCGTACAACACACAGGTAAACTGGTATGTTTAAATACATTCGTTTAGTAGCGGGTGCTTCATTCTGTATTTTTGTCTGGTTTGTTAGTCAGTGTAGTCAGTGGCGTTTTACGCCGAAGATGTTTTTTGTTTTTTTTGTTTTTTAGATTAGCTTCTTAAAGGCGGAGTCCACGATGTTTGAAAAACGCGTTGGAAAAGGAGACGGGCCGACTACCAAAACACACTTATAGCCAATCAAATCAAATCAAATGCCGGGTTGCGTATGTGTGGGGCGGGTCTATCAACAGAAGGTCCAGATTCTATTGGGGTAGGGGCGTGTCTGTTTAGGTGATTTCAAATATCAACACTGGCTTTCAAACATCATGGACTCCGCCTTTAAGTACTAGTTAGAGTGGTTTTTGTTTTCTTATTTTCTTTACTTTAAGCCCCGCTGTTTTGTCCCGTCATTATTGTTGTCTTTTCTGTTGTATTACTTTGCGTATATACTTTGTAAATATGATTATGGGTGTTTTGTGATGAGATTTCTCCTTTTGTAATACTTTGAATTCCTACTAAAAAGCAAAAGCATATTGCAAACTGATGTCTCTGCCTGTTTCTTCGCTCACTGCATAGTCAGAGAGATGTGTTAAAAGCCTGATTTCTATATAATAATCTATTAATTCTTTTAAGGTTGCGCCTCTGTTATCCTAGACAACATAGCCTTAGTAAGAGGACGTAACATTAATTGGGGGCTCGTCCTAAAGGGCGATTTGCCATCTCTTTGGCTGTGAAGTGATGTGTGTGGGCTGAGGAGTGAAAGTATGAGTCAGAGGAGTGAAAGTAAGAGTCAGAGGAGTGAAAGTAAGAGTCAGAGGAGTGAAAGTAAGAGTCGGAGGAGTGAAAGTAAGAGTCATAGGAGTGAAAGTAAGAGTCAGAGGAGTGAAAGTAAGAGTCAGAGGAGTGAAAGTAAGAGTCGGAGGAGTGAAAGTAAGAGTCGGAGAAGGGAAAGTAAGAGTCGGAGAAGGGAAAGTAAGAGTCAGAGGAGTGAAAGTAAGAGCCAGAGGAGTGAAAGTAAGAGTCAGAGAAGTGAAAGTAAGAGTCAGAGGAGTGAAAGTAAGAGTCAGAGGAGTGAAAGTAAGAGTCGGAGGAGTGAAAGTAAGAGTCAGAGGAGTGAAAGTAAGAGTCAGAGAAGGGAAAGTAAGAGTCGGAGGAGTGAAAGTATGAGTCAGAGGAGGGAAAGTAAGAGTCAGAGGAGTGAAAGTAAGAGTCAGAGGAGTGAAAGTAAGAGTCAGAGGAGTGAAAGTAAGCGTCAGAGGAGTGAAAGTAAGAGTCAGAGGAGTGAAAGTAAGAGTCAGAAGAGTGAAAGTAAGAGTCAGAGGAGTGAAAGTAAGAGTCAGAGGAGTGAAAGTAAGAGTCAGAAGAGTGAAAGTAAGAGTCAGAGGAGTGAAAGTAAGAGTCAGAGGAGTGAAAGTAAGAGTCAGAGGAGTGAAAGTAATAGAAAGAGGAGTGAAAGTAAGAGTCAGAGAAGTGAAAGTAAGAGTCAGAGAAGTGAAAATAAGAGTCAGAGGAGTGAAAGTAAGAGTCAGAGGAGTGAAAGTAAGAGTCAGAGGAGTGAAAGTAAGAGTCAGAGGAGTGAAAGTAAGAAGAAAAGGGAGAGTAAAAGTGAAAGTTACAGGCAGATAGGGGTGCAAACTCATCAGTGGTGAAAAAGGTAACAAAGACACAATTTAAAGCAGTGAAAGTAAGAGTCAGAGGAGTGAAAGTAAGAGTCAGAGGAGTGAAAGTAAGAGTCAGAGTAGTGAAAGTAAGAGTCAGAGAAGTGAAAGTAAGAGTCAGAGGAGTGAAATTAAGAGTCAGAGTAGTGAAAGTAAGAGTCAGAGGAGTGAAAGTAAGAGTCATAGGAGTGAAAGTAAGTGTCAGAGGAGTGAAAGTAAGAGTCAGAGGAGTGAAAGTAAGAGTCAGGGGAGTGAAAGTAAGAGTCAGAGGAGTGAAAGTAAGAGTCGGAGAAGGGAAAGTAAGAGTCTGAGGAGAGAAAGTAAGAGTCAGAGTAGTGAAAGTAAGAGCCAGAGGAGTGAAAGTAAGAGTCAGAGAAGTGAAAATAAGAGTCAGAGGAGTGAAAGTAAGAGTCAGAGTAGTGAAATTAAGAGTCAGGGGAGTGAAAGTAAGAGTCAGAGGAGTGAAAGTAAGAGTCAGAGGAGTGAAAGTAAGAGTCAGAGAAGGGAAAGTAAAAGTCGGAGGAGTGAAAGTATGAGTCGGAGGAGTGAAAGTATGAGTCGGAGGAGGGAAAGTAAGAGTCAGAGGAGTGAAAGTAAGAGTCAGAGGAGTGAAAGTAAGAGTCGGAGGAGTGAAAGTAAGAGTCAGAGGAGTGAAAGTAAGAGCCAGAGGAGTGAAAGTAAGAGTCAGAGGAGTGAAAGTAAGAGTCAGAGGAGTGAAAGTAAGAGTCAGAGGAGTGAAAGTAAGAGTCAGAGGAGTGAAAGTAAGAGTCAGAGGAGTGAAAGTAAGAGTCAGAGGAGTGAAAGTAAGAGTCAGAGGAGTGAAAGTAAGAGTCAGAGGAGTGAAAGTAAGAGTCAGAGGAGTGAAAGTAAGAGTCAGAGGAGTGAAAGTAAGAGTCAGAGGAGTGAAAGTAAGAGTCAGAGAAGTGAAAGTAAGAGTCAGAGAAGTGAAAGTAAGAGTCAGAGAAGTGAAAGTAAGAGTCAGAGGAGTGAAAGTAAGAGTCAGAGGAGTGAAAGTAAGAGTCAGAGGAGTGAAAGTAAGAAGAAAAGGGAGAGTAAAAGTGAAAGTTACAGGCAGATAGGGGTGCAAACTCATCAGGGGTGAAAAGGTGACAAAGACACAATTTAAAGCAGTGAATGTTACAGGAAGAGGAGTGAAAGTAAGAGTCAGAAGAGTAAAAGTAAGAGTCAGAGGAGTGAAAGTAAGAGTCAGAGGAGTGAAAGTAAGAGTCAGAGGAGTGAAAGTAAGAGTCAGAGGAGTGAAAGTAAGAGTCATAGGAGTGAAAGTAAGAGTCATAGGAGTGAAAGTAAGAGTCATAGGAGTGAAAGTAAGAGTCAGAAGAGTGAAAGTAAGAGTCAGAGGAGTGAAAGTAAGAGTCAGAGGAGTGAAAGTAAGAGTCGGAGAAGGGAAAGTAAGAGTCGGAGAAGGGAAAGTAAGAGTCAGAGGAGTGAAAGTAAGAGCCAGAGGAGTGAAAGTAAGAGTCAGAGAAGTGAAAGTAAGAGTCAGAGGAGTGAAAGTAAGAGTCAGAGGAGTGAAAGTAAGAGTCAGAGGAGTGAAAGTAAGAGTCAGAGGAGTGAAAGTAAGAGTCAGAGGAGTGAAAGTAAGAGTCAGAGGAGTGAAAGTAAGAGTCAGAGGAGTGAAAGTAAGAAGAAAAGGGAGAGTAAAAGTGAAAGTTACAGGCAGATAGGGGTGCAAACTCATCAGGGGTGAAAAAGGTAACAAAGACACAATTTAAAGCAGTGAATGTTACAGGAAGAGGAGTGAAAGTAAGAGTCAGAGGAGTGAAAGTAAGAGTCAGAGGAGTGAAAGTAAGAGTCAGAGGAGTGAAAGTAAGAGTCAGAGGAGTGAAAGTAAGAGTCAGAGGAGTGAAAGTAAGAGTCAGAGGAGTGAAAGTAAGAGTCATAGGAGTGAAAGTAAGAGTCATAGGAGTGAAAGTAAGAGTCAGAGGAGTGAAAGTATGAGTCAGAGGAGTGAAAGTATGAGTCAGAGGAGTGAAAGTAAGAGTCAGAGGAGTGAAAGTAAGAGGAACAGGAGTGAAAGTTACAGGAAGAGGAGTGAAAGTAAAAGTATGAGTTAGAGGAAAAGGAGGAAAAGTGAGTGTTACAGAAAGAGGAGTGAAAGTTAGAGGAAAAGGAGTAAAAGTTACAGGAAGAGGAGTAAAGGAAGAATAAGAGTTAGAAAAAGAAGAGTGATAATAAGGGCCTGGTCCAATACCTCCCCCTTCCCCTACATCTTTGCCCTAACCCTTGCTTTTGCGTGTGCAGGGGTAGGGTGTCCCATTACTTTAGGGAGCAAGATGGAGTGCTATTTTCCCCTTAGAATCAACCCTCAAAATGTAGTCAGGATGTAGGCTTAAAACTAAGTGGAAGATGAAATTACCCAGGATACCTTGCGCGCCCAGCGACCTAGTCAAACTTTTCGACCAAGATGGCAAAAGAACAACTATATTTTCACAAATAAGCATGTTAAAATTCTGGAAATTGTTGGAATATGTTAGTTTAAACATGAGTTTTGTGTTTGTGAAGTTTTGAACACTAATGTTTTAAAATATTTCACGAAGCTATCCGACGATGTCTCCCGACTGCTTCGAGAGAGTCTGCCCATCATATATACACCTGATTTGGGAAGTTTTGCCAATATTCAGGATGTGTGTTCCAGCGATCACATGAACACGTATAACCTGGCCTTATCGAGAGTTCAATCATATTAATAATAACCATGCTGTGCGTGAAGTAGGTGAGCACGTTCACTACACCACTTTCCATAAAGTGGTGTCCCATTTGATAGGGAAAGATTTGAACTCCCACTTCATTGAGGGGACTTTACTGTTGAGGGCACTCAAAACCAAGTGGAAGTTTTAAGGGGGTAGAAATGGGACGGGGCCTAAAAGTGAAAGTTACAGAAAGAGGAGTGAGAGTAAGAGGAAAAGGAGTGAGGTAAAAGTGAGAGTTAGGAAAAAGGAGTTAGAGTAAAGATAAGTTAGAACTGAGAGTTAGAGAAAGAGGATTGAAAGTAAAAGTGAGACTTTGTTCCGAAAATGGAACGACATGAGGGTGAGTAATTGATAACATCATTTTCATTCTGGAGTCCCGGAAGTATAGTCTGCAGTAGTGTAAACCGACAGTACCAAAAAGAGCAAAAAATATAAAAGAATGAAACCATTACCAGAATCCAACGTCCCACTGGCAAGAGTCTGGTTCACTTCATCCTGAGCATCACACAACTGCACAAACATAGAAAATAAATAACTTGACTTTATATCCTAACTTATTATATCACAGACAATACATAGCTACAATGAGTTCATCTATTAGCACCTCCTGTATCTGATCAACAAGGTTCTCTGCTCGCTCCACAGTCACACCCTTCAGTGAAATCCTCAAAGCCGCCACACCTGTCTGGTATGCCTGCATCACCTATAACCACATATAAAACATGAAGTCATGCATTATAATATGATATTTAGTGTGTATGAAAAGCATAACTAGATTTGCATTTCCTGATAGAAACACCATCTTAAAGTAGTCACATTTTGAATTACATCTCTTGCTATCACATTCAAAAATATTCGCACCAGACTGTCGGTGCATCTGTGTGTTTTTGTGTCTCACCAGGCGGTCAGTTTGGGAGTTTGCTATTCTGTCCAGGATCCCCTTCACTGTCTCAAGCTGAGCAAACAGACGATCTGCTTTCTTCTCCACACGCTTACCCCCACGTAAACACCTCAGGGCCTGTAGCAGAAAAAGGATGGGTGATCATCTTTATTTTACCCAAAACAAATATGCTGAATTAAATACGTAAAAAAATGCTTACCTGTGATTTCTTGCCCTCTTTAAGCAAAGTCTTTGCCTGCTGTTTGCACCTGCACACATATGATTATCTGCATTAACATTGCAATGATTAAAAACTAAGTGTCATAAAAGTGACACTTTAACAAAATAATGGCCTATTACAAGAAGGTGTGTCTGTAAAATAACATGAATACAATTTGAATGATGAACTTTCTCACTTTTCCACTTCATGTCCCAACGCCTCCACTCTTTCTTCCAAAAGTTTCTCACTGCGTTGGAGCTGATAGATGCCCAGGTCCACCTCACTGACAGGAGACACGCGGCCATGCCCTGCTTGGCTGAATTTTACCAGCTTTACATAAAGAAAATACTCAGCAATGTGTTAATATGTCCTATTGAATTAGTTTTTGCTCCCAGCTATCGTATTGCTTCAAAAGACTTAAAATTACTATACTCATGCCTCCAAAAGCTAGCTTGCTATTGCTAACCTCTCTGAAATTCCCTACTTGAACTTCATTGTACATACTGTATAGTGCCCCAAACACAAACACAAACACACCTTCTCGCCTTCATGGAGTGAGACAGTGACTTGCTTTTCTCTCTGTAGCTGTAGCAGCGCCATGCACAGTGTGCTTTCGTCAGGACAGATGTGAGAAGACAAAGCCCGCAGGTCCTGAAAGGACAGCAAAGATCGCTCTGCTACCGGAGAACTCCGATACGCCGCTAACAGCGCTGCAGCCTTTTCCTGCAAGAGAATAACAGCCGACATTCACGGATAACCTGCGTGCCATATAAGTTTTACTTTTTAAAGGGCCCATATTATGCAAAATCCACTTTTACAAAGTGTTTGGACAAAAATGTGTGTTGGCACAGTGACCCTACAATGAAAAAAATCCACCCACTCTTCCTTTTTTTTATTCTCTTGTTATTGTGATGTCATACTAACAAAGCCCCGCCCACAGCCACTGACTGACTGGTTAACTTTACCCAAAAGCTTTTAAAATGTGTTTGTTTTATCACTAATGCAGCTAAAGATACTATTGTTCCAGACTGTTTTCACAGGAATCAGATCTATTTTTAACCTAAAGCAGTAGCTCATTGGCATTTAAAGGTACACACATGAAAACAACACTTTTCACTTTTTACCAAATAGGGTCATTTTGGACATGCTATAACAAATGATATGTGGGGTATTTTGAGCTAAAACTTCAAAGACACATTCTAGGCACACCTGAGACTTACAGTGAGGAAAATAAGTATTTAAACACTCTGCTATTTTGCAAGTTTTCCCACTTAGAAATCATGGAGGGCTCTGAAATTGTCATCGTAGGTGCAAACTTAAGACAGGCCTGGACATGTGCTGGTTTAAGCAGGGGAACCTTCCGTGCCATGCATGATTTTAAACCATGACGGCTTAGTGTATTACCAACAGTAACATTGGAAACGGTGGTCCCAGCTCTTTTCAGGTCATTGACCAGCTCCTCCCATGTAGTTCTGGGCTGATTTCTCACCTTTCTTAGGATCATTGAGACCCCACGAGGTGAGATCTTGCATGGAGCCCCAGTCCGAGGGAGATTGACAGTCATGTTTAGCTTTTCCATTTTCTAATAATTGCTCCAACAGTGGACCTTTTTTCACCAAGTTGCTTGGCAATTTTCCAATAGCCCTTTCCAGTCTTGTGGAGGTGTACAATTTGGCTCTAGTGTCTTCGGAGAGCTCTTTGGTCTTGGCCATGTTAGTAGTTAGATTCTTACTGATTGTATGGGGTGGACAGGTGTCTTTATGCAACTAATGACCTCAAATAGGTGCATCTAATTTAGGATAATAAATGGAGTGGAGGTGGACATTTTAAAGGCAGACTAACAGGTCTTTGAAGGTCAGAATTCTAGCTGATAGACAGGTGTTCAAATACTTATTTGCAGCTGTATCATACAAATAAATATTTAAATATTATATATTGTGATTGTTTTTTTTAGATTATGTCTCTCACAGTGGACATGCACCTACGATGACAATTTCAGACCCCTCCATGATTTCTAAGTGGGAGAACTTGCAAAATAGCAGGTTGTTCAAATACTTATTTTCCTCACTGTATATTACATCTTGTAAAAATAATAGGTGCCCTTTAAATCCTGTTCCAAGCAACCAATAGAGATATCAAAGAATTTTACTGTTATTCATGGAGTATTACAGTATTGGGTTTTGATGGGCAAACCATAAGACACTTATTCTGTAGTTGTGTGTAGTGCCGTTTACAGTAACAGATTTCCAACTAGACTGGACACACACTTGCCTTAACCAGTTCAATCACAACAAATGACTCATCCGGAGGAACTCTCCCACTGCCCAGCAAAGTAGATAGAGTCCATTTCAAAGGCCGCACCAACAACAGTCCAACACCCCACGATAACCAGCCAGAATCTACGTTTGCAGCAAAATCCGATTCTTTCTGTACCTTTCCACTCCTACATTAGGACAATAAAACATTGCTCACGTTAATGGAGAAAATTTCTTTGATTTTTAATTACTACCATTTTATATACATTAATAAAACTACTACATATCAGGGCGGTTTCCCGGACATGGCTTATCCTAGTCCAAGACTAAAATTCATGTTTAATCTGTCTTAATTTAAAAACATCTTGCACTGATGTTTTTTTTAAATATGTCAGTTTTAATGTTTTTTCTCAAGATGCACATCAGGGGGTTTATTCCAGAAAGCTGGTTGTGTGACATACCCAGTTATGTTTGAAATTGAAAATGTCTTATGTATTCTCCGTGTGCGCGCATCAATTTCCGGTTACAATTAGAAGGTTAACTGACCTCTTATAAGGTGTTTTAGATCCGACATGATCAGGGTAAGCTAATTTTGATTTAACCAACCAAAAGTACAGTTGATGGTAGGTTAACCCCAGTTTCTATAATACACCCTAGTATTGTTTTTGTAAGTTTTCTTTGTAAAAACTACTTACTGTCAATGTCCTAATATGACTAAGGCCTAGTCTTATATTAATCTATGCCTTGTTCTGGAAACTGCCCTTATTATGGAATAAGTATCTAAAAGTGGCTTTGATGAATCTTCTAGTGCATGATGGTGTTTATTTCAAACTGCGTAATTGCAATGGCATCTTACTATTTTTAGTGGACATGTTGGATAAGCTCTGAACACAAAAAGTAAGAAGCTAGAAGCAAGTTAACTTTGAGCTGCTGCAAACAAACCATGCAAAAGAAATCAATAAAATGTAAATATACTAAAATACTCTGATTATTATGTAAAAACCTTCAAACGGTTAAACAGCTGCATTCACAGAGATGAACTCCCATGTCAGGTCCCCTTGTTTCTATATAATAAAGCATTAAAGGCACAATAAGTAGGATTTTCTCCTATCTAGTGTTGAAATTGTATTTTGCATTCAAACGCCTCGCTTTTCCAAATGCGTGTTGCAACTACGGTAGCCGTAATGTACTCACTGATCATCTTGTCTGTTTTAGCTGGTTCACATGTTCTGAATGAAAACATGTTGTGGAAAAGCGTTGGTAGGATAGTGTTTTTTTGTCCCTCTCTGCTACTATAGTTTATCAGTATGGTGAAACGACATGGAAGCCTCCTTGGACTTACCAGTTCAATGTAAGTAAAGAGAAGAAATTCTAAGCTTACAAAGAAAAGTCAGATCACTGACAAAGGTCATTTGACACCAACAAGGACATATTTATGAATAAAGACATTGATTTTGATTAATAAAACACTTAAAACCCTACTTACTGTCCCTTTTTAATTTTTGGAGGGTTTTAAAGAGCACATATATTATGTAGCTAAAAACAACTTTATTGTGTGTATTTGGTATAATACAATTGTAATGTATTCTGTTTGCGTGGTTAATGGTTAAAAAATCCACATACTGTACATTATTGTTGTTCCTCTCTGCCGCCCCCTCCCTGAAACGCATGGATTTTGTACAAAGCGGAAATGTGCGTCACAATGTTGCATCCTTACAATACAATACTGACAGGAGTTAAAATCGTCTTTACTACCTTATCAATACGAGCTGAATCTGATCCAGAAAATGCAGATGACCAAGCTGATCGAACTTTACCAGCGCGGCTTGATCAGGAGGTAACAGATTGGTAAGGTAAGGATACTAAAACACAAAACCATGTCTGCATTTGTGATCATATGAAAACATAGACAGAAGCAGGCGGGATTATGATAATGACCGTCGTGTCCACGTCAACAGGCAGAGGAAGTAAACTGTTGCCTACAATCCGTGTGTTTGGTTGGAAATTATAATTTGCTTCATCGTTGACTTTGGGATTTGTACACTACCTGTAAAATCGGATAATTGGTGCTCTTTAAAGTAAAAATGATCAACTACTGTATGTATTGATTATGTTGATTTAAAAGCAGTATTTGGTTATGTTTTATCATAAAAAATATCAACTTGTATAGAAAAAGTAGAATACTTGGCTTCATTGACTTAAATTAATTATATAAATGTACATGTTAAGAGGTTTGGATGTTAAATAAAGTGAAAAATAAAAATAAACATTTAGAGCTGTTGTAATCTCATTGAAACGATTTTCTAATTTCCTGATAAGCCTGACCACGAATCGCCCAATATTTACATAAATGAAAAAATTGTATCTTAGTTTCGTATTTCATTAAGATCCCTGTGTTTGAGATGAGAGTGAATGACCTGATCATGCTCTGAATGACAGTACTCAAACCAAGAGGTACACATCCATTTCTTCTGAAACTCTCATTTAACTCCTGCAGATTGACACACACTGATCCATGTCGCCTGCAGTGATCAATGATCAATGGACTCCAGAAGTTTATCTTTCCATCCCAGTCTGTACAGTCAACATCTCGGTTCTCTTTAAAGGCCGAAAATAAAAAAGCCATCCGGTCATCATCCTCCCAATCTGGTGGGAAGCAAGTATCTCTCTGTTTGACTGAAACAGACATGATGCTGGAGAGAGAGAGAGAGAGAGAGAGAGAGAGAGAGAGAGAGAGAGAGAGAGAGAGAGAGAGAGAGAATGAGGGTAAGTTAACTGACAAATAACACAATACGATAATGTGCAATGTTGTACTGTGACAAGACTTAGTATAAGTTAGATAGATAGCAAATCACAGTGCAGAAGAGGAGTCTGCTTGCAATGTCACATCAGCTGGTTAGTATCTACTAGTAAACATGTCGGAGTATTAGTAAAATACAGTATTACAAGATCATGATCACGTTTGTTGGTAAAGACATTCACATACATGCCAAGACTTCAAAATATAATACAAATTAGTCATCAATTTGCTTTATGATTCTAGCTCACACCTGAAGTTCAATCTGTCTGAGACGTCTCACTTAAAAACTCCTCAGTATTTGGCCTGACGTTCATTTGTTGATGCCCACATGCTGCTTAAATGATCGATAAAAGGTGAAAATCACACGAAGAGTTTCGTTTCTCTGCAATATATCACCCGGAAGACAACAAGGCTTTTTCTTCGCTGCTTATTGGCCATTGAATTCATGTGTGAAATACAGCCACCTGCTGTACGTAATATATACTGCATGCGTTTCTCAATCCGAAGGCTGCAGCCTCCGGAGGTCGCATATGTAGGCTGCATACGTCATTAAGACTTGTCTTATTTCAGAAATATTAACAATTATAAAGTTGACAACTATTCTGAATTAATCCTAATTTTTTGAATTAAACTGATGACTTGCGAATGTAATGCTCGGTTAAATGAAATAAACCAGGCTTGATGAAGTATGCAGCCAGCATATGCGTCCTCCGGAGGCTGCAGCCTCATCATTTCTATGGTTACGATGAGGCCAAATATTAAATATTAAAGTGGATCTAAACGTCGTTTGGTCAAAAGTGATCCTGTGATCTCAAATTTGTAAAGTTAAAATTGTAAAAATAAAATGTGTAAAATATGCCGTTGGCGCCATCTGCGTGCATTTGTTTTAATATATAATGCTTTTTATATTACATGATATCTATTGTAACGTATAAAACCATGTGATCAGGGCTGCCAACCTTTGAGTTCAGCTTGGAGTGAGATTTACCGGGGGGGGGGGGGGGGGTTCGGGAGTGCATAGAAGGTTGGTATGTTGGGGTAGTTATTAAATTATTATTATTATTATTATTATTTACTAAAAGATTATAAAAGACTAAAATTATTATATACGTTCTTTACTAAAGTAACCATTTGCCAAACTTATTTTATAATAGAGTGGATTTTTAGCTATTTCTCTGTTGAATTGGTGAAAAAGTCTACAGAAAAAATGGTTTATATACAAATCCAATCAACATACACCAAACCAAATGAGCACTTTTTATTAAACTGAAGCAACAGATAATGTCAAGAACATTATATCTTTTATATAAAGATATTATTGTTTACAGATGTCAAATATCAAATTAATTTTTCTCTTTTATTAAAAACGGTCACAACAAACATCATGCATGAATATTTATCAATCTTAATTAATAGGTTAAATCGGCAGTTTTCTGGTGGTATCTGCGTGCGTGGAATCTGGGCAGGCATGCTTTTATCCAGACCTTGACGCTTTGTATGATGCTGCGCTGTCTGATCGACATGTGACATCAGAGTACCGCGAGAGCAATGGTAAAGGCGGACCATTTTGTAACATTTCGACGGACTCTCGCGGTACTCTGACGTTATAAGCCGGAACGGTCTGCGCAGCGCCCTTTGATTCTGTACGGCAAAGTACCAGGCAGCAACATAAGAAGTGGTGAGGTGGTTCTTAGTAGAAAGTGAAGGTACGCTTGAAACCCTTAAATATAACTGGTTTAGTTACTTATATCGTGTTTTGCACTTTCACCACCGCTAACAATCTGAAACATCGCGCAGACGTGTGCTCGCTCTGTACTAGTTTGCAGCTCGCGCTCCGGCTAATGCGGCTTTCACATAGGATGCGGTGTGCGCTGCGCTGCGCTATGAAACCCATTCATTTCAATGGCTTGCGCCGCGCGAGGGCGGTTTTTTGTTGCGCCGAGCAAAGCGCGAGCGCAGCGGAGCGCAGCTTGCGCTCACGCCGCGGTCAAAGTTCAACATAGTTTAACTTTTGCGCCGCGCTCTGTGACGATTACCCGCGCGGCCAATAGAAACGGGGCATCCAAACAAGCAAAATGGACGAAAGCTTATACTCGGGATTCTAAGGGCTTTATTATACAAGTTTATGCTCCTACAGAGACATTGGAAGGAAAGCCGTCTCATGGAAACACGTAGCAATTCAAGTTGGCATGTCAGGTGTGTTTTAAGTCAAGCAGCTTGTTGTAGGTATGCTTAAAGTTACGTGAAATGAAGACGAGCAACATCAGTCTCTGTATTCCTCGTCGACTATTTAACGCAAATATAAACACTGTAGTAATTTATTGAAAACCCCGCCTACTTTGGTCTGGCCATCAGAGCGCAAATCGCTTGGCTGCGCCGAACCCAGCGGCGAGCGCAGCGCACACCGCATCCTATGTGAAAGCCGCATAACAACTCCACCTTCTTTGATTTGATTGGCTATCGCATCATTTTGATTTTGACAAGCACTTTAGACTGCTGATCGAGGCAGACAGATAGAGGCGTTGCACAGTATTTAAAGTTATATATTAGGCAATTATTTCATGATTGTTATTACATCTTTAAATAATTAATAATGGACACGAGCCTGCGAGAGAAAATGGATTTGGTCGTAAGAGCGTGAGAAATGGGATCAATTCCGTGTGCCCTGCTAACTTATGTATTGTCTCAAGGCCTGCGACTGAGGGTCATATTTCAATTTAAAGGTATGTAGCTTACTCCGTTTTTTATTATCATGACATGAAGACATTGCTATCACTATACCGCCGCTCCATCCATATACGCAGAAACGCAGTTTGCGTAGGTCACCAACTCCCCCGGGGCCACAATCTTGGCTGCTCAGAAAATAAAAACGTTTCCTTCTGAATAAATACGAATCACAACATATACAGCATTTTGAGGTGAGTAAGCAGATGACACGACATCCCCGCAACAAAATTGCTTGGATTTATACCGACAGATTAGCTTTGTCACATTAAATTAAACTACACATGTACAGATGCAGAAATTTATATATATGTAGTTTGTGTTTCTGTCAAAATACAATCATAAATGACAACAATAGCATTTTTAATAAAGTTTTATTCTCACATGGTTTCGCGATAAAATTTTAGCTCGCATTGCACTCTGGGTAGTGGCGGCCATTTTAGGGGACGCGTAAGGATCAGGGGGGCAGGGTTTCATATTTTCTTGAAGCCGCCCTAAGCACCGCCATTAGCTAGCGGACCCCCACCTGCTCTTAGCATTCCATTGACTCCCATTCATTTTGGCGTCACTTTGACAGTGAATAACTTTACATCTGAGGCGTTTAAAGACTCAATTTGTGCATCAAATTGCGAAAAACTACTCTATTACCGAGCTAAGAACACACGTAAACAATCATATTCTGCCGCCGGAATCCTGCCAACATGATCTGGGGTACGAGGCTGAAGCCTGCTCCTTATTCGCCTAACTATCCCGTTCCACCTTAAAAAATATCAGTGCGCTTCAAGCGCCTCCCTTGCAATGTCATAGGCTGTTAATTTAAAGGAACAGTAGTCACAAAAAATGAGACTGTAGCCGTAGTTACGACAAACTTACGACAGTAGTTGGCTAACGATGCTTTAGGGAAACACACCCCTGTAAACACAAAGAGGGGTCTGATGATTTTAAAGGTCACTTTCTTCCTGATCCCATTTTTTAAACCCTAGTTATTGTGTAATGTTGCTATAATAGCATAAATAATCCCTGTAAGATGATAAAGCTCAAAATTAACTGCCAGGCGATATATTTTCTTTAATAGCATTCCTCTTTCAAAAGCCTGCAGCGAACGGCCGGTTTGGACTACAACCCTCTATTTCATGCTTTAATGACATCAGTAAAACAATTCGTTGACTAAACTCCACCCACAGGAATACGTCAGTCACCAGCTTTGGCTCAAATGGCTCTGCTAAGCTAAGCTGCTATCGAATCACAACTGCATGATTAATCGGAAAAAAAGAAGCACGATCTCAATTCATACATACACGCGATCCTCTTTGTAAATGACGTCGATTCTCTTGCATGTACAGTATTTCCCTGTATTCAGATACTGCATTCACGTATTTACATTGCAATAATCCAGATGTTATGTCAACTTGCTTACACTCACGCAGTGTAAAACCAAACCCTATTCATTCACCAATCAGACCCGATCGTTTCTCTCCTCTCTTCTCCTCATTTGCGACGTTTGGCTGTCACACGCGTGACGTGTAACAAAGCGGCAAACCTAAACAAATCGATTTACTTGATGGATTTGGAGTGGCAATTTTCAAACAATTGAGGGGAAAACAGCGGATTTTTGCAGAAAAATCTGGTGGTGACGGAGAGAGTGACGATGCAACAATATTAAGGCAAGGAAATAAGTTACCTCTGGCCATTTTTCAATCGGAAGGCTGCAGCCTCCGTAGGTCGCATATGCAGGCTGTATACGTCATCGAGCCTGGTTTAACTTAACTGGGCATTACATTCGCAAGTCATAAACGTATAACAACAATTTACGATTAACTAAGAATAATAGTCAACTTCATAATTGTTAATATTCTGAAATAAGACTGTCTTGATGACGTATGCAGCTTAGAAATGTGACCTCCGGAAGGCTGCAGCCTTCAGATTAAGGAACTGTATCATCGTTTAGTTCTTTAAAGCTTTCGTGTTTTTAATGTTTTAAGGTTGACCAGTTTGATTAAAATAAATAGCACCTGTGCTTTTTTACAATAACTTTTATTTATTAGTGTCAACATTCTGTTAT
Organism: Misgurnus anguillicaudatus; assembly: GCF_027580225.2. Taxonomy (NCBI): domain Eukaryota; kingdom Metazoa; phylum Chordata; class Actinopteri; order Cypriniformes; family Cobitidae; genus Misgurnus; species Misgurnus anguillicaudatus. The sequence continues at coordinate 12,485,035 of NC_073341.2, forward strand.
TTATGTTTAACAGCTAACACATTTTAAGTTACTCATCTTCTAAAATAAGGAAAAGAGATTTTGAAGAGACTTTATTATAACTAAAAGTCCAGTGTAGCACATTTTTGTTACTTGAGTGCAATAAATGTTTTTTGTTGAAAATATGAGAATCGTTTGAGAGAACCGTGATCTCAATTCCCATGGAGAAAAATTGTGATTCACATTTTAGCGAGAATCGTGCAGCCCTAATCACAGCGCACTAAACAAACTACACAATCAGAACTCGTTACGTATTTCTGAAGGATATAGAACAAGGAAGACATCAGCCCGTTTTTATGACAGTGAAAACAACGCTATACAGAAAAGTAAATTGTGTGAAAAATACCTCGTTTTTTACACGTGAAACATGAACACACGTTATATTGCCCACTATAAACACAATCAAAGCTTCAAAAACATAGAAAGAACGGGAGCTTTAAAGGTACAATTTTTAAGATATTTGCAGTAAAATTTCCAAAAACCACTAGTCCAGTATTATATATTTTGTCTAGCTGATTACTAACAATATCTGTAATGTTTTCAACTACTTGTAAATTATGAGAAGCATCAGGAGGAACTGCATTGAAGAAGACTCAGAAAGTTTGTACAGAGTAGCTAATTTAATGTTAAAATGAGAAAGAATGGATTTACAGAACGTCAAAAGCATCATCATTAACAAAAACAAGAACGTCCATCACCAGAGCCTCTTCTGGGCCTAAGGTTATAAAGTTGGGTTCTGGTCCTGAGAACGTCTTTATTGATCCACTGACTGGAACGAGCTGCTTCACAACTGATAAAAACCTCCTGATCGTAGAAAGCATTTGGAACCACCAAAACTACTGGATCAACATGCAGGATTGCCATTTGGGTGTGCTGTCATAGTCTAAAAAGTAGAGATTACAAGCCTTGGTTCGTTTGGGTCTTTAGGAGATGACCTTTGACATGAGGGATCTGTCAAAGTGAGAGAATATGCTGTGTGGTCCTTATAGTCCTTAAAGTTAATGTTACGTTAACATGTACGGACACATATTCAGCCTGTTGTTCTGTCTGCCATTGTTTAGTTGAATAACTTGCCTTTCCAGATTAAATGTCTGTTCTTGGGCTTGGATTTTCTGAAATCATTTTCTAAATAAACACAATGTATAGTCCAGTGGGACTTGTATATGTTTTTTCTTTTTCAAAACACATTTTTGACTGATGCGACTGATACTCCGGAGCGACTTATAGTCCAGAAAATATGGTATTTGGTTTGTAGCTCCATTCACAGATGCGCTCTCACTTTCAGTGTGAAGAGAAAATTATTTGTAAGAAAACTGACTTTCTCTAAATCTTAATTGACCTTTAACAAAATTCTGATATTTGTCTGATATTTTTGCTCAGTTTGCTTAAGTAAACACCTATTTTTCCCTTTGAAGGATGATACTGAAGAACAGAAAGTGATTGAGATGCCTCCATCTTGAGTAGCTAAAATATAGTATTTTTGTAAAACTTAAATTTCCCAATAAATGTCTTTTTAACAAGTTCTCTATGTTCTTATTGCAGGTTTGGAAATGCGTTACCCAGGAGTCATGAAAGTTATCTAGGACAGGAAAGTCAAGCACCTTATCTAGGGATGCTCCGATCAGGATTTTTGCAGCCGATACCGATCACCGATTTGTAATCTTCTTGATCGGCCGATACCGATTCCGATACCGATTTTTTTTAAAGCTGATATGCAAGCTCTTTGATGACTAACTGTTACAATCTTTCTAAATAAAATAATACCACGGATGTTGCCTTTGTTATATTACTTGCAGTAATTAGGTATATTATTGTTTTAATAGAGACTCAAATAAATAAGCACAACAAATATTTATTCTGCTAAGAGAAATTTAATATGGCTTTAAAAAGGCTTATGTCTCCTAAAAGTACTGAAAATAAAACACTTCACAGACTTTACTGTATTAATTAAATATACACGCATTCGTATGCAGTATAAAAATTCTTTAGTCAAGAGCAGAGAGTGATTTTATTGAGAGATGAATTAGGTTACTGCAGCTTTAAGACTTGACAGAGATCGCTCTGTTCACGTGCACTGATGACAGGCTGCTGTGTGTGTGGGCGGCGGCTGAACGCAGACAAGCAGCTATGAGGAAAATAAAAGTTTAAACGCTCAAAACTTTAAGACGTATGCAAATAAGAAACTTTTGGCATGAGGATGCAATTGTCCGTGATAGATATGTGTTGTATACGCTGTTTGATGGGGATGTGAAGACGCCTCGCGCTGTTTACCGGAGCGCGTCCTCCGGTAAATACGCATATCTCTAAGAGAGACATACAAATCTGCACGCTGCACATGAGCAACAGGTTGTAAAGCATCATAAGCATTTTTACAACCTGTTGCTCATGTGCAGCGTGCAGATTTGTATGTCTCTCTTTGCCTTTACAGAGATATGCGTATGAGGACACGCTCCGGTAAACAGCGCGAGGCGTCTTCACATCCCCATCAAACAGCATATACAACACATATCTATCACGGACAATTGCATCCTCATGCCAAAAGTTTCTTATTTGCATGCGTCTTAAAGTTTTGAGCGTTTAAACTTTTATTTTCCTCACAGCTGCTTGTCTGCGTTCAGCCACCGCCCACGTAAAAAAATGTCTTTAATTGCAACCGCATTCAGGATCCTTTTGATGACAAAAGTAAACAGAAAGATCGGTTTATGAGATCGGCAGATTTAGCGAGCACCGATCGAGTCATTTAATGCCATTATCGGCCGATACCGATCGGCGGCCGATCGATCGGAGCATCCCTAACCTTATCTTCTAAAAGATGCTCTGGTGACCAGACTTACAGGGATCTTGAGCGTAAGAACGGTTCTGTCTTTCATTTTTGGGTTAAAGAATTGATCTACATTTAACCTTGAATGAATTATTTGAATGTGTGTTAACTGTTTGGTTTTTAAAGGCACAAACCATAAATGACCTGCTCCGACAAACTGATCATGTCTTCTCTCGCAGCGCATCATAAGCAGCTCCACTGCCGCGCCATTTTGGATAAGCATCCGCCAAATGCATAAATGTAACTAGCCAAAGCCAGATCATTTCAGTCCTAACCTTTTTTTGTCACATCAACTTTAGAAGCCTTTTACAGATTCTTTAATTCAAAGTAACTTTGTGTTTTCAATCCATACATTTTTCTTGGGAATTGAGCCCTCTGCCATCAGAGCTATGGAAACACTTCTGTTCTGATTGGCCGTCACCACTTTACAGTTAATGATGAGAACTCCTTCACAAAGACCATTAAAGATCACATAACACACACGGTTTCTGCCACTCTCATGTTAATCTTGGTTATCTATAGAGTAGTATTTCATCCTTCATATTTCCAAAGAGTCTTTCGTGTTGTCAGATTCATAAAAGACAGAACACCTTTTTCCGTGTTTTTTCCCCCCGGAAAAGATGATCTCTTGAAGGCGTACAGTGGGCGGAGCTAAAGAGTTACGAGTACACAGCCTTTGAATTCTAATCCAACAACTGATACATCAAAGTAAATAAAACTTAAATAAAAACAGTTTTTTACATAACCTTGGCTTACAGTCAGATACAGCCGTACATATATGATCCAGAATCAGATACTGAGTCGGTAATTTATCAACAGGAACAGAAATTTGGCCCAGAAATACTCTTGTCACATGCTCAATGGCTTTTTTGACATTATGCATTAGTTTAGCATGAGGATTACAACTTTTAAACAGTGTTAATAAGTCAGAATGGATAAAATAGCATTAAACCCCTCCTTTAAGGACACTATCTGGAATGACCTCTCAAAAGATACCAGGTGTTCAGCGTAATCATATTCTCACTTGTTTTTAAATTAGGATTATTTAGGGACTCATACTATGTTTTTACGTAGTCTTACTTGCAGGTTGACAGCGTCAGACAGTTTTTGGAGTAGGGCACAGTGTTGGATCCCAGATTCAAGTGAAAAGTGTCTGATGAAGTGTTGAACAGATTGGAGGAGGAGCTGATATAAATGAACAGGTGTTAACTATTATTAGTTATCTACTTCCCTTCAATTGTTGATATCTATATACATGACCCTCATACTTTATTGCATACAGGCTCAGGGCCAGCAGATGAATCAGGGGCTCAAAGAGAGAGCAGATGACCAAGATGACCGCTTATCTGATGAAGGCATCTGTGCATCTGCCAGTGAAAAAGTGGTAAGAAAATATAAAGACATTCTGTTTTTTCCCCATTTAATTATTAGTACAAAATGAACTTATTTGCATGTACTTGAATAGTGATTTATATTTCTCTTTTATTTCTTGACCTATTTGTTCACAGAAGAGGCCAAAGCTCTCTGCCCTCGAGGAGCTGTTTGCTGTAGAGGACATGAAAATAAAGTAAGAAAAGAGACCACCAGCACTACAGAGACGTTTAAGGAAGAGATAAGGCACTAAAGATTACTTCTATCTTCTCAGTCCTCAGCGAGTCCAGTAACCCTGGTGGTGTGACATGAAGGACACTGCCAATGCTTTTTTGATTTGGCTTCAGGGTATCTCTGTGTGTAAGCATCATCCACACCCTCAGAGCGTGCATTTTCTACTGCATTGAAAATGTTTTAATGATACCCAGCCCTATATAAATGTGAAGTAAATACTTGCTTTTATATTATTATTATATATTGATGGATTTTTTGTCTGTAGGTACAGAGTAACCAGTACCAGCGTAGTAACCACTGATTAATCTAAATGTTTTCTCTCTTTTGTGTTCTTTTGCAGATTGTTTCATAAAACATCATAAGGTGGAAACTGTTGGACAGTTAGGACAGGCTATGAATTCTGGGTTGGCAAAGAGAAAGAAGACATAAGCCTGCCCCCAATCCAAATTTAAGCTTTGATTTTAGATCTGAAGTCTAGTATTTGTTGCTGGCTGGATTCATGTTGTTAATGTGCAGTTAATGCATATACTATATATGTGCATTAACATATATATATATTATGTGCATAAATGTATACCACATTGTTTGTAAAATCTGATTCAGTGCCCACTGATTTATTGGGGGAGTGTGATGAAAATGTCTGTCAATTTAAATTATTTACATAAGCTGTGTGTTAAATGTTTTTTTATTTGTGGAAAATGTGTGTACACAGTATGTGAAATATACTAGAGGGGATTTTACATACATTTTAAAATAGATTTACATATAACAGCAAAATAATATGTAGACAAGTACTAGAAATAAATATATATGGTCAGATATTGCAATATAAAACCATATATTTACATAGAAGGTTATCTACATGTATTTTAATATAAAAGTAATGAATAGATGTAAAAATTATTATTATAATATATTATTACATAGTTGATTAAGATTGACACAGAGACGTAATAAATGTTGTCATAGAGACAAGTCTTTGATGTCGAATAGAACGTTTGACGTCACCGAACATATAAAAAGGCTTGCCCGGGCAAATATTCTTCACACACTGATTCTCTGAGCAAAGGCTACAGATAACGACTATACTCTCCTGACTTTGCTGTCATCAATATCAAATATCTACCACACGTCTGTTCAAAAAACAAGTCAAGCAACTGCTGACCGTTATTGAATAGACTTGAAGACATTAATATCATGTCTGATTCGAGTGATCCCCAGACCAGCAGGGGTGGGATTTTGCGAAAGCAGAATTCTGCCCCTTCAGGTAATCGGGTGACCTTCGCTCGTCCGGTGGCTGCACCGGATGTGGAATCGAGGCGTTCAGGTCAGTAAATATTATTTACGGCTTTTCTACATCCGAAGGTTGCAGCTTACGGAGGTCGCATACGCAGGCTGCACATGTCTGGTTTATTTAAGTTAACTGAGCATTGCATTCGAAAGTCGTAAACATATTACAACAATTTACTATTAACTGAAAATAATAGCCAAGCTTATAATTGTTAATTTTCTGCAAAAAGACTATTTAGATGACGTATGCAGCCTACAAATGCGACTGGATAACTACCTTGAACTCATTAACCTTTTGATCCACACTGTCACATTTGTCAAATTTCGGGTTTGTCAGCTCATTCAGTTTGAGAGAAACCCCAAATGCAAAAATATACGAGTGGAAATTAAGTTCAGTAGCTTGTCTTTGCTTTGTGCTATACAGACGAACGTTGCTATCTGCCTGTATTGTTGGTGGAATTAAAGACTCGTATGCATGAGGCGTTTTGTTGTAGTTGATTTAATATGAACTGTTTTAAATACGGGTTTTTATTGTTTATGTGATGCTAATGTCTGTTTCTTTACACGACCCTGCCGCCATCATATGGCAGAGGTGAGGTAATAACTTTTCCAAGTTTAGAAACCGACGCTACTGAAGTAATGAATTAAATATTGCTCCCTAAATTATGAAATCAGGGTCATAATAAGGTAAACTTTGCGTTTTTTTTAATGTTACGCGTTCGTTATTTTGTCTAATTTGTTTTGTTATGAACAAAGCAGTGTGTGATTTATCTTTGGACTCGTCGCGCGCGTGCTATTGTCTGGTGCGGTTTCTCTCAAACGCAGTACTACGATATTGTCAAACATTTTAATTTGCCAAATTGCTTCAATTATGTTCTCGTCAATGGATTATTTTTTTAAAGCGTGTTATGCGTTTTGTTGTGATATTTGAGCATGAACTAAAGAAAATATATGGGGTCGGTGGTAAGATTAAATGACGTCTCCGGAGTTTTGGTTTAGGTGAATGGCTATTTTGAAGGGAGGGGGGCACGGGGCAAAAAAACGGAATGCGCGACCTTTTTTTACTGCTAATTTGCACGACGCCTCATTTTGTGTCACCATACATTCAGTTCATTCAAACACACTTTAATAAATCTCACTCATAATCGCAAGAAGCGGACTGACTTTCTTCTTTAATCACACCACACGTATATTTAACTCACGAAGCTTGAGTGCCATCTAGTGGTGCATTAATGTAAGGACATTACAGCGTGTACAGTGGGGAGCATCTCTCTCCCCACAGCTTATCAAATGTGGGCTGTTTTTTCGGGGACAGTAAATGATGATGAGTGGGTCCCTGCAGGCCAGTCTCTCTTACACTATTATAATGACACATTAAATATATATAATTTTAAAACACTCATTCTATATATTTTACACCTTTTTCAATAACAATAAACGCAATAACAGTGTGGAATAACACAAATATATAACACTAGCATATATTTAATATTATGTAATAGGTTATAATGTTACAACAATTTGTCAGATTTCAGAGAAGTTTATAATGTCTTCTTTTTGTATGTTCTGTCCAGTTGGCAGATGGTCTTACAGTATGTCTAGACCAGCGCAGGGGCCAGAAATGAGAAACTGGGGTGTACTAGATCCACAACAGATATGGTGCGTCTCTCCAAACTCATATTATCCAAAGATGTTTGTCCTTCTGAGGAAAGCAGATGAGGTTAAGTTGGTCCCTGCAGGTCAGTTTGTTACACCAGTGGTTTGCACAACGCATCATTTTGTGTCACCACCATACATTCAGTTCATTCTTTAATGGGTCTATGTAGCCCCTCATGAAGTCAAACACACTTTAATAAATCTCACTCATAACCTCGAGATGAGGACTGACTTTCTTCTTATCACACCACACGTATATCTAACTCACAAAGATTGAGTGCCATCTAGTGGTGCATTAATGTAACGACATTACAGCGTGTAAATCAATCCTAACTATAGTTAGCTGCTGCTGACGTAAAATCAGCATTGGAAATGTATATGGCTAATCTAAAGGACATCTATATTTTGCTCATATTATGTACCTTTTGTTGTAAATTGAGTCTTTTAAACTATCTTATGCCTAGAATTAGTGAAGGAGGTTTACATGATTCTTTGGTTTATAACTATTGTGAAAGTTTGATCAATTGTGCATTATGACATGCAATAAATGCATAGAGATACAAGACCATCACTACTTCCGGTTCATGGTGACTTTCTAGGGCACAACATTGTGTTTATCCGGGCCTGCTAATGAGAACACACAAATCATTCATAGTGATGAGGACACTGGGTTTAAAGTGACAGCGCATTGCTTTCCGTTAAATGGAGGCTTGCAACTATTAGTAGATAAACGCTATGCTAACTTGTTTTTAACGTGTTATGATGTTATAAACACTCATTTGTCAGCTTCCCACAGCCTCGTGTCCTTTCCACTTCTGTAATGTGCAATAAAAAAGTGTCAGTTATAAAATGCTTTAACTATTTATCCACAATGTGAAAATACCACGTTAACTGTTAATGTGTTTTTTATGTCTGTTCTGTCCAGCTGGTAGACGTAAGATGACAACAGCCGAGATGCGCAGTATCTTGAGTAAAATGGAAGCCAGACGAAGGGCCGCTTTATACTCTGGTGAGGAGCAAACTTTGGCCCTTCTACAGATGTTGAGAGATACGATACGGCGCCATAGAGGTCAGTCAGCACCTCATTATTATAAACCTCAAATGTAATGAAAAACAATTGACACATTAACTTCTTATATAGATAGTAAAACATATATGAAGTTACTGTGTACTTGTCTTGGGTCTAGCATAGCATGAGGGCTGTGTTTAATATTTTTGGTGTTTTAGTTTTTCATTTAAATTTGTATGTATTATGTAATCATGTTTTTCATGTGATGTTTTTAAATGAAATAAAATATGGTTCACATAGTTTATTAAATTAATAATAGTAATAATGTATAAAAACATTGTTTGTGTGTACACATCAGTGGCGGGCGGTGACTTCTCTTCCGAGTGGCACAAATTCGAAATATGTGTTCTGAGTGTCGTGTGTTGCTCGTCATGTCAAAATGTGTTTTTGTTGCGTCATGTAAACCTATGGGCATCATGCGTCATTTCAAAATACATGCCTGCTGCACATGCGTCGAAAGGGTTTATGATAAAGCACATAGGTTCACATGACATGCCGAACTCATGACGAACTAAATACATGTTCGCGTTGTTCGCCTTCGAAAAAGAAGTCACTGGCCACCACTGGTACACCACATGCATGTGTTATGTGATACATTTTTGTTATTACTATTATTACAATGTTTGTGAAAATACCACAGTAACTAAGATCTAACACATTGTTTTAAGAAGTTTATAATGTGTTGTTTGTGTCCGGTCTGTGCAGCTGAGGAATTGAATAAGATCTGGTCCTCATCAGCTGAAAGGCTCGAAAAGCTCATTGCAAGCAGTGGGGAGCGAGATGCTCAGCAGAGGTTGTGTTTCTCTGCCCCCGCAGCTTTGCAAATGTGGGCTGATGATGATGAGTGGGTCCCTGCAGGTGAATCTCTTACACTATCATAATGACACATTAAATATATATAATTTTGTATAATTTTAAGGCTTTTTTTATATAATTTTATATAATTTTAAGGCTTTGTCCACACAAAGCCAGTGCATTCGCTATCCGATCATTTTTTTCCTTGTTCTAAAAAAATTATCCGTAAACACGAAACCACTGAAACCGACTGAAAGCGGTGTAGTATATATGCCGGACCAGTATGGGGCGCTGTAATTCTGCCACAGATATACACTATACACGAGGAAGAAGACTTTGAGCATGCGCATAACCAACGTATGGTGTTGTCCATTATCGCTTGTTGCTCACCACAATTGCATAGAAGCAATAGATTTTGCTGTAATAAAGCTAGTAGGCTTTAGTAGCTTCTGTAGCACGGACACAATCACGTAGTCCGCCGTTATTGTTGTTGCTGTTACGTGTGACACTTCCGACACGTGATGTTATGACGTTTTCGCTTCACAAAATATACGGATTGGCTGTACACACGAAACCGCAAGGGTGTTGATTTCAGATTTATCCATTTTTAGGACCCGGTTTCAAAAAATAGCGGTTTCACTCTCTCAAAACGCCGGATCCGTGTGGACGAAACGGCAATACGATAACAAATTTATACGTATACAGTGATATGCCTCTCCGTGTGGACAGCCCCTTAAACACTCATTCTATATATTTTTCCACATTTTACAAAAGAATAAATGCAATAACATTGTGGAATAACACAAATATAACACTAGCATATATTAAAATGTCTTCTTTTTGTCCGGTCTGTCCAGCTGTGTCTACAACAGCTCAGGGGCAAGAACTTACAACCTGCGGTAAGCAAGATTCACAACGGAGGTTGTGCGTCTCTGCACCCGCAGTTTGTGAGACGAGGTTTGTCCTTCCGGGGACGGTTGACGATGAGGAGTGGATCCCTGCAGGTCAGTTTGTTACGCCAGTGGTTCTCAAGGTTATGCCTGGAGGCCCACTGCTCTGCACATTTTGTTTGTCTCCCTTATTTAACACACCTGTTTCAAATCATCGGCTCATTAGTAGAGATCTCTATGAACTGAACTGATTGTGTCAGATAAGAGAGACATACAAAATGTGCAGAGCAGTGGGCCTCGAGTTGAGAACCACTGTGTTACATTATAATAATAACACATTAAATTATATATATATATATATATATATATATATATATATATAATTTTACAACACTCATTTTTTTACATTTTACAATAAGAATAAACTGTGGAATAACACACATGTAACATTAGCATTTATGACATTTTTATGTAGTAAGTTTTATAATGTTTGTCACAATACCATAATAACTATACAGTAACAATGTGTTAGATTTTAGAAAAGTTTATAATGTCTTCTTTGTGTCCGATCTTTCCAGTTGTGTCTACACCTGCAGCGGATCAAGAGAGCATTGAGGAGGAGAGAAGCTTACCAGGTCAGTGTATTACACCATTATAATGACACCCCAAATATGATGTTAATGGAACTTTTAATTAAACAAACAAACTTTATATTTACATTCACCATTCTGGCACAAATCTCTTGTGTGGGCAGGACTTAACCATACTTTAATCCCATTGGCTAGTGAGATTTGAATTTACAGATCTCTGATCAGGAATAGGGGTGGGACAATACATCGATATGCGGATTTATCATTGTCTGTCTTTGTGCGTTAGAAGAATCCATACGCTGGCATCAAATATCGACATAATAAATTAATAAACAAGAATGTACATATATATTTCCCAGTGTTATTACTTTATGGGTTTCCAAAAAACCCATATAGATCGGGCTCTATTCTGGTGGTAACATCTGTTGTTCATCTTTTCTATTTTTATCTTTAAGAACCAAAACCAAAAAGCCGGAAGAAAATCCGTGCTTTCTTGGCAAGAGCATTGCGGGCTATCAAAAAAGCCTGCTGTTGCTGTGGAAATGAGGATGAAGTGGAGCCCTTTGATCCTCAGGTGCCCGTTTAGATAAAGCTGACTTGTAGAGGGGTTCTGGAATTAAGCAAACGGGTTTTCAAGAACCACCCTATTGCCGGTCAGGTTCGTCATCCTTGGATTTATCAGCTTTCCAAGAAGCAGCTGATCATATGGTCCATTCGACCATGACCCATGTGCTCCGGGAGATCAGCTGATTTTAAGTCGGGTATTTCTTACCTGCACCCAGCTCGTGAACAACACTGGCAGAATAGTCCCATCGGACTCGAGCCGGCGAGCTTGTTTCCTTGGAGACATGCCAGCTCCAAGAAGAGGATGATCCTAAATGTGGTCCTTTCGACCATGAGCGTCATGCTCAACCGGATCATGCTGATAAGTCAGTCAGGTTTATGTGACCTGCACCCAGCTCGTGAACAACACTGGCAGTATAGTCCCTTCGGACTCGAGCCGGCGAGCTTGTTTCCTTGGAGAAATGCCTTTCCAAGAAGAGGATGATCTTAAATGTGGTCCTTTCGACCATGAGCGCCATGCTCAACCGGATCATTCTGATAGTCAGTCAGGTTCTTCTTACCTGCACCCAGCTCGTGAGAAACACAGGCAGTATAGTCCCTTCGGACTCGAGCCGGCGAGCTTGTGGAACCAGACTATTGCCCGTCTGGTTCATCAACCTTGGACCTAACAGCTTTCCAAGAAGCAGCTGATTGGTCAGGTTCATCTAGCCTCATAAGCAATAATGAGAGTGAGTATAATGTTATTATGTTCTGATTTGTATTGTCGGCTTTGTTGCCCTTGTTAACTGTTTCTCTCCTTGATTGATTCAAATCTCTGTCCAGTTTTGGTAATACATCCATTTACACGCCAAGAAGCAGCTGATAGTCAATGTGGTCCATTCGACCAGGATCAGAGTGCTGAAGATCAAGATGATCCTCGGGAAGGTTCATCCAGCATGAAGTCAAGTGATGGTGAAAGTGAGTATAATGTTATTGTGTTCTGCTCTTTATTGTCTGCTTTAATTTTCTCCTTTGTCGACTGTACTTTATTGTTTCAAACCTCTGCCAAGTAATCGTAATAAGTGTGTTTATACGACAGATGTTTATGTAATACCTTCTCCCTGTATTCGGTATGTCATGTTATTCAGATGGACTGAGTTCTCTTGATTCATCAGAATGACTCCTGAGCTTTTTCCTTTATCTTGTCCTGATTTGCTTATTTAAAGAAATTTTTAGAAGATGTTTTTAAAAGTGGTTTCACTCTTACTTGATCTCACACTTCTTGTTTATTCTGCTAGTAGTTGATTAGCATTGGATGTACTGAACAACTTTCCATTATTTGCCCATTTTTTAAATGAATATTTATTCTGTGTGTTATGTTATAAGCAGCACTGTCATTGGAGTTCATGTGAGACAAAACAATTCTTGTGTTCATTTTGTACTGATTGTTTTTCAGGAAAAATGTCATTGCTTGATGAAGATTGGAGATGGAAGAGGTGCCTTAGTGAAGTGGATGAGGGGACTCGCAAATCTGATGGCAAAAAGGAAGAATCGCTCTTCATCAAATTGTTTTGCCAACCCTACATTATATATGACTTACATATGATTATTCTCTCTTGTAGGTCACCATCAAATATATTAAGAAGTCTGGCAAGGATATCTACACTAAAATGTCCGCGAACCCGAGGACATTGAGACAAACAGACCCAGTTCCGGCCGCCGTGGAGGTCAACACACCACTGATCTACTGGACGTCTCTTAATGTCATGCCCAGCCGATGCCTGACCAATGACCACCGGCGGGGGAACCTGTTTAATCTCCTCATCCGTTTACATATATCTCCCAAGGGTTTTTTCCCTCCTAGGACTTTTTTTCCCTCCTGGCTAAAAAATTCGGAGGTTTTTCTCCTAGGGGGTTTTTTCAACCCGGGGAGTCAGCCGACATTGGCTCGCTTGTAAAGTTTATTCATAGCCATGTATTTTGCTACTTATACTGTCTGTCGAATTGTTTGTTGAGTGTTTTTCCCTGTTTCTAGTAATGTAAAGCTGCTTTGAAACAATTACAAATTGTGAAAAGCACTATATAAATACAATTTTAATTCAATTCAATTTTATTTTGAGTTTGAAAGATTTAATATGTTTTTAATATTTTACCTTTATTTATTGATTTGATTTGATTTATTGTGTTTTTTCTTCTTTCGTCAGTGCAGCATATTGTTAAAGATAATATTAATATACATTATAAATACTACACCACAAAAGTATTTTTATACACTTTTTTTGTTCTTGTTTTTAGTTATTTTCTACTTTAAAAACATTACAATAAATGTGATGCCTTTTATTTTCAATATAATGCATATTTTTATGAAATATAATTAACAAACATAAATATGAAAAGCAGTTGTTTTGTTGTCTTTATTATCAACTTAATCCAATAAACACGACATTTGTGACAAACAGTAAGAAAGGAAAAACTTTACTGTTTCACAGTAAAATCCATAAAGCCACACAGGTCTAAGAGTTTATGACGAATGGTATTTACGTCACTGTTCAAAGTTGCACATTCATTTTCGTATTCTGTATAGGGAACAGTGAACGGTTTCTGACACAGTCATTGATTTCATTGTAGGCTGTAAGATGCAGTAGTATTTGTCTTTCTGTAGAGTCGATATATCTTAAGCTTCTGTAGGCGCTGATGCACGATTGTACAAACACTTAACACATGGGTGCCACTTAAAGGATTTCTCCACTTTCTTAAAAAAATCAAGATAATACTCACCCCCATGTCGAGCTGGCGCGTTACACGGCTGGTGCAAGAGGAGAAGTTGTGCTTTAAAAGTAAATATTTTTCTTGCGAAAATGACATATAGATAAGACCCTTATGCCTCGTTTGGGATCTTTTAGAGCCCTTTGAATCTGTGTTGAAACAGCAATTTTAAACTGCATTTAAACAGTAAACTGTTGGGGTCCAATAAAGTCCATTAAAGCAACAGTATGTAGGATTGTGGCCAAAACTGGTATTGCAATTACAAAACTTGTGGCTAAAACAGGTACTGCAATCACACAACTGGTGGCCAATACACAACATGACAACATAAACATCAGTTGAGGGCTGCAACTTCACTTTTTAAATGACAATATCCTAGCCGGACCACTGTTGTGAGTGATATAAGTATTTGAAATGAAAATGATTTCTTAATGTCTAGTGACATATCAGGGCCATTTTATGATTCATTGATATACATTTCTTACATACTGTTCCTTTAAATAATAAAAAAATAAAAATTTAATTTTTTCTCGACTGAACAAAGTAAACCCATCAATATTTTTAATGACATGGGGTGAGTAAATTATTGTTGTTGTTTTTTTGTGAACAAATATTTAAGCAACCTGTTTAATCTCTTGGTCATAAACCACAACAGAGCTCCTAACCCCTACTGATCTGGGGTCTGCATTGACCTCTTCTGTCTTCTTTACCATTCATCTCCAGATAGTGGTGATCACATCAACTCACAAACTCATCAAACAGCTTCATAGTAAATCCTGCTATCTGTTGTCAATGTCTGTGCAATAATATGATGTTATCTAAAAGTCATGCGCAGTCATATGCATTCGTTCTTCATTTACTCACAAGCGCGCAAGGCACATTAAGACGCATTTTGATGAACTATGCGATGAAACATCAGCAAAATTTAACCCTGTGTTAAATTGTCTGAGAAAGGTCATTTAAAATACATATATACACGTTTCAGTCTATATATTAGGCCATAAATATACGTGCAATTTTCTTCTATATGAATCTTCAAAAGTAATCCCTATAAGTCTAAGACAGGCAGAGACTGAATTTTTCTTCATTTAGGCTGTCGCAAAACACTTTGCTGGTGATCAAAAAAATTAATGTCAAGGACTGCTAGAAATGCAGCATATACGTCCAATATAATCCAACTGCACATTGTTAACACAAAGTATTTCCACCTAAGCTGTGAGCACTTGGTAAAGTTACAAAATGTTCTGGCATTAGCCAAAATCCGATTTAGGCTACATTTACATGACAATGATGTGGTAAAAAAAAACGTTTTTTTTTTATAAAATGACTTAAGTGTAAATAAATAAATACAGAAATAAATAAGAAAATTAAATGCAGAAATAGATAAATATAGATATATACACATAAATAAATAAATATGTTTTTTGTCAAAAGCATAAACTTTTAATTGTATTATTTTTTATACCATTTGTGTTATACCATTTTTATTTCTACATGTATTTATACATTTATTTATTTACACTTAATTATTTATTTATGTACTTAATTATTTATGCATTGTGTTTATTCATTTATTTATTTCTATATTTATTTATACATTTATGCATTTATTCATTTCTTTACACTCCAGTCATTTTTTGCCTCCACAGCCATTTTCAGAAACTTGCACTTTGAAACCCGTTTTTAAAAGTTTGCATTTTCAGGACACCCAAAACGTGTAAACGAACAGCCAAACCACATAAAAACCTTAGCAGTTTGGAATGAAAATTTTGTCATGTAAAAGGCCCCTTAATAGGCTTTATGCCCAGCTGCACTACTTCCTGAACTTCAGCCAGCTCCTTGTTTCCTGTCTGCCATTATTGGACAAACTGATTAATCCAGGTGTGCCTGACCTCAGTAGTCACAACAACAATAATCGGGCGCACCTGGATTGGTCAGTTTGTCCAATAATGGCAGACAGGAAACAAATAGCTGTCTGAAGTAGTGCAGCTGGGCATAACGCCTATTCACTTTTTGAAAGAAGAACTAAATCAGGAATCAAAATTAAAAATACAATAAACATGCTCACATAATTAAATATACTGAAAATGAAACAGATATTAACTTTTTCCCCGCCAGCATTTTTTAAATAAAAGTTGGCAGCCATCAAGCAGCAGCAGCAGCATTTTTTTATGATTTTCACAAAAATTTAAAACTTCCAGAAAAAGCTCTTCTTTGAATATATAAACATAAAATATATTAAATGAAAGAACAGAACCTCACCCTTTCTTATTTTGTTCTCTTTTTATCACCTCTCAAATAGGGGTAGGTTCTTAAAAAAAAAAAATTTTGAGCAAAAAGCTTGTTTTTGTGCAAGACTTTTGATAGAAATCCGATTCGATGGTCAAAACATACACTGAGTTTGAACAGTTTGACCTGAGGGGTTAAGAGCGCCATCTGGTGGATAATAGCGGAAATAGGGATTGCCTGAAAATTGGCAGGAAAACATTTTCTCTTAATTGACGAGTTAACTTGTCAATGGCAGTGAAATAGTTAAAGCTGCAGTCCGGCGTTTTTCCTCTTTGTCGCCATCTCTGTTTGAAATCTGCAATTGCAGCTATTCGCGGAATAATCAACTTTACGTCGTGGGTTGTACATCGGCACGAAACAGCGCGGATGAACACAATGTATTGAGGAGAATCTGTCAATCACCGCGTCGCTGTGGATACTGTCATCCTGCTTACTTCATTATCAGATTTTTTAAATCCGATTTAAAGACTAAATACTGTGTATTTGGATAATAAACTTTATATACACACATGAGTAAGATCTTCAGTTATGTCTGGACAATGAGGAAAAGTAAAGAAGCGTTCATCTTAGTTAAATACTTTATTTTTCGCAGTGGAAAACTTTACAGATCAACGAAATATCGACTGGAGGAAGATAATATTCCTGAAGTAAATCATTCATTTACATTTAACATTACGCGTGCTGTGTATTTCTCTACATGTGGTGTATTACATTCACTATTATGTTATCTTGATAGTAAGGATGCACTACAGGATATTTTAAGTGTGTGCTCTAATATGATTCCATACATTGCGCTGTTGTTTGCACGTGACGCGATGCCAGTCAGTTTATACGCGTTTACAGAAACACACGCATTAAGACATTACTACAAACAGCAGCTAACCAATCAGTCGATGGGCATCTGAAAACAGCTTTTTATATAACTAAGCACTGCAGATGTTCACCAAGTGCTTCGAGAAAGGCTAAAATATCCACCTCCATCATCCTCACACGCAATATAACCTACTAGAAGGGTCTCCTTTTTGTGTGCTGATGACGCAAAGACGTGCTCGAATTTCCCGCGAAAATTCACCAGTACCACTGGAATTAAAATCATTATTTCAAGCAGCTTACCGTTTTGAATCGAGTTAAGGCAAGCAGATAGTTTTGAACACTGGCTGGTTATAATGTTTTTTTGTTGTTGCTATTTTTAAGTGCCGGACTGCAGCTTTAAAAATAACTTTCAGCAAGCATTACATACAGAGTTATGTAGACCAAAAACAAACAAGAGACTTCATATGGGCCTACTATTAGACAGAAGAGAACAGTTTACCTTGGTGAGATGATCCCTCTCTCTGAATGGTAAAGCATGTAGCTGTAAGGTTTTAAGACTGTTTGACTCCGACAGACACTTCTGCACAACTGAAGGGTCATAGTCTTTGAATGGACTGCAGGGGTCTTCTTCTTAATATGGGTTCTGTAAGAACCTGAGAGGCAGAAAAACAAATACATTTCACTTTTAATCCAACAAACTCATTCAGACCAGCAATACAAATAACTAAATATTTCACTTCTACTATGAGTCTGTCAACAAACTTTGAGCTCCAAGGCTGGTGAGATGGCAACTCTTGATGGAAATATGCTGGAGGTGTTTATTGATGGCGAGGGCTGACAATATGGGTGTCCAGTCTGCCAAACTGATGTGATCGGCATTAAACTCTAACATCCCACCGGACAGGCCGGTCTTCACTGCACGGACGGGGGCTGAGACGCATAGATGTGATCTTAGTACCCCTCGAAGTCCTGAGCCCCTCTCCGACGAATATGTGCTGCTGATTCTAACATCATGCAACCTAAACTGAGAGAAATCATAAAACAAGAGATGGTTACAAATCTGGATGCCACATAATGATGTAATTACTATGAGTAAGACCATATTACTCATATCACTAAATAATTTTTTTTTTCTTAGTTTCTCTGATACTATACACTTCAAAATCAACACTGAGACTGTTTATGATTTTTATTAAAAATTAAACCATTTGCTAAATTAATATGTTATGAATAAAAATATTTTTTTAAAGAATTTAACAGAAAATACTCACTTATCCGTCAGATCTTTTTAACTGTGACTATGCGTTACAGCCAAGCAAAATAAATCTCCATTGCTGACATCAATACCTGTAGTAACGTTACAGACAAAGCATAGGCTACAAATGGTTTTATGAATGGTTTAAAATTGATTTAGGTCTTTTCTGTTATATGTTTACTAAAGTAACCATTTGCCAAACTTATTTTATAATAAAGTGGATTTTTAGCTATTTCTATGTTGAATTGGTGAAAAAGTCTACGGAAAAAATGGTTTATATACAAATCCAATCAACATACTACACCAAACCAAATGAGCACTTTTTATTAAACTGAAGCAACAGATAATGTCAAGAACATTATATCTTTTATATAAAGATATTATTGTTTACAGATGTCAAATATCAAATACATTTTTCTCTTTTAAAAACGGCCACAACAAACATCATGCATGAATACTTATCAATCTTAATTAAGAGGTTAAATCTGCAGTTTTCTGATGGTATCTGCGTGCGTGGAATCTGGGCAGGCATGCTTTTATCCAGACCTTGACGCTTTGTATGATGCTGCGCTGTCTGGTCGACATGTGACATCAGAGTACCGCGAGAGCAATGGTAAAGGCGGACCATTTTGTAACATTTCGACGTACTCCCGCGGTACTCTGACGTTATACGCCGGAACGGTCTGCGCAGCGCCCTTTGATTCTGTACGGCAAAGTACCAGCAACATAAGAAGTGGTGAGGTGGTTCTTAGTAGAAAGTGAAGGTACGCTTGAAACCCTTAAATATAACTGGTTTAGTTACTTATATCGTGTTTTGCACTTTCACCACCGCTAACAATTTGAAACATCGCGCAGACGTGTGCTCGCTCTGTACTAGTTTGCAGCTCGCGCTCCGGCTAACAACTCCACCTTCTTTGATTTGATTGGCTATCGCATCATTTTGATTTTGACAAGCACTAGACTGCTGATTGAGGCAGACAGATAGAGGCGTTGCACAGTATGTAAAGTTATATATTAGGCAATTATTTCATGATTGTTATTACATCTTGAAATAATTAATAATGGACACGAGCCTGCGAGAGAAAATGGATTTGGTCGTAAGAGCGTGAGAAATGGGATCAATTGCAAGAAGCTTTGTAAACATGTGGTACATGCATTCTCATAGAAACTTGATGGCGTTTTCCTACTTTGGGCTAAGCTTTTCGTTGAATGCCTGTTATATAGTCAAACTGCGCCATCTTGTGATTAGAGAGACTATAAACTTTCATGCTTAACTATAACTGTCACTGTCCCACAGGTGGGACGTTTGGCATTACATATTTAAAACAATAATTACATAGTCTAAACCTACACCAATCTTGACAAACTATATACCGTTGGAAAGCTCTAAGAATGTAGTTTTAATATATCAACACCATTTTGAAAAAAAAGTATGTAGTAAGAGTCATTTTCTAAAATGTCGCAGACAAACAGTTGGGCCCAAAATGTTATTACATATTTATTTGTAAATATCCCATTAACCTGAAATAACCTCGACAAACTATATATTGTTGGAAAGCTCAGGGAATGTAGTTTTCATATTTCAAGGCCATTTGATGATAGAATTTGTATAGGGATAGTTATTTTGTTAAATGTCACTCACCCCATAGGAATACATATAAATGATTATAAATTTATAACACTAATACCCTAACTTGAAATAATCTTGACAAACTATATATTGTTGGAAAGCTCTAGGAATGTAGTTTTCATATTTCAAGGCCATTTGATGATGGAAATTTAGTAGGGACAGTCATTTTGTTATTTGTCACTGACCCAGTAGGAGTCCATATGAATTCGTATATATTCATAATTCTAATATTCTTCAAAATGAATATATGAATCTTCAAAAATCTTGACAAACTATATATCGTTGGAAAGCTCTAAGAATGTAGTTTTCATATTTCAAAACCTTTTTGCATTAAACACAATGCAGAGACAGTAATTTATCAACTTTTGACAAGATATTGCAACTAACCGTTGACACCTAGTGGCCTTGGTTGGTAAAACCACTAAAAGTGTGACAGAAACTTCATTTTTTGTTATTTTCACCTAAAATTTGGTTCAGAACTAGTTGAGACTTGTGTCTTTATTGGTGTGGTGTTTTGAGAGTAAAACATTTAAATTTTTATATACATTTGATTAGAGAGTATATACTTTATTGCATTATTTTTATTATTGAAAATTAATTTAAACGGGTATAACCTTTTTGTCATTTAATATTTACAACTTCAAACACCTCAGTGTAAAACTATAAATTGTCTTCTTAAAAAAGAGACCAAGATTTTGCTTCTAAACCAAAGAATGCCAGAGTTATAGTCATTTTAACGTGCAGATCACCTTTTCACCCCCCCCCCACTCAAAAGGGGCAGTGACAGGCACATTCCATCAAAAAATGAAAATTCTGTCATTATTTACTCACCCTCATCTTGTTACAAACCTGTATAAATCTCTTTGTTCTGCTGAATATAAAGGAAGATATTTGTAATTGTAATAAAGGAAACAGAAGCACCATCGACTTTCATAGAAAGGAAAAAATGCTACTATGGAAGAAAATGGTGCACAAAATGGGTCGTTTACAAACATTGTGGCTTTGTTACAATTCTAGTAAGGATTAAGTGACATGAGAGATCAACACTATCAGATCTATGAGAAACAACATAGTTTCAAAATAATGAGGGTAAATAGAGATGGCAATAAACTGAATGATGAAGCTAATGTTTATGCTGAAATGTCTCATACTATAGACAGCACATTGTATGCCCTAACTTAACTATAAAAACTTTTTCCTAATGAAGAACAAACACGTCATCGTCAGAGACAACTTGGTAAACAAAGTTTGTCCGTTAAGGGCTTCTGTAGAACCATGGCGGCACAAAATGGCAACTTTCATGTAAGGGGACCCTCGGTGTATGTAGATAAAAACTGTTCATTTAAAGATAATATAAACATGATGGTTCATAATGAAAGGTCTTTATACACCACTAATAATATAGTTATGTGGATTATATTGCATTTCTGTCAAGGGATTCTTCTAAAAGTTACACACTGCACCTTTAACTCTCCTTTAGTCACCACAATGGGGATGTCACTGCAACAACCAGCAGCAAATACCTGTAACATTACTCCCCATTAAGATGACGTTTCAATTGATGATTACAGAAATGTAAACATTTGCTAGTCCTATACAGCTTGTTATCGGAAAATACTAAACTGAAAATGTGTGTAGTCACTGAGAATTGTAAAAGCAACATGGCATGCATTAACATAACCAAAAAGTCTAAACGAAAACCTCAAAACAAGTCAAGTCGTTTGTAGCAATAGCCAACAATACATTGTATAGGTCAAAATTATTTTTGTAAGATATTTTGTACATTTTCTTAAAATAATTATTTATCATTAGAAATATGTGTTGCTTTATTTGGAAGCAGATTTCAGATTTTCAAATAATTGTATTTCAACCAAATATTGTCCTATCCTAACAAACCATACATTAATGGAAAGCTTATTTATATTTTATACTTTCAAATAAAATATAAATCTCAGTTTAAAAATCTGACCCTTATGACTAGTTTTGTGGTCCAGGGTCATATTTAGCTAGCTCTTAAATATGTTCTTAAAATCTCCATTTTGTCTTTTCTACTCTTTTCTATTCGCTATTCTTTTTTTATTTAACTCTCAAATTTGCTATTGCTGTACAGTAGTTTAAATAAATAATTTAACACAATCTAAAAATAATTCATATTTTAATCTAAAAAGAATATGTTTTTTTTACTTTGATTATCTAAATGTTTTTTGTGTGATTTTCTTAATTTTCTACGTCTAACAATATTTTTCAATTTATTCGATTGCGCATTAAAAACATAAAAAACTCTAGCAATAAAATATAGGTCTACCGCTTAGTAATATTTTAGTGAGATAACTTATTTCTTTTATGATTGAAGTTAATATGAGTTGTTGGCTTTCCTGTCACAGCAAATACGTATTTTATTGTTTCTTCAGTGGTGATGATCGTGCTTGTTTTGATTCAAGCAGTACAAACACAATTGTTTGACTATTTGTCTCTTGTTACATTTGTCAGTTTCTGTATCACAACTTTCTTCACATTACGTATATTATTTTCCTCACAATACGTATTTGTAACATCGATAGGACTACACTTCCCAGGATTCACAGCTCTATATGCGCGAAGTCACCGAACGTCGCCGCAGTTATCGCGATATCACTGTATTGATGTCTAGTTGTGCACTAGAAAGTGTCAGTGAGGTTAGACTGGGTAACAATTTCCCAAACCACTCAAACCAGAGACTAGTGTTTAATTAGTTTCGTTAATGCCTAAATCTGAGCTTTTGTATTTGTGTTTTTATAAACCTGACGTGTGACACCGTGAGGGAAAGACAACAGCAGCGGTCTCATCCAAACTGTACAGGCCAACAGTACCACAACTGGATCAAACAGTGTGTCGTAAAGCGAGCAAATGGCGCTGAAAAGAATCCAGAAGGTGAGTTTGTGTTTATTGCGTGTTTGCCTCGGTAATTGTCCACATAATAGGCCTTTGTAAATGTGAAGCAGTCGCACTTTTCTCATTTTTGTTCCCATCTGGTTAGACAAAGACGAATGGTGGATGTATGTACTCGACAGTCGAATATTGTTTTTCCTAGTCATTATATTATTTTCATTGCTCCCTTTTTATAAACCGCTTTATTTACACAAGGTTGATCGCGAGCGTTCGCGTTGCGCAATCTGGGAACGGCAACTTATATTATCGTTATGCGATGTTGTGAAATAAGGATGTGTATCGTTAGATGTAACTGTTATTAACATACGACTAGGGGTTTGACGGGGGTTTCATGAATAATTTGTGTTACGTAAGTGCACCAGACGTTGCTGAAATGTTAAAATGGTTCTTAGAATACATATTTTAGTTGTCGGTCATCATATGAGAGAAGCGCATCTGATGCGCATGCGTGATGGACAACAACTGCTTCAAGTTGCCAAATGCTGAACCCCAATGTCAGTGTGTCCATATATGGCGCTGCAAATAGGGCACTAGGACAGCGGAGGGTATTTTTAACAGATTCGCCACCCTGCACGAAATAACAGGCGACTTTAATCACATTGAAACTGGTTATTGCTATCAGGGATTTCTTAGCCTGATCCGGCATTTATATTAAAACTCAAACAACAATAAACGTTCCCTCTGGATTTTAATCCATATTACATCCATATCCCACTGTTTTTTAAGGGCAGCCATTTATGTCTAATGTCATGTTACATCAACAATGGGTACCTAAAGAGTGTCAACAATAGACAATGATAGCTTTGCCTTGATACAGTATCTTATGTTTTGTTGTTGTATCGGTGATCATTTTTAAGTATGTTTTGGTGCCACTTTTAGAAATAAGCAAGTATTTTTGTATGTATCTGAAGCTTTTTTGAAATGCTAAAAAATGCACAACATTATATATGTATTATTGCAACATATAGCCTATAGTTCGGACATGAGACACCTTTATCAGCCAATTTATTAGTACTTTATTTTCTTGCATAGAGCAGGTTGGACCCCATTTGTTTTTCTGTAACATCAACAAAAATGTCTCAGATTCTTCAATTATTCCACATTCATTGTGTGAATCTCTATTGGATTGACATCTGGTGACTGGAGGTTGTATGAGTGCACCAGACTGTCAACAGACCAGATTTAGATGATCTGAGCTTTGTGGCATGATGCGGTACTGGAAGTAGCCAGATTACAAGTTCATTCTTATGAAACCACTAAAATATAACGGCAGTAAAGATTTTTAATATAACACATAATTTGATAACCCAACAAAAATGATCATACAAACATAATTGTGTTCTCTACCTTGCACAAATAATAATTTTAACATAGGAATTAGTGTTGTCACGATACCAAAATTATTGGTTCGATACCGATACTATGTCAATGGTTTCGATTCCGATACTTTTTTCGATACTTTTTCTGAAAAGGGAGAAACGCTCTCAAATCTCATTGCTGTGCTTTATATTAAAAACAGGACAACATTCTAATCATATAACACACTAATAAATGAACATATAAACAGCAGATATATTAAACATTTAAGCAAAATATAAAATATATCAAAATATAAAAAATAAATTAGAGCAATGGCATTCAAGGTAAAAAAAAAAGAATAATTTTAGCAGCATTATCTCAGTTTTTCTCTAGTGAGCATTAGCATAGTAACAAAATAAACAAGCACTTAAACAAATGCATTGCTTTTTGTTTGATAATGTTAATACATTAACATTTATATGATAAACAGATTAGTGTAAATGTGAAAATATACCTCACTGAACGACATGAGGGTTAATAAATGACATGTTTTTGTGAACTTAAAGCACAACAGTATCTGGGTAAATTTAGCTAAAATGCTGTTTAATTTCCTAAGACTGATAACTGTGAGGCGATTGTATTAACTTGGGTCATTACAGGCAAAACGTGACAACATGCATATCAACAACAATTTGGTAAGTCTAGAATTAATATTTTGGGATGAGAATCAATCTCTCGTCGGCGTGTCGGTCCTTCAGTGCTTTGCTAGCGCCGTTAGCAACGCATATTTGGCTTACTTCACTTGTGTACTTCGGGTTCGCATGTTTATTTGACTCACATCTGAAAAAACCTCAACACAGCAATACTGCTGGGCTTTCTTGTACTGTTAAACCAGAGCGAACGAGATGAGGAGAGGAGGCGGAGCACTGCATTCACGTGCACTGTGTGCGCGTCTCCATGTATGTATCACTGCAGCCCGGAGACTGCAAGTGGGCGGTGCCGTTTAAAAGAAAAAGAGACTCGAGAGCGAGAGCGCGCAGCTGGTGTTTGCAGAGTTACATAAAAAACAACTCGCAGCTCGTCTCGGAGTATCGATTCCGCGGGACACGAGTATTGGAATCGTTTTAAAATTTCAGTATCGATATGTATCGAAATATCGATAATTTTGACAACACTAATAGGAATGAATTATTTTATTGCTTTTTCTGCCAAGTACAATAAAATAATAATTGGATGTTACTAAATATTCTCAAATGACAAATAATGAAAAAGAAAAAAGTATATTTAATAAAAAAGAAGAAATAGTGGACGAAAGAAGTGTCCATGACTTTTGTTCTTATCCTCCATAACATTTTAAAGGGGACAGAGAAGGAAAAACCATTTTTACCTTGTCTTTGTTGAATAATGGTAGTCTACCCGCATTCACAAACATACAAAAAGTTCTAGACCTTCTAAACATCTCAGTGTCATAGAAATTCCTCTTTTAGAAATGTCAGCCAGAAAACAGCCCAATCTGAAAAACTGATGCTTATGACATCACAGGCATCTAACTGCCCCTTCACTTTAAAATAATTGGCTACATTTTTTGTGTGGCAGCAAAGTCAGCCAATCAGTAATGAGATTGCAAGTTAAGCCAGTAGGGGGAGCCAAATAGGTGCAAAACCACTTGTTTAAAATCCCCCACCCTAATAGAGCTATCTGAGAGGGGTTTTTAGGAAGCTTCTAAGACATTACAGACCCAAACAAAAACACTTTTGTCTACATGTCACATCACAGAACAAGGATAAATACCCCATTCAATCATTCTATGTCACCTTTAAGGGACTGCTTACGCATACACAGATATTTATATTAAGTTAGATTTTTTTTAAAGAAACACATCTGCAAAAAGGGTGCAAAAAACACATTTGAAAAGGCTACCAGGTTAACAGATTACTTAATATTTTTGCAGTGAAAAGATTTTTGATTCTCATTACCGAGTTTTCTACCTTTTAAAAATGTTTCATTTATAATTTTCTATTAAAATGCAGTTTATTTATGTTTTGTTATGTATGCTTAATAAAAACTAACTAAGCCATCATGGCTTTTCTTTATCTTAGTAAAACACGCTATGGTGTGAGGTCTCATCGCGATTGTTTGACCTCATCGCAATGATTTCAGATCACCGCAATGATTGCACATCTCTTTTAAAACACAAGGGGGAGCTGCAGCGCCTGTATAAATGAAACACTATCAGATGGCGCTCCTTAACTGAGAGTGTAATGCTATACACTGCAAAGCCATAGCCATTCAATACAGTGGAAAAGACTGCATTTAAAGAAATGTTGCAAAACTTTGATAAGTAGTATGAACTAAAAGGTAAAACATACATTTCCAAAACAGCAAATCCAAATTTATGGAAGTATAGGATGCTCTTCTTAAGAAACTGTAAGGAAATTATTTGTTTGCGGCCACTACAGACACGTGGTCCCGTACTAATATGATCTTAGTAGGATTGGCTACTATTTAAGGCCTGTTCTAGTATAGTTAGTTTATTTTGATTGCATTTCTATTAGTAGTATTTTTTTGTGTTTATTTCAATTTTCTTACAAAGAATTTAAGTTTTTTAAAGATATATTAAATTAATGAATATTTACTGCCATGTAAATTTTGCAAGAGATTTAATTTAAATAATCACAACAATGTAAAAAAATATTTCATGAACAAACAAACAAAATATATGCAAATAAAATGTCAAAGCAATAAAACACAATTAATTGTCATACTCGTCAAAGTCCCAAAACAGGCAATTAATCGTTGTAATCGTCACAATTTATTAGGCAATTAACTGTCAGCCAAATTTCATAATCGTGACAGCCCTATATGGTGTTTTTAAATAGTTACAGTTTTTAGACCTTTTTAAAATAAATGTTCAAAATTGTATTATATTGTCACTAAAAGGTTCGAAATTAATGCCTTTAAGCATATTAGACCTTGTTTTTAATAAATTTGAAGGAAATTTGTTAATGCAAATATATGAAAAATAATAATAATAAAAATAAATTGACTTTGACACAATCGTCAACCAATAAAGACTGACATCATCTGGAGGTGGGCTCTGTACCTGTTCATTGTGGCAGTCGCTGCGTTTGCGCATGCGCAGTATCTGACAAGTCTTGCTTTAGCGTTGCAAACATGGTTGCGACTTTACTACTGATTAGTTGCCATAACTTCTAAAAACAAGTTGAAATTGCTTAACATAATAAGTTAATGTGTGTGTGTTTAACGTGTCCTGTTATTAAGAGTGTTTTTGGTGAACAGCTGACAGCTCTACGTCTATCTTTAGAGAGCCCTTTCAGGCACTGTGAGTCACACAGCAACTTCTAGCAATAGAACCCCTTCAAGTCCCCCGTAGTTGATAATCTTATCACTTAAAACTCATCTTTAAGTATTATAATAACATATGTCAATGTTTTTCCTTCATGCTTTTAAAACAACTTGAATATAACTCTTCACCCTCGCATCAATCAGTATATGCGTATCTAATAATATGCAAATAAGTGCCTGGAACTTCCCAACTCTACTTAATCACACAGCCCAGACCATAGATATGAATATGCAAATTAGTCCCTGCCTCCACTTTTTCGTACCACCTCAAACCATAAGCCCTTTTCACACAGACATTCCGGAAAATACACGGGAAAGGCATCCTGGATTTTTCCGGAATGGTTAGATTTTTTGTTCATTCACACTGCCGTGATTAGCCGGCATCTGATGGTCCCGGAAAGACACGTGATCTGTTGAAAGTCCTGCCCTCTCTTCTACGCAGCGTCTGAAGTTTGCATATTATTTATTATTTCTCTCTCCAGAAACAACTCACGTGCATTTTTGTTTATGATAAGATTATAAAGGAGTGCGTGAATGCACAGTTCTATGATTTCAGCTTCTGAGTGGATATTTGAGGAGCTCCCTGATCTCTGCTTTAATACAGTTTTCAGACATTTCTCATCACGATTGTTAATATGCATTTAAAACCCGCATTTTGAGGAGCTGAACGATATTGTTGGGATGACGCGCAGGAATTTTCATTTATTATAGCTCAAATGAGCATGTCACGCGATATTCTTTTATGCTGCTGAATGATCTCCGTTGTTTATGCGTCTCATTTATCATTTCCTGATAACTGCTTCAATCTAGTTTGCAATATTTCTCGTGGTAAATGTTTATATGCATGTTATCTCTAGTTTTAAAGAGCTAAACCATAACTTTTGTTGTGATGACACGCGCGTCTTCACTACGACACGCCCATTACGGCATCGTTTCGGCTTCTTGTTCACACAGAGGGTTTTCCGTGTATCTGACTAGGTCCTCTCTGGCAACGATCCCAGAAGATTAACGGGACGAGTTTGTGTTCATACAGACGCTTGTCTGGCAATTTTACAGGTATTTTCTGGGACCAAAGGTCTGTGTGAATGGGGTTATAGATATATACAGTAACTAAAGTAAGTACACCCCTCACATTTCAGCAAATAGTTTAGTATATCTATTATATCTTTAAAAATAACTTAACATACAGCCATTAATGTGGCAACAAAAGTGAGAACACCCTAAATGATAATAGATGTATATCGTTTAACCATGCAAAGCCACATGTGCTATTCATCTTCTTCATGTTGTTACAAATGTGTGTATCTTGTATTAGGCATACTGTATATGACAAATAACTACTAAATTCGTTTTCACACAATGCATACATGAACTGCGCGTTTGGAGTAAAAAAAATAGCGCTGATGTTAACAGTTTAGTGCATTCACGCTGTATGTGTGAGCGTCACAGAAACAGAGCTGAAGCAGATGTGCTGGAATCGTTTCAAAGTCTATGCAGCATCCATACATAATATCTATTGCTCAAATATCTGATTCACCCGCTTAAATGTGTTGATGTGATTGGTTACGTTTGTTACATAGGAAACTGATGCGATTTCAAACCACGGGAATGAGACTGTCTTTGGAAAACTCAAATTTTATGGAGGAAATGGTGTTGAATGATGAATTTGCAAATGAATTTGCAAATAATGCATAATAAAAACACCACATAGACAAATAAACAAAAATAAAAACTCGATCAGGGGGACCTTAAGAGATTAACAATAGCACGGCAATGGGAATGAGAGATGAAATGGACCTATTTCAGGTGAATGATTCAGAACAGTTATAAACATGCCCTTATTTAAAGGAACAGTATGTAGGATTGTGGCCAAAACTGGTACTGCAATCACAAAACTTGTGGCTAAAACTGGTACTGCAATTACACAACTGGTGGCCAATACACAACATGACAACATAAACATCAGTTGAGGGCTGCAACTTCACTTTTTAAATGTCAATATCCTGGCCAGACCACTGTTGTCAGTGATATAAGTATTTAAAATGAAAATGATTTCTTAATGTCTAGTGACGTATTAGGGCCATTTTATGATTAACTGATATAAATTTCTTACTTACTGTTCCTTTTAAATACAACGTAGATGTGAAACTATGATGGGGTCATAATAATAATATGCTTATTAATAGTTACAAAAATGAATAGGCAAATAAGCCGAATATCGGCACAACCCTACTACAGTAAGTACTCTTTTATAAGTTACCTTTAAATCAGTCATATTCATATGTAACATTTAACGTATTTTTACCAGTCCAGCTTGGAAATATAAATGGCAGTCCAAATGTTATGTTAGACAAGGTTTTTGCACCATAAAATATTTAGTTTACAATTACTATGTTCTCTCTGTAACTTTAAAGGGGACTTTTTTAGGGTGTCAAATAAATCGTTGGTGTCCCCAGAGTATGTATGTGAAGTTTTAGCTCAAAATACCATATAGACAAATTATTATAGCATGTTAAATTTGCCACTTTGTAGGTGTGAGCAAAGAAACGTGTCCTTTAAAATGCAAATGAGCTGATCTTTGCACTAAATGGCTGTGCCGTGGTTGGATAGTGCAGATTAAGGGGCGGTATTATCCCCTTTTGACGTCACAAGGGGAGCCAGATTTCAATGACCATTTTTTTTCGCATACTTGCAGAGAATGGTTTACCAAAACTAAGTTACTGGGTTGATTTTTCTTTACATTTTTTAGGTTGATAGAAGCACTGGGGACCCAATTATAGCACTTAAACAAAAAGTCAGATTTTTACTTTAAAGCAACTTTTTGCTCATGTAGCTTAAATTTTTTGTAGATTTCAACTAAGTTAGCCATATGAAATGGGTAAGAATGTTCTGTCCAAGTTGTTAAATACTGGATTACATGTTATAGGTTATCTACAGTTGAGGGTGCTCATATGTTGATTAGTTCAGAATATGACTGTTATGTGTTATGCCTTTTTCTTTAGGAACTAACAGACCTACAGAGAGATCCGCCAGCCCAGTGTTCAGCCGGACCAGTCGGAGAAGACCGTGAGTATAAAGAATTAAAGACTTCTTACATTTTAGATGTTTGGATCAGTGTTCACACACATTTACGCTGAAAATCTCCCATGAAAATAACAGATTACCAAAAAGCAAAAATAACCTGACTTACTTTTTTTTTTTTAAAACAAATGGAGAAAATTGAATGACTATACTTTTGATGAAAAATAACCCTGGTATTTAAACAGTTTGACAGTAATTTAGAGTGCTTCACGGATGATGTATTTTTGTGGGCTAACCGGATGTTGGGGGACGCTGGTTCCCTTGCAGGGGAGCCTATTCATATTTCCAATGGGCCTTTGGATTATTCCAAAAAAATAAGTGTTGTGTTTAAGAATAAGAAAAATTAATGACACTTGCTCATTTTGTCCAAAAAGTCTTCACAGATGAACACAACTTTTATTAATGTTGTAGTTGAACAAAATGTGTAAGTGTCTTTACCTTTTTTAAACGCAAGAGCATAATTTTGCAATAATCCAAAGGTGTATGGGAGGGGTGAGTGGGCTTTTTTGCGAGAGAACCAGTGTCCCTCTTGCGTCTAGGTTGGCCTGCAAAATACGTCATCCCAGCGGCACTGGAATGAGATGTATTGTTGGTAAAAATAAGATCTGGCTTTGTTCAACAAGGAATCATTTGCTTCATCAAAGTAAATTTTTTTTCTAAAAGTGTGTGCATTTTAAGAGATAATACTTTAAAATCAAAACTACATAATATTTTGATGTTAATAATACAAATGAAACTTTCTCAGAAAGTTCTTAACTCGTTTCAGTGTTATTTGTTAATTGGTTTTATATAGTCAAACTTTTTTTTCAGTGTTTCACTGGCAGGCAACAATAATGGGGCCGGTAAGTAGACAATTTCTCTCCAAATCACTTCAAATGAACACTCTTTAATAAATGTTTATTATTAACTGTAGTATATATTGTGCGGTTACTTTTCTTTTAAATGTTTATGGAAACGACCCCTGCTTGATTGGCTGACCTTTACATACATTATACATTTAAAGTGGTTTGTTGGCATATAAATGTATTTTTATATTAACACCTAATTTAATTATTTTCCTGTTTCTTTGGTTCCTTTTCATTTATTTAAAGATGCTTTGAAACAATGCAACATTGTTAAAATGTAATATGAAATCATTTAAATTAAATATTTGAATTATGTTAATGGGATAATAATTTAAATTGTGTCATCATTCGCTCACACTCTAGTTGTTTAAAACCTATAAAAATGACTTTGTTTGCAGAATAACATTCTTATTAACATAATATATGTGTGTGTTCTGTGTATAATAATTATGTATATATAAATACACACACATACATGTATAATTTTAAAAAATAATGTGTATAATAAATATTTATATTTGTTTTGTGTGTGTGTGTGTGTGTGTGTGTGTGTGTGTGTGTGTGTGTGTGTGTTTATAAATAATTATTATACACAGTACACCCACATATATTATGTAAACAAAAAATGATATTCTGCAAATGATTAGTCACGACTAATCGTGAGGCAGCGCTAGTTATGAGGAAGATATTTTAAGGATTGTTTGTAACCAAACAGATCAGGGGCACCATTCACTTCCATAGCATTGTTTTCCTACAATGGAAGTCAATGGTGCCCCTGAACATTCTTCAAAATATCTTTATTTGTGTAATTTATGCAGGTTTGGTTTTAGTTTCTTGTAAACTGTCCCTTTAATTTTATATCATTGCAGTTGTGTAAAAAACATTATAAACTGTACAATTAAGATAATGCTTTATTTGTCATTGTACAAGTACAACGAAATTGTAGCCATCAACCTGTCCATACATACAATACAAACAAAACATTAACAAAACATTTTGATTTCTTCTAGAATGACAGTCCGTATCAAGGAGGAGTATTCTTTCTTACAATTCATTTCCCAACAGACTATCCCTTTAAACCACCAAAGGTCAGTTGTTTAGTGACATTCAGGTGTGTTTAGTAGATATAGACTTATAAACATTGTTTATTCATTGCTGTAATCTGAATGAATCCTCAGGTTGCATTTACAACAAAAATCTACCATCCCAACATTAACAGTAACGGGAGTATTTGCCTGGATATCCTACGATCTCAATGGTCACCTGCACTTACTGTTTCCAAAGGTACATTTAATGCTGTCTTCTTCATAAACAACATACAAATGCATTAATAAATAAATTATTGATAGAGTTGAATGAAGCGAGTGGATATTGTGTTATACAGCCTTGCTCGCTGTAGCACCATGGTAACCACTGAAAGTAAGAGGAAATGAAGTGTTGTGTTCCAGGCAGGAAGCATAAATCTCTCTAATGATATATTACAATACTGTCACTGGATTAGGATGGAATGCTCAATTTGCGGCAGTTATCACAGGCACAGAGCCTTGAATCACATACTAACAAATGTAAACTGACTAAATGAATAAGTTTTAGAGTCTAAAAAGCTTTTGGTGTCAAAACGGAGAGCTTTTAATTGTAAAATAAAATAGTGTATTTAATAGTAGAATGTACATTATTTTAACCTTCATCTGACATTGCTTTTATTAAACCTTAAAAAGACAAACCCGTTGGGTGTGAAGCACGTCTGCACTATTCTCCGAGATGCACTTGAGCGAATTATTTTTTTTGGATGACCTAGTTAAGGCGGTAGGGTTTCCCAGCTTAGGCGGGCCGCCTGAACTGCGATGTGCTGCGGGAAACCCTGTGTTTGCCCTGTGGCAGGTGGATACCGTAGATTCTCTATGCGTTTCAAAAGGAAGGGGTGAGCTGTGGACTGAATTGTTTGTTGCAATTCACAATCTCACCAGTAGATGCCACAAAAAATCTACACAGTGGACTTTTAATGCTGAAATGTTTACGACTGAAAGTACTTACCGTGCGTTCACACCAGACACGAAAGAGGCGGCAAAAATTTGCGTGTGGTTGGACGCTTGAACATGATGGGCCCTATTTTAACGATCTAAGCGCATTGTCTAAAGCGCACAGCGCAACGTCTAAATGGGCGTGTCCGAATCCACTTTTGCTAATTTAACGACGGGAAAAATCGTTTTTGCGCCGAGCGCATGGTCGAAAAGGGTAGGTCCTATTGTAATGGGAGTATTTTGGGCGTAACGTGCAGTAAACCAATGAGAGTCACAGCTTTCATTCCCTTTAAAAGCAAGTTGCGCTGGCGCTATGTCTAATCCCTATTTAGATGACGGACTTTGTAAACTGAAAAACTAAGCGGAGGTAGAAGATCCCCAGTTTAAGATTAATGTTAAATAATTGTGTTGTTTTTCCCTTATATTGAAATTGTTATTTTTTTATTAAAACCTTTAAAACCCGTTTTCTTTTAGTCATGGAAGTAAAAAGCAGGCTTGTAATTGCTTTAAATGTTTGGCTATCCAATATCATCAAAAAATAATTTACAAGTATGTAAGATAAGGTTTGTACTCTAAAAATACTTTATTTGTAACAAACAGGAGATAAAGAAATTACAAACGGCTCTCCTCACGTTTCAGCACTTTGGACATCGGTTTTTTAGCAAAGACTTTTTTTAAGCATTACTTACAAATGTTTCTCATCTCGCCATATCCACAGGTACAGAGTCATCATATACAATAAATCCGTGAGGTAGCATTAAAAAAAACATTTAAAAACAGATGCATTTGTTTAAAGCAAAGCATTTATTTACTTATCAGGCTGCAGGTAAAGCAGCTCTTTGCGCCTTCTAACGTCTCATAATCAGTCCTCATTTATAAATATGTCTAAGAGACTCAATAATAATCTCTTAAATTCAATCCTATAATCTTTCATATTTAAAAGCATTTTTGTGCTGCTGCGCATTTATGTACTTTGTGATAAGCAAACCCGCGTTGTCCTCCCGATTATAGGCGCATATTACTAATGCGATCTTTAAATAACATAAAACATATAGCGCAATTGACTTTAGACTAAAGACCACGTATTTGTTGCTCAATGGCGTAGTTTATTTTAGTTGCCTCAAAATAGCAACGCGCCAACAATGCGCCTGAACACACCTCGTTTTTCAGACCAGAACGCCCATGGGCGCAAAGGGGGCGCAAATGCATTTGCTATTTAAACAACGCGGCGCTAAACGTGAAAATTAGGGTGGAAACTAGCGAAAGACACTTGCGTCGCGCATTGCGCTGCATTGAGCCGGTTGTAAGATAGAGCCCTTTGAGTTTACTCGCTTCATTCGCGTGTGAAAGTTGCACGTGAAATTCTAGTCATTCTAGTGATTCAAGACATTCACGTGTAAATTCGCGTCAAGGGAGGGGCTTAAATAGCTCAAATTGAGTAAACTTACCAGATTGTTCGACATCCTCACTTACTTTCTTCCAAACAAGATCCTTTTAATTCCTGTAAAAGTACGAAGATGTCTCGTGTAGAGATGATGATTGTCCTTCATTGTTGATTTGTTTTTCTGCCTCAGCTCGCTTCCTGTAATCACGTAGAGCAAACTCCTGATTGGTTAAAAGGTCAAATTTTTTCCACATTTTCAGCTCAATTCGCGCAGGAACGTGCTTACTTCACCACAGGATGCCTATTCTCGTCTTTGCATTGACTTAACCTGTAAATCACTCCCGCTTGCCACCTCTTTCACGTCTGGTGTGAACACACCCTAACATCGAAACGGGGGCTTCAGTCATTACAATGTTACAATTTCTTCTTGGTTTGGTTCGCTTTCACAAGGCAATATTTCCAAACTTAAAAAAACTTAGTAATCTCTCCTTTCATTGGTCACAGTGTATCTGTTTATATTGCTGTAATATTACTTTATTGCATTGAGCAGGAATCAAAGCTTTGATGGTACAACATTCTTACCATGTACCTATTGCGAAGAAGACAATTAGAAGACATTTTAAAATGAAAATTTGTGCTTTGTTTTTTTAGTGGCATTGCACAACGAAATTTGAAATGTTCATGAAGCAATGAGACCCCAGAACATAAAAGCAATTGTAGTGATAACCAAATAATAATAATAAGTAATTTGATTTGGCATAATAGTTGCCAAGCAACACAACATGTGCGACATAGTAATACTGATATAATAATAAAATTAGGGCTGTCAAAATTAACGCGTTAAAAACGCGTTAACGCAAATTCATTTTAACGCCACTCATTTTATTAACGGAGATTAACGCAACGCGCAATTTCTGTTTGACCCTTGGTCCAGCCCATAGTTGAATGAACAGAGACGCAGACAAATGTGACTCTCTCTAAATGAGTAAAAGGTTTTCATAGAAATAAGAACATTAAGCAAATTGTCTACCAAATCCAATGCTCTAAATGCTCGTTGGACATCTGATATGATCTTTATTTATACGTCTGAGAGGTGTAACGTTACCGTCCTCCTAATGCTTAATCTAATACAAAAATGCGTCTCAATTCATTTTGGTTTCGCTTTTATGCATGACTTAGAAAATAGACTGCAGGACTTGCTTGATGTTAAAAGAGTCATTAAGAGAGATAAAGTTCGGTACCTGATTAATGTTAAAGAGTTATTAAGAGCGACAAGACTCAAAAGCGATCCCCTCACGCTGACTGACTGATATCTGAAGTGCGTGCACACAGACGCGCGAGTGCGCGACCTGGATATATAGACATCTACACAAAATTACAGTTTTACAAATATCTGTTTTGATAAGAATTTACGCAGGTAGGCTCTATAATCTGTTATGTTTTAAGTAAATGTTTGGTTAACTGTTGGGTAAAACTTATCTGATGTGTAACATTATATTAGATCACTTAGATTTTAAGCAGTCTGTCTCAATGTCAATCAAACAAAAGGAAAAAAAGTTGAACATACATTGATGATGTTTTTGCTTTGTGTGTGCTAAATCTATTAGTTTTACCAGTGATTTGAAGGTATTGATGTGGTAATATAATGTATGGATGTGGAAATGTTTGTGGTAATTTGACTCTTTCAACTTCAAACATGTGTAGTTCTGTCATATTTTGTTATATTTCAACAAATCATGCATTGTTCTATGTTTTAATAGAGAATGTCAAAATATGAACAACTATTTTTTTTAAATTTGCTAATTCCGACTCAACTTGCCAGCACAGGTCACAAATGATGCAGCAGCAAACAAAAATGGAGAAAGAAAAATCTTCTGAAAATTCATATACAAAACAATGGCTGGTGATTCTGTTAAAATGTAAACAGGCTGTTGTTAACATACATGTGCATAAAGCATCTATATATGTATATATGATTAGAATATTAAAAACCTGAAAAGTGTTAAATTAGGGTAAATTTAGAATGGATAAAAATGTGCGATTAATTTGCGATTAATCGCAGTTAACTCATGAAATCATGCGATTAATCTAGATTAATTTTTTTAATCTATTGACAGCCCTAAATAAAATATAAATAATTTTATACAACAGTTCTTTCTGGTTCTCGAATCTGATTGGCTAAGACCTGTGCGATATTGTGCTGATATCGGCACTGTAACCGCTTCACCTTTCGTATTATTCCGCCACCTAGTGAATGGAGGTCCTAAGCAGGCTCATCTCTGAATGGAAAAACACAGACGTGCTGTTTGAATCACTCTCCGTGTGTGTGTCTCATTAGTTTACTAGCTCATAAATCAGTCTGTGAATCCCCAATCAGAAGTTATTCTGTCAAAGATCAGCGCTCTTGGATGTTACGTTAAAGTTAATGGGAGAAATGTCTTGTCACATCGTGTGGATTATTAACACTTGGAAAGAGGAATATAAACACTCGTTTTTTTTCTGGAGCTATATTTCTTACCAGAACGCGAAAACACCGTGAAACTGCAGGTAAGCACCGCAGCTTTTAAATGTGGACATTGATCATTTACTTTATTGTGACCTGACTATTAAAACATGTTATGAGATATCGCCACTGATATATTTATAAGCAGCATGCAAAAACATATCTCTGACACTTATAAAACACCGTTTTATATAGTACTGACAAGAACAAAGTTTAATAATAATAATCGAGTGCTCGTATCACGTTAAGAATAAATGAGAAAGCAATAGTAACGTTATACAAGTAGTTTTATTAACTTTTACCTCGCGCCAAAACAATAACAACACAAAAGACACTAAATATGAATTAAAAAACAAGTACAAGTTTAGTATACAATTAGATATAGAGCTATATCACACTCCT
Source organism: Misgurnus anguillicaudatus (assembly GCF_027580225.2). Taxonomy (NCBI): domain Eukaryota; kingdom Metazoa; phylum Chordata; class Actinopteri; order Cypriniformes; family Cobitidae; genus Misgurnus; species Misgurnus anguillicaudatus. Next base: position 12,522,894 of record NC_073341.2, read on the forward strand.
ACTCGAGCGATATTGCTTAAATAACAATAATTTCACAGCTGATGCAGCCTGGTTTATTGGTGCTTTGGGTTGGATTGTTTTCTCACCAAAAGCGAACCGTTCTAGATTTTGTTTGTTTGCAATTGGCCGAGACCACCTCATTCAGGTGGTCTCAGATCAGTTGTTCTGGTGTAAATTCAAGCATGATTGCTGTGTTCATATATGCCTACACGAACCGAACCAAGAGAGAAAACTCGGGTATGAAAGCACTCTTAAAGTTTTGAAGTGCACGCAAAAGACCATGTATGTTTTCGCCGTGAAAGTTTTATTGCGTGGAACATAAATATTTGAGATATGAATACTGAACTGTATTATTCTGTATATAACGCTGTGTAACATACTGGCACATTTGTCGGTATGCAAACAAATAATCTGTGTTTTTCTGTTTGTTTTAAAGGCAACATTGCTCAATTGTAATAGTCTCATGCGTCATGAGCGTTTGTTGGAATCACTTTTTGTTTTGGGTACTGTAAATCTTTGGCATCTATGACTAATAGCTGATGCCAGTGTGGGCGATGCTGTTGGACCTTAGTGTTTACTCTTTGTTCTAAGCAATGACCTAGTTTAAATCAGTCTACGGGAAACTGTTTGTTATGGCAAGCAAACAGAGAGTGAGTAAGAAAAGCAAAGACATGCTTGAGTGAGACATAAAATTATGTGTCTCAGTGTTGTAAACATTGGTTCATTATCACATGGACCATTTTGGATCTTTAATGATTCCATTAAAAGATTAGTTCACCCACAATATGAAATTTTAAATCACTTACCCGTGTGTTGTTCTAATCCACCAAGTCTTTCGATTGTGTTCAGAACACATTTTTAGATATTTTTGACTGGAAGGCGTGTGACTGTCCCATACACTGCAGTTTGATTTTTACAATCAAGCCAAGAAAAGAATGAAAAACATTGACAAAAGGATCCATGTGCCATCAGTAGCTTAATAATAATATTATGAAGCAACAAGAACACTTTTGTGTGCAAAGAAAACAAAATGACCAGTATAGTATTATTATTTTTTTTTTCTATACAGAGTTTTTTATATGGTTGAAGTACGGTGGTGTTTTTTATATGATAGTTCAATCTGATTTTGTGGCTAAAGTTGTTAAATTCATTGAAAAGCTTGTATGAGTGCATTATTCACCAATTTTGTAAGGAATAATTGACGACGGGCCATTGAATTATAAGAAAATAATGCACACCGAGGTGGTAATGCGGCACGACGCGAAGCATTATTTTCAAATAATTCAAAGGACCGGAGTCAATTATTTCGCTTATACCACGGTTACCACAAACATTGCTCTGGCGCCTATTTTTAGGACATTTGACAAGTTAGGTGTGCGGTTTACAGAAAAATAATCAACGCCCATAGAACATTTCTCAGCCAATCAGAATGCAGCATTCAACAGACCCGTGGTATAAAGCACAATAATGCAGACGTTTGAGAACTACTGTATAAATAGCACCAAAATTAATTTTGTACCTGAACTGTTTAAGATACCTAAACTTTACTTTGTCTCTTGCTTGAACACAGTAGCTGTGTGAGAGATTGTATTGATGTTTCAGTTTTCTGTATTTAATCTTTTCTCATACATTTTTGTAGTGTTGTTGTCCATCTGTTCCCTGTTATGCGACCCAAACCCAGACGACCCGCTTGTACCTGAGATCGCACATACATATAAAGCAGACAGAGAAAAGTAAGTGACTTGTTCTTACATGCGCATGTGAAATCACACTTGATTTGATTGATTAATCTGACATTGTGAGTACTTGTAACGTTTATTTCACTGCAGCTATTGAATCAGAAACCATTTTATTATCTTTATCTATGTTTATCTGTCTGCAGTTTGATTGTTTAACAGAGGTTGTTTGGCTTTGTTAATGAATAAGTACATTTTAAATATTAGACGTAGTATTATATTATTATTTTATATTATATATTTTATTTTATAGTTCACCCAAAAATTTAAATCCTGTCATCATTTACTCACCCTCAAATTGTTCCAAACCTATATACATTTCTTTATTCTGCCAAACATAAATGAAGATATTTTGAAGAATTTTTGTAACCTGGGGCCGGATTCACAAAAACATTCTTAAGACAAAAAATAAGATAAATTAAATGTTGGCATATGTGGTTTACGGGGGCATTTCCATAGACGCAATGCATTTTATACTGTACAAACTGTTATATTCTATTCCCCTAACATACCCCAGTCCCTAACCCGAAATGTCACAAAAACCTGTTGCCAGTTTTTAATCTATGAAAAACTAACATTTAGTATGTTTTTTACCGTTTCACTTCCTGTGTCCTCGTAAACAATGGTTATAGCATAGTTAACATGTCATTATACACTATTGATGTCCCTGTAAACCACATAAGCCAACCCCCACACAGACAGACAGACAGACAGACAGACAGACAGACACAGACAGACAGACACACAGACAGACACACACACACGGACACCCTTCCATTTAGTCAAATTTCAGTGGCATTTTGTAAAAACAGACATTTCAAAATGCATCAAAAACTAAAAAAAATTCCACTATTTGACCTTTCTAATGTTTATATAAAAATGAATTCACAAAATGTTTCATTAAAGTATTGATGTTGAGCAGTTGGCCACATCCAGTAAAATAAATGGGTCTCTATGGGCATCTGCTGGTCAAAATGATTTATTTCCTAAACTGTAACCAGAAAACTGTTTTTTTTAAACACCAAATGGTCGAATTCAACACATAACATCTGATCAATATCTAAAAACAATTTAAATCAAATTTAGAGCATAATTTATGTGAATTTTTCATAGAAAATTGATATTTTACGGGCAAGCTAATGGATTAGTTGAGGAATTGAGTGGTAAACAGGTACAAAAGTACTTCATATCTCCCAAAACACAGCATTAATGTATAGATGAGAAGTAAACAAACAAAAAATTATATATTATTTTTATCATTAAAAATGTATATATTTTTTGTAATCACTCATGATTTCTGGGGTCATTTTTACCCCCAGGGAACTCTAACGTATACAGATTAAAATAGGGGCTTATCAGGGTTAAATAAAACCAAAATAGACAAACATTACTATAATCAAACATAGAATAATGAAAGCAAACATAAAAACAGCAATAGTTCAACAAGGACAATTGTACAACAATGACAATAAAAAAATAAAGAAATTACAAACATTTATAAAAAGAACAAAGTTACACATTAAGTAAGGGCTAAAATTAGCATTAGGTACAGAAATCAAATCAAATGAATAATTTATTGTATAAATTAAATATAATAACTCTTTTTAGAGCTACAGAAGTGATTTTCTCTTTGTCTTAGATTGTTTGATTAACATCAATGACACAGACTTTAGTAGGTTAATTGAGGTTACTGTCTCTTTAAGAGAAGCACGGACCTGGTTTCTGCCTAATCTATACATAAACCTAAGACATAAACAAATGTTTAGTGGAAAAAATGATCTGTGGAGATCATTTTGTTTGTATGTGCCCTGTCAAGAACAAAAAGATTTTATGTTTGCTTGCTTTCTGAAACGCGTCTCATGTTAAACGTGCGTGCACACACACACACACACACACACACACACACACACACACACACACACACACACACACACACACACACACACACACACACACACACACACACACACACTCACAGATGGAGGACGAATTGCAAATTCCAGGCGAAAGTCTCATAATCTGATGGTGAGATTAGGATCATCAAAGTTTGATTTCACTCATTGAGTTCGATATTAAATATATCAAGGTTATATTTTACCAGAACTGTCAAAAGATTAATCGCATACAAAATAAAAGTTTGTGTTTCCGTAATATATGCGTGTGTATTGTGTGTAATTATTATGTGTATATATATAAATGAAAATGTTTTATTTATGTATATATATTTTTAATTTATATATAATATAAACTATATAAAAAGTGTGTGTGCGTGCGTTTATTAAATACCTACATGCATGTGTGTATATTTATATATTTATATTTATATATATATATATATATATATATATATATATATATATTTATATTTATATATATATTTATATATATATTATTATATATATATTTATATATATATATTTATATTTATTTATTTGTGTTTTATACACACACACACACACACACACACACACACACACACACACACACACAAAGTAATTACACAGAGGGTATTTATATATTTATTATGTATATATATATATATATATATATATATATATATATATATATATATATATATATATATATATATATATATATATATATATATATATATATATATATATATATATATATATATTTATTTATTTATTTATTTATTTATTTATTTATTTATAAATTTATTTATTTATTTATTTATTTGTGTTTATATATATACTAGACCCCGACCGATATGCATTTTTTGGGGCCGATGCCGATACAGATATTACAGAGTAAAAAAAGACCGATAACGATATATCTGCCGATATTCATTATGTGCATATTATAGTACAGTACACATATACTACAGTATATTATACTACTACAGTACTGTACATAGAATACACTATATACATTAACAGAATATACTATATATAAATACTTTTTGCAATGATCACTCTATGATCACACCACAAATGTGGTGATCAAACACTTAAAATGACATGACAAAGACATGTAATATAGGCAGGTGTGTTTTACAAGTTAACAATAAACTTTATTATCCAAAATGATTCTGATATAAGTGCACAAAACAGTAAATTTGACTTATTATAAATAACTTTAAAACACAAACAAAACAAAATACATATAACTTAAATCATTGTCAGTTTTGACAAGAATAATGTTATATTGGGCTTATTTTAAAAAATGAAAACTTATAAAGTCATTGTTTATTAGCTTTAGAGTAAGTTATGGACTTCACAAATTAATTAAAAACTTACCGTTAAGACGACAATGCTTGAATTACTGACAACAGATACTGATGTAGGCTAATGTTTAATGTACTGCACAACGTTTTTATAACACGAACCCACAGTGTTCTGCCGGGACTTTAAACTTTTATAAAACTAAAGCGTCTGCTCTCCGCCTCTTTTATTTAAGAAAGGGTGTAAAGTTGCGCGAGCTTATTTAATCAATTGCTTTGAAATGAGCATGTAACAGCACAAGCAGCTGTACTCCCACAGACTGCGCGTCAGTTTAAGCGCGTCCTTTCTCCGCCTCGCGTCATTTCTTCCGCTTGCGTTTGAAACAACTCGCAAGTGGACAAAAAAGACTGATTAAAACCACCAAATGTAAACAGGAATGTGTCTCTCTCGTCCACTTATAATCCAATCGACCAAAGCGCGTCTTAATACCAGGTGTAAAATGTTTTGAAGAAACCGCGTGACTGCCGCGGGCGCCACCTGAACTGAGAGACTGACTGAAGTGAAGGGGGTGGGGGAGTGGCTGGTGTCACTACAGTGAGTGATCTGGGTCACCATTAGCAACCAATAGGGCGCACTCTGCTGGACAAACAAGTACTTACATCTTTCAAAAGCATTTAATGTGTTCTGTAAGGAACGTTCATATCGGCTTCATATCTGCGGCTAATACGCCGATACAGATATATCTGCGACATGCTCATATCGGCCGATAAAATCGGCAAAACGATAAATCGGTCGGGCTCTAATATATACACACACACACACAAAGTAATTACACAGAGGGCACCCACATATATTATGCAAAAACAAACTTTTATTTTGTATTCAATTAATCGCGATTAATCTTTTGCCAGTCCTGATGTTTACAGACTGTTCTTTACATTATGTAGGATGATTTTATGTTTAAAACAGCAAATCATAACAAATGCTGGGTTTTCAGAGCAGAAGCCATTCAGTAGCACGTAAACATATTTCTGTAGACACACAAATGTATGCTGTAAAACATGAGGGTGTTTGCCTTTTTTTGTCCTCAGGTACAACAGACTAGCAAGAGAATGGACGCAAAAATACGCCATGTGAGAGTGCCTGTGACTAAAACACTAAAGAAGCAAAAGGACAAAGAAACGTGTTTTTACTTTTAACAAGAGGAGTAAAAATAAATGAATGTTGAGGGGTGGGGACAACTAAACAACAAACCCTTGGAGAGAGGAGCCAGGAGAAAGCGGAGGTGAGGAGGCTGGCGAATCCGCTGTCATGTGCCGTTCTCCCAGACCCAGTGTCAGAGCGGCCTAACCTGGAATATTCCAGGAAAACTGTCAAACCGGACAAACCTCGGGGTACCACAACCCAGGATGTTAGACTTGTACTACTGTTAGTTCTATTATTGTTATTATTGTGTATTTTCTTCGTGTTAATGTTGCCATTCTTTAATTGTCATCTCTGTTAATGTGCTCTTATTGATGTCACTATTATGTTTTGCCGAATGATGAAATGTCAGGAAGTTGAAGGAATGCTGGTGAGGCAGGCCTGGTCATCTCATTGGAGTTTATGGGAATCATTTTGACTAGGGTACTAAAATTGACACATTTGACTCAGTTCAACAGATTCAGACAGAATGTAAAACTACTTTGTTTTAAAGAAAAACAGACCTCGCTTGCGACTCCGCCAGCCAACTTCAAGTCATGACATTTCATGAAACACTATGAATGTGATTAAAAGCTAAATGTAATTGAGCAAATGGACATTTTGACAGGCTGCGGTCAAAAAATGGATGAGCTGGTCTACAACGTTGTGCTGTAAAAAAAGGGAAATATTTGACATTTTTAATTTAAACTGTTTTAAATGCGTTTCGTTGGTTATATTCATATCTCTTTTCAACATATTTTTCATTTAATCTGTTTCAGATTTAACTCATTTGATATTCACCTCAGCTGCATGTGCATGATATGGCAGATGTGTACGTATTTGTTTTGATAATTATTGTAAAATTGCTTTAGAAATCAGCAGATTTTTATACGTGTCTTAAAAATTCGCCCACAATTGCTTGCAAAAGAAACAAAATAGGGGAGAAAAATGCTGAACGTTGGCATAGAAAAATAAGAAAACGCCACCATTTCTGCCAAATTTGATAAATCCCCTTTCATATTTGCAGGCAAAGGGTCGGTCATAGCGTATGAATGCAATATTTTTCACTTATTTAGCGTTTATCTCTTCTACAGATCTATCTGCAAGAGTGTAATTCTTAATCTTTAGATACTCTTGTTACTGTAGTTACTAATATAACTAACTGAGTAGATGGTACGTTTAATGTGACCAGCGCAGGTGCTAGACTAAAGTACTTGTACTGTAGATTTATTGTTTATCAAGATGTTTACACCCAACAGGGAAGAAGCTGTAAGGTTAGAAAGTCTCTGAATGATCTCTGTTGAAAAGTGTGAACATCTCACTTTCCCCCGGTGCTGCTCTTGAAAAGCCCATGCCTCTATTTTACTAGGTTACTAGACTCCCTGAAAAGGGCTAAATGTTGTCAGGTTCATTTTTATCACCATATTTGTGTACTGCCACACAAGACATTCGTGTCAGATTTTGTTTTGGATGTGTTTTTAAAGGAATAGTGTATCGTTTACTCAACCTCAAGTTACTGCAGTTATTTTCAGTATAGCTTTACAATAATGTTTGATTTGTTAAGTAAGGGATAATCAACAGCTTGCATTGCATTATAGGATTTTAACTTCATGACACGGACGCAAAGAACCACCTGATAAAATAAGCAGCTTACAGTCGCAATTAATCGTTTGCAGAATAAAAGATTTTTTGTTTACATCATGTGTGTGTGTGTGTGTGTGTGTGTGTGTATGTATAATAATTTTGTATATATAAATACACATGCATGTATAATTTTAAGAAAATAATATGTGTATATATTAAGTATTTATATACAATATAAATTATATATACAAGTATATAGACATGTAAATATTTCTTAAATATATACATGAATGTGTGTGTATATATATATATATATATATATATATATATATTATACACACACGTATTTGATGTAAACAAAACTTTTATTTTGCAAATGATTAATTGCGACTACACTGTAAAAAATTTGCTGTAATTATGCAGCTGGTTGCCAGTAACTTACTGTAGAAGATAAAAACTGAAAATGTTTCATGTTCATTTAACTTTGAACGAACTCTTGCCAGTAAATAACATAAATGTAAAATCTACAGTAAGTTACTGGCAGCTAGTTGCCAGTAATACCCAGTAATACTGTAATTTCTACAGATTTTTTTTTACAGTGTAGTTGTTATGTAGCCCTAGTAAATAACTCTGTGTGTTTCTCAAAAATGAATGATATACAGGTTTTTAAAAACATGAGAGTGAGTAAATGACTGATTGTTTCTTTAGGAGGACATCGTTTCCATTGTGTCAAATTGTTATTACATTTTTAAAAATGTTTAAAATTATGCCAACTTTCCCTTAGCTTGACTCAAAGGCTTAGGTGCCATCTTTTAACCTGATTTTTTCATTACTTAATGGTTACATGTCTTTTAGAACATTTAAATTTATTTATTTATTCGCTATTTATTTGTTGTCTTCCAGTTATTGGCTTAAATGCATTCGGTCTGGATTTATGTGTCGTGTTCTGTATAATGGTTCATCTGGCAATTCGAGCTACAACATTATTATGAGATTGCGCTATAAGGCAGTATGCATGCTTTGCACTCTGGTGGGCTACAACCTTCTCCCGCAGCTATTTGCAAGATATCAGGGATATTTTTGTCCATTCACCTCCCCCGAGACCTTCAATAAAACTCCAGCCTTAACATCATTGTATAAGCAGCTGTACTGTATTGTTCACCTTTGTGTTTTACATTTGGATTTGGGTTTTAACTATTGGATAGGTACTGTACTTTTCTGTGTAACACACACAGAGCCATAATTTCTTCTTGATAACTGTATGTGCTATAAAGGCCCTGTCATCTAACCTGCTCTCTCATGAAAACCAGACTCAGTATAGCTGAGACTAACCTCCAAGGTGTCAACTTTAGTGAATAAAGCTCCTTTTGTTTTATACGCTCTTGTGAATTTATTGTATGAACAACACCAGTAGTTTTGTAATCTGTATTCAATGTATTTTGTAGTCACCAGAATATCTGAGAGGAGCAGACATGGAGCGGTCTGATTTTGCTTGGAGCGAGGAGTGGATTTTTTGTTGTACAGCTCATGTTAACAGCCCATAATGCAACCATGGGTGTTAATCTCATCAACAGTTGGGGCATTTTGGATAAGCATATTTTGATGGGGGTACAAATAATACAGACAAAATTTTTGATTTTAAATTGTTTACAAGCCACCATTTAAATTTGAACATAATCTAAAACATAAAGCCTGTTAGCTAAGTAGTGTTTTAATTTTGGAAAATCTCATGAAAAATATCTCCTTAAGATAATGGTACTGCTCCAATAAAGCACATTTATGTTTTTCTCCTTATATTGCATATTAATTTTACATAAAAATACATCTTTTACACAGAGGTTTGTGAATTAAAAAAAACATGAATATTTACAGGTTTAGTGGAGTAATTAGGTGCAAATTTTCCATGGAGCGAGGAGCAGGAAATGGTAAGCATGGAGCGATTATGAAATTGGAAGTTTTTGCCGCTCCCCTTCCACTCACATACTTTGTAGTCAACACTACAGAGTTTGAATATTTCATGTTTAAAACAGTACTGTTGATATATTTTTGGTACATTGGTTCATTGCATTTAGATTTATGTATTACATTGTAAAAAAGTATAAGTTGGCTCAACTTGAAAAAACAGACTTCATTTTTTTTACTAAAATGTTCTCATTTTAAGTGAACATTTAAGGTTTAAAGATAAAAAATCACTTCAATAGATAACACTTAAAATTAACTAAAAGTCACTTAAAGAGTAACTAAACCCTTAACCAACTTTTTTTAGTTAATGATCTGTAAGAATGATGCTTTATTAGTGCTGTTCATTGATTTTAGTAAGTTTTTTGACATTTGGATGTAAAGTGTTTCAATACTACAATATTTGGTGTAAAAACGTTTGAGTGCTGCCCTCTTCAGGTTGAACGGTGGCTACTGCAGTTGAATTTTCCTATTGGATGTTGGGTCCAAAAAGTAACTCGTGACGTAAGCAGGTTCAAGCTCACAACGCCCTTGTGACGATCTCACCACATGCTTGGTACAAGCTTAGTTCGTCTCCTCTATCTCCGTTGGGATCTGCCTACTTTTCTTGCATTTTTCAAATATTGCCAGTGGGTGGAGTCAGGCTCTGACCAGGGGTTTAGTTACGCTTTAAAGTTAGATTTAATTTTTTTAGCCTTTATTGAAGCAATTTTTTAAAGGTGCAGTGTGTAAATTTTAGCACCATCTAGTGGTGAGGTTGCGAATTGCAACAAAAGGCTTAGTCCACTGCTCACCCCTCACTTTTGAAACACATAAAGAAGCTACGGTAGCCGCCACTGGACAAACATGTCATCGTCGGAGACAACATAGTAAAAAAATGTGTCCGTTAAGGGCTTTTGTAGAAAAATGGTGACTTCCGTGTAAGGGGACCCTCTGTGTATGTAGATAAAAAGGTCTTGTTCTAAGGTGGTAAACACATAATGGTTCATTATGAAAGGTCTTTATACACCCCTGATAATATAGTTTTGTATATTATTTTGCATTTCTGTCAAGAGATGCCTCTAAAAATTACACACTGCGCCTTTAAGTTGATCCAACTTTTACTTTTTACAGTGTATGTAGTAGAAAAGTAAATTATTAATACCACTAAGGTTTTTGGCTTGTGACATTTATCAATTTAATAAGAAATCTTACACCCCCCCCAACATTTTTGCTCAAATTCTTTCAATATTAATATTATTAATATTACATTTTTTCAATATTAATACAACACAGCAAAACAGTAATTTACTGTACAGGAATGTGCTTTGTTATCTAAATTTAATTTTTCTCCATCACCTCGTTTTAATTTGCATAATACAATTTTATTATTTATGATTTAAAATAGTTTTCATGTTTTCGTGCGGGTCCCAGACAACTCGGATTTCCCAACTTAAAACTGGAAATAACCTCTAAATTAATTCACATTAAAAATATTTAGTAACGTTAAAAGAGCGGTTGAGGTGGGATATATCTTAAATCCGAGTTGTCTGGAACTCAGCACGAGACAATCTACGTGCGCTGTTTCACATCTATCCAGCAGATGCCGCCGCTGTTCGCTTTCTAATATTCGATTCCTACTATAACAAAGGCTTAGCTTATGAATATTAATCCGGTTTAGCTAACATTGCTTGGTAACGACCCAAAGCGTCGGCTCACATAACTCAATAAATATTCAAAAGCCAAGCATCTATTCGCCAACCGGCACCCACCCTCTTTCAAACGTCAGTATTTCAGCCAATCTCGCTTTTCTTGCGTAATAAATATTCATGAGGTGAACTTTCGCCGTAGTAGATTTGGTGAGGCTCGCTACGTGATGTGGCGCCGCGCGCTTCCTGTATGCGTTTAGTCCAGAGATTTCCATCTCTCAACCCCCGGAGTTCAGCGTCTGTCCCCGGAGCCAGGCGGTCAAAACACACCAAATTTTCATCATGTCTGTGAACCTGAGCAAAAACGGCCCGGCCCTCACCGCGGCCTACAACGAGGTGGTTAATGAGAAATCTGAGACTAACTGGTGAGTTAATGGTTGTGTCTTTATTACACTCACTGACATCTTCATGTGTAGCATGTTAGCTGCTGCTGCGGCTTCATATACGCCCTGAAACGCCATAACTTCTGCTTATCTAAATCAATGCAACGCCCATTTATTATATTGCTTAGCTCTCGTGCAGAATTTCTGTATACGTTTTAATTTTTCGTCCACATCTCGTGAACAAAACAGTGAGAGGACAGTATTCTCATTTCCTCGCTCTGTTGCTCTCAGGTCACATACAGTATGCTTTAAGGTTAACGTACATTAATGCTCACGTTTTTCATACAGTTTTTTTGCTTTGCAACATTTTAAAGTATAAGATCAGTTGATCTTATCCGTTTAGAAAGATCTGAACTTTTAAGAAGTGCCTCGTTAACCTCTTATCCTCCTTGTCTATCTATATATGGCTCCTGGGGTTGGCAACTCCCTGCCTACTGTCTGTAACTCCTGCAAGTTTATACGTAAGATTATAAAAGATCATTTAGTTTATTAAGGTGTTTGTATCAGCCTACTGTAAGTATACTGTTCTGTGAGACACTTCCTGTTTGCTAATGGTACTGGGGGAAGGCCTTTACTTCATAAAGTTCATGTCCTCTTATATAATATTGACCAAATACCACCAGGGCAAAGTATGCTCGAACTGTAAACTTTCATTTTTAATATGAAGATTAGACGATATACTCTTGAGGATGAGATGAGCTGGGAGTTTAGTATGTAGGAGTGATTATAATTGGCCTACATTAATTAATTACATTCAAGATCCCGGTTGGATGAAATCGTGTACAGCTAAAGGACTTTTCTTAAAGGGGACATTTCACAAGACTTTTTTAGGATGTAAAATAAATCTTTGGTGTCCCCAGGGTACGTATGTGAAGTTCTAGTTCAAAATACCCCACAGAAAATGTATTATAGCCTATTAAAATTACCACTTTGTAGGTATGTGTCCTTTAAAATACAAATGAGCTGATCTCTGCACTAATTGGCAGTGCTGTGGTTGGATAGTGCAGATTAAGGGGCGGTATCCCTTTCTGGCATCACAAGGGGAGCCAAATTTCAATGACCTATTTCTTAACATGTTTGCAGAGAATGGTTTACCAAAACTTAGTAACTGGGTTGATCTTTTTCACGTTTTCTAGGTTGATAGAAGCACTGGGGACCCAATAATAGCACTTAAACATGGAAAAATACAGATTTTCATGATATGTCCCCTTTAAATTGCTAAAAAATAACACGCACACATGGAGAGAGAGAGAGAGATACTGCTTTCTAGTCTCAGTATGTGCATTTCCTGGTGGTCGAACCCACGACCTTTGAACCTCTAATAATCTACCAATTTGATATATTATTATATTTTTTATCTAACATAAAACAAGTGTAATATTCACATTGTGTCAATAAAGTCCCTTTAGGGAAGTTGTGCCACTAGGCAGCCATGCTTGCAACGCCTCCAAGCATGCAAGATTAAAGTCCTATCTAGCCGAATGGGAAAAGACCGGGATTTCTTTAATTTAAAATGTTAAAATCACAATTAAACAACATCTTTCAGGCCAACAAGTAACCTGACATCAACTTTACCTTTACATTTACTTCTAAAAGCTGAAGTATAGTAAACATTTGGAAGAGTGCGCGCGTATGTGCACCGCAGGATTTTTGAAACCCAGCATAGTTTGTGCATGCACCTACAGGAGAATGTAGTATGTAGCCCTGGAGATGCATTGCATGTTGCCGCAATGCGGATGCGTCGAACGTCTGTGTACATGTATGAGTCAAATAAACTATGGCTGTATCTGAAACTGCCTACTTTCATACTATATAGTAGGCGAAAAGCAGTAGGTGAGGCGAGTAGTATGTCCAAATTCAAAGTAGGCGAAAAGTACCCTGATGGTCCACTACTTCTGACAAGATTCCAAAGTGTTCATTCAATGGACCCTTTGCTATCCCCGGGAAAGGAGTTACCCAACGAAGAAGACTACAGAGGGGCGTGGTTTTATTAAAAAAATGTCTGAAAGCGGTAACGTTGTTCTATTGAAACACATATATTAAACAGCTGTCTATTGTGGTTAAGTTGCGTTTGTTTAACGTCATTTCAGGTAACAACATGGCGGATGTAGTGCGTCCGGATTTATTAATACTATATATAGATAGACGGTTTTAGCAGTAACAACATAAACAAGCTGCTTTCGTGGTCAACACGTAACTTTCGGTTAACTCCGCTAAAAAAAATTAAAAAAGTCCTTTTAAAGTAGTTTATTTATATAACAAACAAAACAAACAACACATAGATTACCTAGGAAAACCAAAACATTTGTTATTTTCGACGAGGTATTTGTTTAAGAGTTCAGTTTAGCAACTAGTCAGACCATTAAAACTGAAGCCGGAAGTAAAGTTCTGACCAGACGCTTAATCTGTTATAAAGGTCAATGAGTCTGTTACATTATGCGATTTTGGATGCAGTCTATATTTTGCAAGGCTGTGCATTCAGCTGTGCGCGTACGTTCACATACACATAAAAGAACTGACTATACTCTGGGCTTTAAGCTTAACATTTTTTATTTTCTAATCACTTACTCACTCTCATGTTTTTACAAACCTGCAGAAATTTCTTTGGTCTGATGAACACAAAGGAAGAAATATTTGGCTGAACTATCCCTTTCCAGGTCGTCTCGGCTACTGCACATGCGCACAGGTTGGCAAGCGCCTCACATGACTCTGTACAGGGCCCTTTATTGATTAATGATTGGTTCTTTTAACTATAAGGCAGGACGTACGTCGCCAGAGCGTTCATACTGAGCGTTGAAAAATGGGGCTGTGGCGATACATCTCGTCAAGGGTGTGATTCTGTGTTTCATGCACAGCTGGTGCATATACTACGGCTCTGTGATCAATAGAAAGTCCTTTTCAATCTAAAATCGTTTAGTATGCGCATTTAAAGAGCAAACAAAATCATTCAAAATATTCTTTATTATCATGAAAATACCTTAAACAATTATAAGAACTGCGATATAAATAATCCTCATTTCCTGGAAAAGCGTGTGATTGTACTTCTTCTGCAGCGCAAATGGAGTTTCTGCACGAGAGCGCCCTCTGGCTTTTGGATGTGGTGGCATTTATAACCATAATTCGTTAAAATTCGTTCATTGAGAAAATGGGCATTTGCACGATTAATCGTCACAGTCCTATTGATGAACCATTCTCTGCAAGCATGTGAAAAACATAGGTCATTAAAATTTGGCTCCCCTTGTGATGTCAGAACTAGTGGATTTTATTATAATAATATCGCCCCTTAATCTGCACTATCCAACCACGGCACTGCCATTTAGTGCAAAGAGAAAATAATTGACCGCTCAATTGATTGGTATTTGCATTTTATCAGCTACTTTGCATTTAAAAGGACACACCCAAAAACAGCACATTTTTGCTCACACCCCTACAAAGAGGCAATTTTAACAGATTACAACTTTTATTTTGCAGTAGCTGTGTGCTTATCATCATTTATCAAAATATCATCTTGTGTGTTCATCAAAAAAAAAAAAAAATCATGCAGATTTAGAACAACATGAGGATCAGAAAATGATGACACTTTTGCGTGAACTATCCCTTTCAGCTGAGCTCAAATTAGCAATGCTGATTAAATCACCAGCTCTGCTTTAACATTTACAACTGTTATTTCTCTGGTAAACCACATTTAATCATGTGACTAAATGAATGCACTGTCCTGTAAGCTTTACTAGAAATAAATGTCTGCACTTCTTATTCCTTATTACTACACTTCCTGTTTCTAAAGCTAAGAGAGTGAGTGTTTAAAGAGGAAGTTGATACAGCTTCCTTTCTGTAGAAGGTTTAGGAAAACCACAGCAGTCATCACAAACACAACATTATTGATGCGCCACAAAGGAAATATATTGTAATTAAAAATAAAAGTTTTTTATTATTGAGATTTGTATTGTATTGTATTGTATTGTAACACGCTTTCTGTGATAGCTGAGGACTCCTCCCTCCTTTTCTAGACCATACGGCAAAAAGTCTCGTTCTCGTTACATACATAATGTTTTTTGTTCTGATACTTTTATTCTTTTTTAAATGTTAAAAAACTTGCTTTGTCACAATGTAAAACAACTTGGTACTTTATTTGTGAACCTATTACACTGTTGCACAGATGGACATATGGAGGGCTTATTTGGTATAATGATTTGATTAATAGTCTTAAAGAGCTTGTTTGAGTTACTATCACAATTACTGATAATGTGATTACTGATAAAGTAATGTTCGACTCTTGCCACCTTGAGTGCTTCACTATAGTGAGAGAAGTGCTCATCATACTGTACATTGGCTTGTGCACAGTTAGTTCTGACTTCTTAAATTGTCGTTCTAGTTGTCTGTTTTTCCCTTTAAGTAATCTCAGTTCACTTGTGTACCAAGGTGATGTTTTTGAAAATGAGACAACACGTTCTTTCCTAGGAGCAAGAACCTCCAAGGTAGAAGATAGGACAGAATTATAATCTTCCACAGTTTTTATATCATGATGTTCTGAAATTAAACAAGCAAACTTGTCACAGTTGATGTTCTTAACATTTCTAAAACTACTCACTCTCTTTTGAGAGACTAGTTTTGAAGAAGGGAGAGGCAGGTTAAAGGAAAGAAGCTTATGGTCACTAATAGGTAAATCGTGGCTCTCAAGCTGGTTAATGTCCACATCAACTGAACACACTAAATCAAGTGTATGGTCTTTATTATGGGTGGGAAAGTTAACATGCTGAGTAATGTTAAAACAATCCAACGTGTCCATAAAATTAACTGTGTTTAAACATGTTTTATTATCCACATGAATATTAATATCACCTAGAAGAACCATAGCTGGACAAATAGAACTGGCAAGATCAGATAACCACAGAGTCCAAGTGAGGTTAAAACGAGAATAACTGCAAAAATCCAACAGCATCGCATGATGGAACAATAACTCCAGCAGACTAAGTAAACACGTCAACAGTCCGACACCCAGCCGGAAACAGTGGAGATGCCACCAGAGCAAAGTAAAATCCAGGACAGGGCAGACGAATCCACAGGCACCAAGGCTGATTAAATCCGGAGCACGAGCGGAGTAGGACCACAGTCACGCCACACAACGGTGCACTGCACACCGACAAGTCAGCCCCGACCACGCTACACAGTGCTCTGGAGTGCTGCACGCCGCCGATTCAACCATCACAGAGTACACACATATCAGGTGTACAAAGTTAAAACTGTGACAGTACAGTGAACAAATAAAACAATAAAATCCAACGTTAAAACATAGATTAATAAAACAGCTCTGGAGAAGAAGCGGCAGCCAAAACGCGCCAGCGTCCTCCTCAACCGGAAAAAATATAGGGTTTATGATAAAAGAGACGCTCGCATTTGCCAGATACTCGCATAATCTGTCTTGCGTTGCGTGTATGTTGTGAACGACGTGGGCGTCTCTTTTATCATAAACAATTTTGATGCGTGTGCAGCAGGCACTTATTTTGACAAAACATGTGATGCACACAGGATCTCTCAACACCCAGAACACATATTTTAAAAAAGGGAACCACACACGTGACACTCCGAACACTTATTTTGAATTGGCGCCCCTCGGATGAGCAGTCAGGAGCAGCCACTGGTGGTTAAGGGGCCAGTCACACCAAAAGCGCTTTAAACGCTTGCAAACGCAAGGCGCGACGCACTGCCTTTAAAAAAAAAAAAAAGAGCAGTGCGACGCGGCTTTTCATATTGCTAAGCAACCACCGAGTCAGCTGTCTTGTCAATCAAATATTGAAGCGTGAGCGCTCTTTTGCTGTTAACTGTCATATTAGCAGAAACTTTAAAAAGAGGACACTTGCTCTGACCTTGTTTGGGGGTGAGAGGTGAACAAACACGCAGGAGAGAGTGAGCGAGTGGAGTCCGGTTCTTCAAAGCAACTGTAAACTTCCTTCACAACAACGTAAGGCCCGCCTCTCCCCTCATTCGATTGGACAATGGAAAGACATGAATGACGTCGGCCGCTTCTCCGCTCTCAGCGCTCCTTCAAAAACGCGTGCGCGGCAGGCGGCAAAAAACCGCAAGGTGCTCGGCGCGCATAAACAGCGCGCAAACGCGCCCTGCCTATAGAATATCATTCAAAAAAGGCGCCTGCAACTGCCATAAACGCTTTTGGTGTGACTGGCCCCTAAGAATGTCATACTACTTGTCCTTGTAGGTCTCTTTCTGATTTGGTTAGCTTCTAACAAGTTACATTTATGTAATAAATATGTTTTTTATATGAATTTCCATTGATAAAACCATGGTTTTACTATTGGTTTGTCCATGGTTTTTGTAGCAAAGTGTATGGTTAATTTGTGATAACCATGGTTTAACCATAGTAACCATCATTTTTATTGTAGTAAAACATGTTTTTTTTTAAGTGTGGCAGATGAATTTGCATCAAAATACTGTACAGTTTGATTTGTTGCTGCTAGATTTGACATTGCCAACAACTTTTGTATTTCTACAGGGTTCTCTTCACATATGAAGGCAACACCAATGACATCCGATTGGCTGAGAAAGGAGGTCAGTTTTCCTAAAGCACTGATCTTATAGAGACACAAATAGTGAATTGTTGTTTTTGGCTTGAGTGTTATGTATGTAGGATGCCTAAAATACCAAAGTGGTTACGGCAAGCCTACGTCCATCTTTACCCAGCAGCTGTGGTTTTGATGTGTGCCACATTATTTGAATAAATTCAATAAGAAACTAGACAGTTCAGCGAAATCAATACCATCAAAGATTGAAACAGATTTATTTAAAGATTTGTCAGAAGCTCTTACTGGAAAATGAAGATAAATCACAAAAGGCTGTGTTACATTGACTTTACCTTGGTGAGGGGCTGTTTTGAAGCAATAAACCCATTTAGTCTAAACGTAGAGTGTCTAAGCTTGTTTTAATGTGGTATTGCTCTTTATGTTAGTGTGTGATAATATGATCCAGCATGTGTGTGTATTTTCAGATGGAGGTCTAGAGGAGATGGTTGAGGAGTTGAACAGCGGGAAGGTGATGTACGGTTTCTGTCGTGTTCAAGACCCCAACTCTGGCCTTCCCAAATACGCCCTCATCAACTGGGTAATTGTTTCTTCATGTTTCCTCAACTCTAACTTAGAGATGCACCAATCGACCGGCCATAAATAGGAACCCGACTGCTTTTGCTCCCTAATGGCACTTTTCTACCACACGGGTCAGGTCTGGTCAGCACACCTCACTTTGACTTGGTTAGCTTTTTCCATCAAGTTTAGTATCACTTCGCAGTGGGAGGGATTATAGCCATGTCGTTATATTTGTGCTGTCTACTGCTGTGACATCATACAAGTGAGAGCGTCGTTGGAATGCCATACGTTCCCATACATTCATTTATTTCTCAGTCCGCCACAAAATCAAACGTAACCACAAATAAATTATCACTACGTCTTTCAAACATGACAAACACCCATGAAAAAAATGTGAAAAAAATTCATTGAATTTGCTCTATTTTTTTAAGGTTAGTGGTTGCACAAAATAGGGTCAGGTATACCTTTTTTCACGTCCAGCTCATGCGCGCACGCATCCGCGCAGCATTCAAAGTATACTCACAGCGGCTACGCCCAGATGGCCGTGTTCAACACGTAGGCAATACAAATGATTTCTTATTCAAATTATTACTCTACCAGTCCGGCAGGACAGCACTGATTTGCGACATTTACAACACAGTACAGTGTTGTACGTGTACTGTCTGTGCACCAACACGAAAATTACGTCATGCGGACGTCATTCTAAGCAAATACTCTAGTCGTCTGCACAATGGTAACCATTTAGAAACCCAACAACAAAACAGAAACTTGTATATAAAATACTAATACATGAATATCAGCTGACGTCACTCACTTGTCTTCCGCCATTTTGAGTACCTGAAGTGGCCGCAAAAGAACTAGAAGCTATGCCTTCAATATGTTGTGAGCATCAACATTTTTACAACACTAAGAAGGCTCAACACAACATGATACTTGCTTGAAGTATCACCTGTGTCTCTACACGTGAACTCGAGCATCGAGAACAATGTTTGTGAAAAAGAAGGTTTTGAACAACTGACTTTGGTTGATTTGGCTTCTGCTCGCCGCCATCTTTCCAGTCAAGATGTATCGATCTTTGAATGCGACGTAAGGAGGGAGGAGAGTAAAGATGGATAGCTCCTAAAGCATAGTTCCATATAAATGCACAGATAATTCGTTGTTTTGTCGCAAGTGAAAACAATATTGGCCTTCTAATTGAAAAAGGAGCCTCATATGAGATTCATTCATTCGCATTCGGAAATCGATTATTTACGTCTGGCAGAGATGACGAGCGGACACCATAACTGCCAAAGTCAGTTGTACAAAACCTTTCTTTTTAGTAATGCTCGCGTTCATGTGTAGAGATCCAGGTGATACTTCGAACAAAGTTTCATGTTGTGTCGTGCCTTCTTATGTTTTAAAATAGTGGTAGTTCGGTAGCAGCGAACAGCGGCTGGAAGAACGCATCAGGGATCGAGTAGGCATCACACCCTAACCAAGATATATTTTTTAAAGTAGCGTTTCTTTTCATGACAGTCAATGTGCGACATGTTGTCTTTCGTAGCCATTTACTGGATCCGTAAGAATCATAGACTGTAAAAGATAAGAAATCCGTAAATCGTAGCAAGGTAGCCAATGCTTGTCAATAGCCTACTGGTACTCGGTAGGTACTCAAGATGGCGGCATGACGTAAAAGTTCACATGAATGAAATCCATCTATATAACAACATATTAAAAATTTATAAGTTCCCATTTTTTTCTGATCTTAACTCTTTCCCCGCCATTGACGAGTTATCTCGTCAATTAAGGGCAGAGTGCACAATGTTTGAAAAACGCTTTGGAAAAGGAGACGGGCCGACTACCAAAACACACTTGTAGCCAATAAGCAGTAAGGGGCGTGTCTATTAACCGACCTTCTTGCCGTGGTTGGGTATGTGTGGGGCGGGCCTTTTAAAAGAAGGTCCAGATTCTATTGGGGTAGGGGGTGATTGTAGGTGATTTCAAATATCAACATTGGCTTTTAAACATTGTGCACGCCTTTAAGAGAAAACGCTTTCCTGCCAATGATGAGAATTTCCGGCTTTCCGCAATGCCGCTTTTATTCCGCAACTTTTACAACCCGGAAGTAATGCCTCACATGAAAGAGAAAGATCTCTGTGTATGTTTTAAAGATCGCTCTGCATCTGGGGCCTCATTTATAAAATGCTGCGTAAAAACCATCCTACATTTGATCTTACGATCATTTAACAAAAATGCGTACGTGTGATTCATAAACCGAACGTACGCGCAGAAAACGCGCGTACCCCTTTCAAATCTATCAATCGCAAATGATCTTGAACTTGTGCGCAGCTGAGCAGTTTCAGATCTCCACCTTTAAACGATGCCTAATTAATGTCACAGACATATAAAAGAGCACTTCTCAATGTTTAAACCCAATTTTCGAGCAGCAAGATTGGCTTATTTTCCAAAAACCTGCAGCAATCAGACAAGCAAAAGTGCGTACGTCTGCCCAGACCCTGACGTGGCGCTAAGCACTTTTCCACGTCAAAGACAGTTTTTATAAATATGGACTTTGCCGTGGATTTTTGCCTACGCACACTTTACGATCAAATTTGTGCGTATGCACGCTTTATAAATGAGGCCCCTGATCTCTATCAAAAGTCCTTCACAAAAATAGAATTATCTCAGCTTTTTGCTCAAAAATTTGTGTTTTTGAAGAAATCTACCCATATTTGAGAGGTGATAAGAAGAGAACTAATAAAGGTGGGATGAAAGCACAGGGTCTGTTCTTTCATTTAATGTATTGTTTGTTTATATATTTAAAGAAGAACATTTTCTGGAAGGCATTAAACTTTTGTGAAAATCATGAAAAATGCTGGCGCTGGCTGGCTACTTTTTAAAAAAAAAAAACGATGGCAGGGAAAGAGTTAATTAAATGCATAAAATTACCCTTTATTTTGATATTCACACCCATTATTCACTCTCATGCAAAGCATGCTTGGAACTGGAAATCCCTGCCCAGTTTTAGCAATATTACAACAAAAATAATTCATTTAGTCCCAACTTAAATGATTTAAGTTCACATAGGTTGATTTAAACATGTGATACACCTGATACACAAAAAAGGATCATTTTTTTTCAATGTACCATTATAAAGCTTGGAACATCCAGGACATTTTATTATATAACATTGATTGTGTTCGTCTGAATAAAGATAATCACATGCATTAAGGATTTTTGGGTGAACTATCCTACTATACTACAAATGCATATTTACAATCTTATTTTGAAATGTGAACATAGAAAACACAATATTTATTCTGTATATCATGTACGTTTCTTAGAGTCTTAAAAATCTTTAAATCTTTTCTTCAGTATGTTTATTTCATTAAAATGCAGTTGCCGTTGTTGATATTTTTGTCACTGTGTTTTCAGACAGGAGAAGGTGTCAAAGATGCTAGAAAAGGGCAGTGTGCGAACCATGTGAGCACCATGGCTAACTTTCTCAAGGTATTTGGCTATATCATGTTTGAATATATGTGCGTATGTGTATATAAATATAGATGTGTGTGTGCGTGTGCGTGTGTGTGTGTGTGTGTGTGTGTGTGCGTGCGTGTGTGTGTGTTTGTTTGATTAGGTTAATGATAAGTGAACTCACACAATGAGTCACAGTTCTGCAGTTTTTCGCTCTTATCAACAGGTTATGACATCATGAATGTTTATTTGTAGAGCTAATGTTGAGATAAGAAGCATCAAAGTTTGATTTCAATTATTGATTTACATAAATTTCAGTCTTGCTGAGTCAATATTAAAAATATCAAGGTTAAAGGAATAGTCTGCTCATTTTCAATATTAAACTATGTTACTATTACCTTAACTAAGAATTGTTGATACATCCCTCTATCATCTGTGTGCGTGCACGTAAGCGCTGGAGCGCGCTGCAACGCTACGATAGCATTTAGCTTAGCCCCATTCATTCAATGGTACCATTTAGAGATAAAGTTAGAAGTGACCAAACACATCAACGTTTTTCCTATTTAAGACGAGTAGTTATACGAGCAAGTTTGGTGGTACAAAATAAAACGTAGCGCTTTTCTAAGTGGATTTAAAAGAAGAAATAGCACTTTTGGGAGTACTTTGACTTGGCGCAGTAACACCCTCCCTCTCCCATTATGAGAGGGAGAAGGGGAGCGGACTTTTCAGGCACGTCCAAGTACTCCCAAAAGTGCTATTACGCCATAAAATATAGTTCCTCTTTTAAATCTGCTTAGAAAAGCGCTACGTTTTATTTTGTACCACCAAACTTGCTCGTATAACTACTCGTCTTAAATAGGAAAAACGTTGATGTAGCGCGCTCCAGCGCTTACAAGCACGCACACAGATGATAGAGGGATGTATCAACAATTCTTAGTTAAGGTAATAACATAGTTTAATATTGAAAATGAGTAGACTATTCCTTTAAATTTTGACAGAATGTTCCTCACATTACATAGGAAGAAAACAGTAAATCACAAAAAAAGACTTAAGCTGGGTTTTCACTGGCAGAGTCACAAATGTCCTGCACATGTTTGTACATAAGTGATCTATGAATTGTGTGCTTTGTTAAAAAGATCCCATAGACTTGCATGAAAGCTGTATCTAGTGACCAGAATGTCATGAAGACAAAAGAGTGGGCTGTTTTTTTCAGCAGGTTAAAAACCTCAGATAATAAATCAATAAAGACGCAACTTCATTATATTTTAATCTTGCCATACATGTAAGCAACTTGCTTAGATCAGAAATTTTAGTGTAAACAGGAAAACGGTTAGAGAACCTCCCGTGTAATTACATCTAATTGATTTGTTTTGTAGTCTGGCTAAGCTAACTGTGTTTGGTTAACTGCAGTGTTATTTGTTTATGTTGTATCTTACGGTGTATTTGTTTGATTAAAAACCGAACTAGGGTTGCTAATAAATAAACTGATGGAAATATATCTGTACGTGGGTGTTTCGGGTGAAACCAGCTTGTGATTCATTTTAAGCATTAAAACCAGGTTTGTGTTTGATATTAGCGTGTGGGATTCAGTTTGCTGTGATGTTTCTCAAGGGAGCTCACGTGACCATAAACGCGCGGGCAGAGGAAGATGTGGAGCCTGAAGTCATCATGGAGAAAGTGGCTAAAGCCTCAGGAGCTAACTACAGCTTCCACAAAGAGTCCAGCCGCTTCAAAGACTCGGGGCCGCAGGGGCCTGTGGTCAGTGTCTTAAACGCACACAAACACACAGATATTTTTATTTTGTTTTATTTCTGTCCCTAGAACACACACACACTAACCCACATAAAATTTATTGTTGGACAACAATGAAAAAAGGTTTTACAAATGCTGTTCTTTAGATGAGTTAAAGAGTTTAATGTATTATGTATCATGTAATGCCCTAATGGCCAAACATAACATAACATAAATAAGTCGCACCATTGAAAAATTAGGTCGCAAGTGCGGCCAGCCGTTCAAGTGAAAAAAGTCTCCGCAACTCGAAAGTCTTTTTCAGGTTCAACAACAGATGTACACCGTGGTCTTAACCAATCACATAGTGAAGGGTGGACACCTCCCTCCCTCATTATGGGCGTTTCACACACAGTACGCAGCAACGGCGAGTGTTTAGTTCTTTTTAAATAGGAGACATGCGGAAAGCGGCAAAACGGGGGCGGATACAGAGGAAGCGGAGTTGGTCCACGTGCCTTGCCTGTGCACCCCAAAAAACTGTCCCTTTTAAGCACATGGCTCTTCACGGCAGGCGGCGTTAAAAATAAACATATTTGCACTAAATGCTGCACAAAATGCTTCCACTATACATGAGAAAGCTGTAGCCACGTGGCGATTCAGCCGCTTGCCGTGTACCGTGTGAAACGGCTTTAACTATGAGCCGCGTTTGTGGACAAATGTGACGCGAATGCCGCGAGAGAGCGCCAAAATGCACAAAATAGACCGAGTCTGTGCGCGCGAAAGAGACAAAATGTACGAAAGAGTCGGAGTCTGTGTGTGCAAGAGAGAGACACAAAATGTATGAAAGAGTCGGAGTCTGTGTGCATAAGAGACAGACGCTTGGGCGCTTGTAAAACTGCGGTGTTAAAGGGGACAGAGAATGAAAAACCATTTTTACCTTGTCTTTGTTGAATAATGGTAGTCTACCCACATTCACAAACATACAAAAAGTGCTAAACATGCTAAACATCTCAGTCTCATAGAAATTCCTCTTTTAGAAATGTCAGCCAGAAAACAGCCCTGAAAAAACTGATGCTTATGATACCACAGGCATCTAACTGCCCCTCCACTTTAAAATAATTGCCTACGAGGCAATTCATGTAAACGAGGCGGAATCATGTCTGCCGCGCTAAACGCCTCATTCGCATCGCGAGATCTCCAGACGCACGTCAACGCGTCTTTACATTGACTTAACATTGAAATCACTCGTGCTTGACGCCTCCACCGTGGCTGGTCTGAACGCAGCATGAGAACGTTTCGGCATGACGGTGGAAACAAGTTTTTGACTTTGGTTAGTTTCGTCTAGGGGTGGGAGATAAATGGCCTGCGATTCAAATGGAGTACCGTTTACTACACAGAGCTGTATTTCACCGAAAGGCTAGGCAAAATCACGTTCATAATCGTGGACAAATCGCCTCCGATAATGTATGCGATTTTTGCCTAGCTTCTCTTGTG
Organism: Misgurnus anguillicaudatus; assembly: GCF_027580225.2. Lineage (NCBI taxonomy): Eukaryota > Metazoa > Chordata > Actinopteri > Cypriniformes > Cobitidae > Misgurnus > Misgurnus anguillicaudatus. The sequence continues at coordinate 12,548,380 of NC_073341.2, forward strand.
AAATACGGCTTTGTGTAGTAAATGCTGCTCCATTTGAAAGCAGGTGATGGCTTTACTGATGAGATACGAATGAAAACCGCAGGCCATTTATCGCCCACCTCTTGTTTAGTCATTGGAACACATGTCAGAATTATTTAATATTTGTATTCTAACAGCAGAATGCATCTGACAGGTCTTATGATGGCACAATAGTGAATGGATCAGTGCCGGCCCAAGGCCTGTTTATTTAAAATGCCAATCACAGGGAATGAGCCGGGATGCTCAGAATATGGAAAATTTTTTGGTTGTTTGAAATAATTAATTCGCTTCACTTCTAAAAGCGTTATCCTCTATAGTGCATTATGATTAAGTAGATAATGTATGTATTGTTAATGGTTGCATGTTTGACATTTTCATTGGTCAGAATCAGTACCGTACAAAAAGCAACCACTGAACTACAGAGAAAGCTTGTTTTAAAGCATTTGCTTACTGATAAATCGGTATTTCAGCTTTGTTTGCAGAGGTGGTTCACCAAAAATGAAAAATCTGTCATTGTTTACTCATCCTCATGGATTTCGAAACCCATTTCTGTCATGGAATGCAAAAACAGACTTTTTGGTATTATCCATAATAATGAAAGGGGCTTTAAAGCTCTTAAAATGGTGCAAAAGCAACGATATCATAAGTCTTATGAAGTCATAAATACAATATCTTTATGTGATAAACAAACTCAAAACTAAGCCATTATTCAACCAGCAGCTTTTGGGAGCTTCTAAAAATAACAACATACATTTACTCTGTGTAACACCTAAACCTATCGTATGACTTTTAAAGACTTGTAATATACTGCATGAGTTTTATAAACGAAATTTTAACTTTTTAAAGCTACAGTTCCTATTTATTGTAGTTGTATGCAAAAGACTGATAAGCCCTTTTTTCAAATTTTTTCCTGAAACTGAGGGAAGTAAGTCAAACTGATTTGAAGAATATAATTACATTTAATTTATCACATTTTCCCTGGAGGTTTCTCACCAAAATCAGCACAAAAGAGATATTTCATTTGTCCTGCTAATAATTTATTTTCCCACACAGGGATCAGTTTACCAGAAGACTAATGCCATGTCGGAAATTAAAAAGACGAACAAAGACAATTTCTGGGCCCAAGCAGAGGTAATACAGCATGCATAAGCAATTAAGTTCAGTGTTTCGCTAGTCCTCTGTTTTTGTTTTACTAAATGCATTTGTCTCTTTCTCAGAAAGATGAGGAGAAACGTATTCAGGAGGAGAAGAGGAGGGCAGAGGAGGATAGACAGAAACTGGAGAAGGAAAGAAAGGACAGAGAGATGAAAGAGGCGGAGTTACGGGATAAGAAAGCTAAAGAGAGAGCGTCACAGATAGACCAACAGAGGTCAGCAACTTTACTGTTTGTATGTTTGTTGGAGTTAACAAAAATTTATTGGCAGGTTTCAAAATTTACTTTCTCCTACACCTGCCAATGGTGGAGAATTTGTTTTTGGAAAAATGTGTATTTTCCCTTTTCGCAACAAAATTCTTCAGCCTTTCTATTGCCTTAAGTAAGAAGTATGCTTGTTAATATGTTATACTTAAGCAATATCGCTCTCGGAGTCGTGTGATATAGCTCTATATAGCCGAGTGCCAGAGGCAATCACAGCCGTGATGATATAGAGCTATATCACACGACTCCGAGAGCGATATTGCTTTTATACAACAGTTCGACGGCACACGTTTGAAAAAAGAAAACTAGAAAACAACAACGGAGTTATTTTAAAAGCCTCTTTGTTTGGGAACTACTTTCTTCCGACACGGATTTAAGGGCGGCCAGAATGACATGTAACACTTTCGGCTGCTTTGAATCTCATAATAACTCAATGGACGGAAAAGCCGTTTCTTTATATTACCGTTTCTTGGTAACAAAGTGTAGTTTTAAGATTAGTTCAGTCGAGAATATATATGTATTATATTTAAATCTGCAGTCGATTAGTAAAGATAGCGCCTGTTTGAACGTTTGCTTAGTGAGATTCGGTACGTATGAGAACCAAAGCATGAGCGGACATCAGGGTTCACTCGCCCCGCTGACCACCGCCCTCTCTGGGCTACATCTCTGACAGGGATTCCCAGTCTCATGTTGGCCTTGTTTGTTTATGATCGTCAAAATGAGATCAAATCAGCAGTATTTGGTGTCATGATCAAACTTTTACTTGTTTTTTTATTCATATTTAGTGTCTTTTGTGTTGTTATTGTTTTGGCGCGAGGTAAAAGTTAATAAAACTATACTTATATAATGTTACTATTGCTTTCCCATTTATTCTTAACACGATACGAGCACTCGATTTTTATTATTAAACTTTGTTCTTGTCAGTACTATATAAAACGGTTTTTTATAAGTGTCAGAGAGATGTTTTTGCATGATGCTTATAAATATATCAGTGGCGATATCTCATAACACCTTTTAGAAGTCATGGTAAAATAATTTGTCAATGTCAACATTTAAAAGCTGCGGGGCTTACCTGCAGTTCCACAGTGTTTTCGGGTTCTGAAAAGAGATATCGCTCCAGAAAAAATATTGTTTACATTCCTCTTTCCAAGTGTTAATCGTCCACACGATGTGACAAGACATTACTCCCATTAACTTTAACGTAACATCCAAGAGCGCTGATCTTTGACGGAATAGTCGCTTCCGATTGGGATTCACAGACTGATTTACGAGCTAGTGAACTAATGAGACACACGGAGAGTTTAAAAACAGCGCATCTGTGTTTGTCCGTGTGTGCGTGCAGTTTTTCCATTCAGAGATGAGCCTGTTTAAAGGACCTCCATTTACTAGGTGGCGGAATGATACGAAAGGTGAAGCGTGACTGTGTCGTTATCAGTAGAATATCACATGGCTCTTAGCCAATCAGGTTCGAGAACCAGAAAGAACTGTTGTATAATTTCATTTAGTTTGAATCTTCCACATTTGTGTTTACCACATACAGTAGATGGCTTGTGTCAGATGTTACTGGCCAACTGGAGAATAACATTTGTTTATTTGTCTCTCCAAAGCCAGTTTTTAATCCTATTTGGCCTTTGGTATGTGTTAATTTTTAAATTATGTGTGTTGTGTTACAGGAAGCAACAAGAGACGGAGACTCAATCCCATGAGAAACAGCAGAGGGTGAGCTACTCTCTCTCTCACATCTGTGTGATTCGTTATCTCTGGACGTGTTCTGACACAGATCTTGTGATGACATGAACATATGTTTGTAGCCTTAAAGCTCACATAACACACACTGTTTCTGCATTTCTGATGTTAATCTGGAGTACCTATGGAGTAGTATTACATCCTTAATATCTCTGAAGAGTCTTTAGTTTAATCAGATTTATAAAAGAAAGATTAGCTTTACCGAATCTTTTCGATAACGGGCGAAAAAATGAAGAAGGAGTTACTACCGCGGGAGGAGCGAGTACGAGTCATGCAACACTATTAACGGTTTCAGCAGTAATAACATAAACAAGCGGCTTTTGTGGTCAACAAGTAACTTCCGGTAAACTGCGCTAAGTAAGGGATAATGTTGAGGCAGCCGGTAGTTATTGGGAAATAAGCCCCGACAGTGTGATCAGGACCCGACGCGAAGCGGAGGGTCTTGTATCACACTGAAGGGGCTTATTTCCCAATAACTACCGGCTGCCTCTACATTATCCCGCTTATTACACGGCTACTTGCCACATAAGAAAAAAAACTGGACATGAATATGAATTTGAAACATTTTATTGGCATATTTGTTTTAAATTAACATTTTTATCCTTCCTTCGGACTAGTTCGTATTGGTCACCGCATGTGCGTCCGATGAAACCATCTATACAACACTGTTTAACTTATGATTCACTACATGTTGGTGTCATTTATATAATATGCATGCGCCTATTTCCTACATAACACAGAAGTCTTACTTACCGCATGCAACTCATGACCCGGTTGGGACTTTTCAATTAAAAATCCACAGCATCAAACACACACGCAGAACTCCGCTGCTAATCCGGATAATAAACTATATCCATTGTTTTCATAAGGCTGGATTTCTTCTCCTTACATCCAAAAACACACTTCTCTTTCGTGCCATTGTTGAGCTTTGAAATTAAACAAAGCTGTCGTGTGATGTGATGTTTGTAAGTTCTAGCGTCTCCCACTGATTGACGGATGGGCGGGGTTTTCCGGGAGAACTGCCCATATAAAGAAGTGATGCGTATAGAAACCCCTGAAACGTCAGCTGGACCTGTAATTGAAAAAACTTTCTGAAACTTGTATGAACCCTGGCGAAGTGCATTCGGCACAGAAATACTCTGTAACACACCCAACTGCTTTTTTGACACTTTGTCTACATTTAGCATGAGGAAACAACTCTATAACTGTGTAAATAAGTCAGAATGCATGAAATCCCATTGAACCAAAGCCTTAATGGGTGCACAGAAACACACAAGACTATATTTGGCTGGTTTTCATGCAAGTGCTGCGCAGACCGATTGGTGTATGACATCATAGTATCGCAATCCAAAATCATACACGGATCGATCTGTGAAGTGCCACGTCGTATTGTAGTGTTGAGCACACCCCTGTTGTTTTAATCAAGTCACATTTTTGGCTTACATTATAATGTAACGATTTTAAAACTTTATTTCATGACGTCGGAGGGATGCTCCGATCAGGATTTTTGCAGCCGATACCGATAACCGTTTCGTTATCTTCGTGATTGGCCGATTCCGAAACCGATTTTTTTTTAGCTGATATGCAAGCTCTTTGATGACTGTAACTGTTAACATTTTTTTTAGATAAAGTAATACCACAGATGTTGCTGTATTACTTGCAGTAATTAGGGGTCAAGCCACGAAGTGGCGTAGACACCTATTGTTATTGTTAGTTTTCTTATTATTATTATTCATCCTTGTTCTTCCGCCATTGAAGTCAATGGCAGCCCATAGAACCGTACGTAGGAAAGTTATGAAATTTGGCACACATGTAGAGGACAGTCTTAGAAGTTATTATAGCAACATTGGTGTGTCTAACTCAAACCCTCTAGCGCCACCAACAGTCCAAAAATCCACTTATGTTCATGCTCACAACTTCTGACCCGTGAGTCCTAGAAACTAAATTCTTCTTTCCTCTGAATCCTTGGCTCATGATGATTCAATTGCACACATTGATGTCATTTGTGTCATGCACATCTTTCCGCCATTTTGAATTTTCCGTAAAACCTACTTTTGCGAACTCCTCCTAGACCGTTTGTCCGATTTGCATGTCATTTGGTATGTAGCATCTAGAGACACCCCAGACAAAAAGTTATCAAAAGCTTTTTGATAGACCAATGCGTTCTTGTATAAATTTACAACATATATGGCGGCGAGCACGCCAAAACGGACGTGAGGCCCTATCGTCGCAAAACTTTATTGTATCGACACGAAACTTGGTATATGTCATTACAGTCATGACCTGAGGGTGCCTGCAACGTTTCGTCACAGCGCCACCTAGTGGTCACGAGATTCGAAAAATGCCTATTTTCGCTTATAACTACTTCAAACTTGAGTCTAAAATCACGAAGGTGGTCTTGTTAGATTCCTTGAGGCATGCCGAGTCAAATGATACCAAACGGTTTTCGGTCGGCCATTTTGGGTGTCGGCCATTTTGAATTTTCTCATTAAGTTCAGTATTTCACAAACAGAATGGCGTATCGCTACGAAATTTGGCATGGTTCATCAGTGACATGTTCTGAGCGCACCTATAAATCTTTAGGACAGCGCCACCTAGTGGTCAGGATATGTAAATAAATTGTTTAAAATCTTTATTTCATTTGATTAAATTGCCACACTGACATGAGACTTCACTCTATTGATTCCTTGGCTCGTGCTGAGTCCGACTGTACCAAATATGTCTGAGTCAAACCTACTTCCTGTCGGCCATTTTGAATTATATTGAACACCTACTTTTTCGAACTCCTCCTAGAGCGCTCGTTTGATTGGCTTGATTTTTGGTAGGCATCATCTAGAGACACTCCAGACAAAAAGTTATCAAAAGCTTTTCGGTAGACCTATCCGTTGTCGTATAACGCATCAAAGAATGCGAGGGCGAGCACCCCAAAATGTGTTTGAGCCTGTATCTTCACAAAACTTTTGTGTATTAATATGAGACTTAGTATATGTCATAACAGTGATGACCTGAGGGTGCATGCACAATTTCGTCACACTGCCCCCTACTGGTCACGAGATATAAAAAATGTCTATTTTTGCTTATAACTACTGCAAACTTGAATGTAAAATTATGAGACCGGTCTTGTTAGATTTCGTTAGGCATGCCGAGTCAAACGATACCAAATGGTTTTTGGTCGGCCATTTTGTGTGTCGGCCATTTTGAATTTTTCTTTAAGTTCAAGTATTTCAGAAACGCAATTGCGTATTGTTATGAAACTTGGTATGGTTCATCAGCAACATGTTCTGGGAGGACTTGTCAACTTTTTGGCGCCCCCTAGTGGTCAAGAGATTTGAAGCTATATCTCTGCATCTCTTTATCGTATTTACACCAAATTTGGTGGGTGTCATCACAATCAAGACCTGAGTCACAATTTATTGTTTGGTCAGTGCCCCCTAGTGGTCAAGTCATTTAAGGCTATATCTCCCTATCGGTTTATCGTATTTACACTAAATTTTGTATGTGTCATCACAGTCATGACCTGAGGCACCATCTATTGTTTCGTCAAAGTGCCACCTAGTGGTCTCAAGATACAAGAAAATTACTATTTTTTTCATAAAACAAATGCAAACTTAGATCTTAAATCATGACAGTCATCACGTATGAATCATTTTTTGCCATGTTTGGCTTGACCCCGGTATCGCTGCTTGAAGCTATATTTAGGGGTCAAGCCCCGAAGGGGCGTAGAACCCTATTGTTATTGTTAGTTTTCTTATTATTAGGGGTCAAGCCCCGAAGGGGCGTAGAACCCTATTGTTATTGTTAGTTTTCTTATTATTATTATTATTAGGGGTCAAGCCCCGAAGGGGCGTAGAACCCTATTGTTATTGTTAGTTTTCTTATTATTATTAGGGGTCAAGCCCCGAAGGGGCGTAGAACCCTATTGTTATTGTTAGTTTTCTTATTATTAGGGGTCAAGCCCCGAAGGGGCGTAGAACCCTATTGTTATTGTTAGTTTTCTTATTATTATTATTATTATTATTATTATTCTTCTTCCTCGTTCTTCCACCCAAAAGTCAATGGCAGCCCATAGAACCGTACATAGGAAAGTTATGAAATTTGGCACACATGTAAAGGACAGTCTCAGAAGTTACTATAGCAACATTGGTGTGTCTGACTCAAACCCTCTAGCGCCACCAACAGTCCAAAAATCCACTTATGTTCATGCTCATAACTTCTGACCCGTGAGTCCTAGAAACTAAATTCTTGTTTCCTCTGAATCCTTTGCTCATGATGATTCAATTGCACACATTGATGTCATTTGTGTCATGCACATCTTTCCGCCATTTTGAATTTTCCGTAAAACCTACTTTTTCGAACTCCTCCTAGACCGTTTGTCCGATTTTCATGTCCTTTGGTATGTAGCATCTAGAGGCACCCCAGACAAAAAGTTATCAAAAGCTTTTTGATAGACCAATGCATTCTCGTACAAATTTCCAACATATATGGCGGCGAGCACGCCAAAACGGACGTGAGGCCGTATCTTCGCAAAACTTTATTGTATCGACACGAAACTTGGTATATGTCATTACAGTCATGACCTGAGGGTGCCTGCAACGTTTCGTCACAGCGCCACCTAGTGGTCACGAGATTCGAAAAATGCCTATTTTCGCCTATAACTACTTCAAAGTTGAGTCTAAAATCATGAAGTTGGTCTTGTTAGATTCCTTGAGGCATGCCGAGTCAAACGATACCAAACGGTTTTCGGTCGGCCATTTTGGGTGTCGGCCATTTTGAATTTTCTCATTAAGTTCAGTATTTCACAAACAGAATGGCGTATCGCTACGAAATTTGGCATGGTTCATCAGTGACATGTTCTGAGCGCACCTATAAATCTTTAGGACGGCGCCACCTAGTGGTCAGGATATGTAAATAAATTGTTTAAAATCTTTATATCATTTGATTAAATTGCCACTATGACATAAGACTTCACTCTATTGATTCCTTGGCTCATGCTGAGTCCGACTGTACCAAATATGTCTGAGTCAAACCTACTTCCTGTCGGCCATTTTGAATTATATTGAACACCTACTTTTTCGAACTCCTCCTAGAGCGCTCGTGTGATTGGCTAGATTTTTGGTATGCATCATCTAGAGACACTCTAGACAAAAAGTTATCAAAAGCTTTTCGGTAGACCTATTTGTTGTCTTATAACGCATCAAAGAATGCGAGGGCGAGCACGCCAAAATGTGTTTGAGCCTGTATCTTCGCAAAACTTTTGTGTATTAATATGAGACTTGGTATATGTCATAACAGTGATGACCTGAGGGTGCATGCACCATTTCGTCACACTGCCCCCTACTGGTCACGAGATATAAAAAATGTCTATTTTTGCTTATAACTACTGCAAACTTGAATGTAAAATTATGATAGTGGTCTTGTTAGATTTCGTGAGGCATGCCGAGTCAAACGATACCAAATGGTTTTTGGTCGGCCATTTTGTGTGTCGGCCATTTTGAATTTTTCTTTAAGTTCAAGTATTTCAGAAACGCAATTAAGATTGTTATGAAACTTGGTATGGTTCATCAGCAACATGTTCTGGGAGGACTTGTAAACTTTCAGGTGCCCCCTAGTGGTCAAGAGATTTGAAGCTATATCTCTGCATCTCTTTATCGTATTTACACCAAATTTGGTGGGTGTCATCACAATCAAGACCTGAGTCACAATTTTTTTTTTGGTCAGTGCCCCCTAGTGGTCAAGTTATTTAAGGCTATATCTCTGCATCTCTTTATTGTATTTACACCAAATTTGGTGGGTGTCATCACAATCAAGACCTGAGTCACAATTTATTTTTTGGTCAGTGCCCCCTAGTGGTCAAGTCATTTAAGGCTATATCTCTGCATCTCTTTATTGTATTTACACCAAATTTGGTGGGTGTCATCACAATCAAGACCTGAGTCACAATTTATTATTTGGTCAGTGCCCCCTAGTGGTCAAGTCATTTAAGGCTATATCTCCGTATCGCTTTATTGTATTTACACCATATTTGGTGGGTGTCATTACAATCAAGACCCGAGTCACAATTTATTGTTTGGTCAGTGCCCCCTAGTGGTCAAGTCATTTAAGGCTATATCTCCGTATCGCTTTATTGTATTTACACTAAATTTGGTATGTGTCATCACAGTCATGACCTGAGGCACCATCTATTGTTTCGGCAAAGCGCCACCTAGTGGTCTCAAGATACAAAAAAATTGCTATTTTTTCATAAAACTGATGCAAACTTAGATCTTAAATTATGACAGTCATCACGTATGAATCGATTTTGGCCATGTTTGGCTTGACCCCGGTATCGCTGCTTGCAGCTATATTTATTATTATTATTATTATTATTATTATGTTTCCTCTTCCGCCATTGAAGTCAATGGCAGCCCATAGAACCGTACGTAGGAAAGTTATGAAATTTGGCACACATGTAAAGGACAGTCTCAGAAGTTACTATAGCAACATTGGTGTGTCTGACTCAAACCCTCTAGCGCCACCAACAGTCCAAAAATCCACTTATGTTCATGCTCACAACTTCTGACCCGTGAGTCCTAGAAAATAAATTCTTGTTTCCTCTGAATCCTTGGCTCATGATGATTCAAATGCACACATTGATGTCATTTGTGTCATGCACATCTTTCCGCCATTTTGAATTTTCCGTAAAACCTACTTTTTCGAACTCCTCCTAGACCGTCCGTCGGATTTGCATGTCCTTTGGTATGTAGCATCTAGAGACACCCCTGACAAAAAGTTATCAAAAGCTTTTTGATAGACCAATGCGTTCTCATATAAATTGACAATATATATGGCGGCGAGCACGCCAAAACGGACGTGAGGCCGTATCTTCGGAAAACTTTATTGTATCGACACGAAACTTGGTATATGTCATTACAGTCATGACCTGAGGGTGCCTGCAACGTTTCGTCACAGCGCCACCTAGTGGTCACGAAATTCAAAAAATGCCTTTTTTTGCTTATAACTACTTCAAACTTGAGTCTAAAATCATGAAGGTGGTCTTGTTAGATTCCTTGAGGCATGCCGAGTCAAACGATACCAAACGGTTTTCGGTCGGCCATTTTGGGTGTCGGCCATTTTGAATTTTCTCATTAAGTTCAGTATTTCACAAACAGAATGGCGTATCGCTACGAAATTTGGCATGGTTCATCAGTGACATGTTCTGAGCGCACCTATAAATCTTTAGGACAGCGCCACCTAGTGGTCAGGATATGTAAATAAATTGTTTTAAATCTTTATATCATTTGATTCAATTGCCACTATGACATAAGACTTCACTCTATTGATTTCTTGGCTGATGCTGAGTCCGACTGTACCAAATATGTCTGAGTCAAACCTACTTCCTGTCAGCCATTTTGAATTTAATTGAACACCTACTTTTTCGAACTCCTCCTAGAGCGCTCGTGTGATTGGCTTGATTTTTGGTATGCATCATCTAGAGACACTCCAGACAAAAAGTTATCAAAAGCTTTTCGGTAGACCTATCCGTTGTCGTATAACGCATCAAAGAATGCGAGGGCGAGCACGCCAAAATGTGTTTGAGCCTGTATCTTCGCAAAACGTTTGCGTATTAATATGAGACTTGGTATATGTCATAACAGTGATGACCTGAGGGTGCATGCAACATTTCGTCACACTGCCCCCTACTGGTCACGAGATATAAAAAATGTCTATTTTTGCTTATAACTACTGCAAACTTGAATGTAAAATTATGAGACTGGTCTTGTTAGATTTCTTGAGGCATACCGAGTCAAACGATACCAAATGGTTTTTGGTCGGCCATTTTGTGTGTCGGCCATTTTGAATTTTTTCTTTAAGTTCAAGTATTTCAGAAACGTAATTGGGTATTGTTATGAAACTTGGTATGGTTCATCAGCAACATGTTTTGGGAGGACTTGTAAACTTTTTGGCGCCCCCTAGTGGTCAAGAGATTTGAAGCTATATCTCTGCATCTCTTTATCGTATTTACACCAAATTTGGTGGGTGTCATCACAACCAAGACCTGAGTCACAATTTATTGTTTGGTCAGTGCCCCCTAGTGGTCAAGTCATTTAAGGCTATATCTCCATATCGGTTTATCGTATTTACACTAAATTTGGTATGTGTCATCACAGTCATGACCTGAGGCACCATCTATTGTTTCGGCACAGCGCCACCTAGTGGTCTCAAGATACGAAAAAAGTGCTATTTTTTTCATAAAACTAATGCAAACTTAGATCTTAAATCATGACAGTCATCACGTATGAATCATTTTTTGCCATGTTTGGCTTGACCCCGGTATCGCTGCTTGCAGCTATATTTATTAGGGGTCAAGCCCCGAAGGGGCGTAGAACCCTATTGTTATTGTTAGTTTTCTTATTATTATTCTGTTTCTTGTTCTTCCGCCATTGAAGTCAATGGCAGCCCATAGAACCGTATGTAGGAAAGTTATGAAATTTGGCACACATGTAGAGGACAGTCTCAGAAGTTACTATAGCAACATTGGTGTGTCTGACTCAAACCCTCTAGCGCCACCAACAGTCCAAAAATCCACTTATGTTCATGCTCACAACTTCTGACCCGTGAGTCCTAGAAACTAAATTCTTGTTTCCTCTGAATCCTTGGCTCATGATGATTCAATTGCACACATTGATGTCATTTGTGTCATGCACATCTTTCCGCCATTTTGAATTTTTCGTAAAACCTACTTTTTCGAACTCCTCCTAGACCGTTTGTCCGATTTGCATGTCCTTTGGTATGTAGCATCTAGAGACACCCAAGACAAAAAGTTATCAAAAGCTTTTTGATAGACCAATGCGTTCTCATATAAATTGACAACATATATGGCGGCGAGCACGCCAAAACGGACGTGAGGCCGTATCTTCGCAAAACTTTTGTGTATCGACACGAAACTTGGTATATGTCATAACAGTCATGACCTGAGGGTGCCTGCAACGTTTCGTCACAGCGCCACCTAGTGGTCACGAGATTCGAAAAATGCCTATTTTCGCTTATAACTACTTCAAACTTAAGTCTAAAATCATGAAGGAGGTCTTGTTAGATTCCTTGAGGCATGCCGAGTCAAACGATACCAAACCGTTTTCGGTCGGCCATTTTGGGTGTCGGCCATTTTGAATTTTCTCATTAAGTTCAGTATTTCACAAACCGAATGGCGTATCGCTACGAAATTTGGCATGGTTCATCGGTGACATGTTCTGAGCGCACCTATAAATCTTTAGGACGGCGCCACCTAGTGGTCAGGATATGTAAATAAATTGTTTAAAATCTTTATATCATTTGATTAAATTGCCACTATGACATAAGACTTCACTCTATTGATTCCTTGGCTCATGCTGAGTCCGACTGTACCAAATATGTCTGAGTCAAACCTACTTCCTGTCGGCCATTTTGAATTATATTGAACACCTACTTTTTCGAACTCCTCCTAGAGCGCTCGTGTGATTGGCTTGATTTTTGGTATGCATCATCTAGAGACACTCTAGACAAAAAGTTATCAAAAGATTTTCGGTAGACCTATCCGTTGTCGTATAACGCATCAAAGAATGCGAGGGCGAGCACGCCAAAATGTGTTTGAGCCTGTATCTTCGCAAAACTTTTGCGTATTAATATGAGACTTGGTATATGTCATAACAGTGATGACCTGAGGGTGCATGCACCATTTCGTCACACTGCCCCCTACTGGTCACGAGATATAAAAAATGTCTATTTTTGCTTATAACTACTTCAAAATTGAATGTAAAATTATGAGACTGGTCTTGTTAGATTACGTGAGGCATGCCGAGTCAAACGATACCAAATGGTTTTTGGTCGGCCATTTTGTGTGTCGGCCATTTTGAATTTTTCTTTAAGTTCAAGTATTTCAGAAACGCAACTGTGTATTGTTATGAAACTTGGTATGGTTCATTACCTACATGTTCTGGGAGGACTTGTAAACTTTTCGGTGCCCCCTAGTGGTCAAGAGATTTGAAGCTATATCTCTGCATCTCTTTATCGTATTTACACCAAATTTGGTGGGTGTCATCACAATCAAGACCTGAGTCACAATTTATTTTTTGGTCAGTGCCCCCTAGTGGTCAAGTCATTTAAGGCTATATCTCTGCATCTCTTTATTGTATTTACACCAAATTTGGTGGGTGTCATCACAATCAAGACCTGAGTCACAATTTATTGTTTGGTTAGTGCCCCCTAGTGGTCAAGTCATTTAAGGCTATATCTCTGCATCTCTTTATTGTATTTACACCAAATTTGGTGGGTGTCATCACAATCAAGACCTGAGTCACAATTTATTGTTTGGTTAGTGCCCCCTAGTGGTCAAGTCATTTAAGGCTATATCTCTGTATTGCTTTATCGTATTTACACTAAATTTGGTATGTGTCATCACAGTCATGACCTGAGGCACCATCTATTAATTCTGCACCGCGCCACCTAGTGGTCTCAAGATACAAAAAATTGCTATTTTTTCATAAAACTAATGCAAACTTAGATCTTAAATCATGACAGTCATCACGTATGAATAATTTTTTGCCATGTTTGGCTTGACCCCGGTATCGCTGCTTGCAGCTATATTTAGGGGTCAAGCCCCGAAGGGGCGTAGAACCCTATTGTTATTGTTAGTTTTCTTATTATTATTATGTTTTCTCTTCCGCCATTGAAGTCAATGGCAGCCCATAGAACCGTACGTAGGAAAGTTATGAAATTTGGCACACATGTAGAGGACAGTCTCAGAAGTTACTATAGCAACATTGGTGTGTCTGACTCAAACCCTCTAGCGCCACCAACAGTCCAAAAATCCACTTATGTTCATGCTCATAACTTCTGACCCGTGAGTCCTAGAAACTAGATTCTTGTTTCCTCTGAATCCTTTGCTCATGATGATTCAAATGCACACATTGATGCCATTTGTGTCATGCAAATCTTTCCGCCATTTTGAATTTTCCGTAAAACCTACTTTTTCGAACTCCTCCTAGAGCGTTCGTCCGATTTGCATGTCCTTTGGTATATAGCATCTAGAGACACCCCAGACAAAAAGTTATCAAAAGCTTTTTGATAGATCAATGCGTTCTCGTATACAATAACAACATACAAGGCGGCGAGCACGCAAAAACGGACGTGAGGCCGTATCTTCGCAAAACTTTAATGTATCGACACGAAACTTGGTATATGTCATTACAGTCATGACCTGAGGGTGCCTGCAACGTTTCGTCACAGCGCCACCTAGTGGTCACGAGATTCGAAAAATGCCTATTTTTGCTTATAACTACTTCAAACTTGAGTCTAAAATCATGAAGGTGGTCTTGTTAGATTCCTTGAGGCATGCCGAGTCAAACGATACCAAACGGTTTTCGGTCGGCCATTTTGGGTGTCGGCCATTTTGAATTTTCTCATTAAGTTCAGTATTTCACAAAGAGAATGGCGTATCGCTACGAAATTTGGCATGGTTCATCAGTGACATGTTCTGAGCGCACCTATAAATCTTTAAGACAGCGCCACCTAGTGGTCAGGATATGTAAATAAATTGTTTAAAATCTTTATTTCATTTGATTAAATTGCCACTATGACATAAGAATTCACTTTATTGATTCCTGGGCTCATGCTGAGTCCGACTGTACCAAATATGTCTGAGTCAAACCTACTTCCTGTCGGCCATTTTGAATTATATTGAACACCTACTTTTTCGAACTCCTCCTAGAGCGCTCGTGTGATTGGCTTGATTTTTGGTATGCATCATCTAGAGACATTCTAGACAAAAAGTTATCAAAAGCTTTTCGGTAGACCTATCCGTTGTCGTATAACGCATCAAAGAATGCGAGGGCGAGCACGCCAATATGTGTTTGAGCCTGTATCTTCGCAAAACTTTTAGGTATTAATATGAGACTTGGTATATGTCATAATAGTGATGACCTGAGGGTGCATGCACCATTTCGTCACACTGCCCCCTACTGGTCACAAGATATAAAAAATGTCTATTTTTGTTTATAACTACTGCAAACTTGAATGTAAAATTATGAGACTGGTCTTGTTAGATTTCTTGAGGCATGCCGAGTCAAACGATACCAAATGGTTTTTGGTCGGCCATTTTGTGTGTCGGCCATTTTGAATTTTTTCTTTAAGTTCAAGTATTTCAGAAACGCAATTGCGTATTGTTATGAAACTTGGTATGGTTCATCAGCAACATGTTCTGGGAGGACTTGTAAACTTTTCGGTGCCCCCTAGTGGTCAAGAGATTTGAAGCTATATCTCTGCATCTCTTTATCGTATTTACACCAAATTTGGTGGGTGTCATCACAATCAAGACCTGAATCACAATTTATTTTTTGGTCAGTGCCCCCTAGTGGTCAAGTCATTTAAGGCTATATCTCTGCATCTCTTTATTGTATTTACACCAAATTTGGTGGGTGTCATCACAATCAAGACCTGAGTCACAATTTATTGTTTGGTTAGTGCCCCCTAGTGGTCAAGTCATTTAAGGCTATATCTCTGTATTGCTTTATCGTATTTACACTAAATTGAGTATGTGTCATCACAGTCATGACCTGAGGCACCATCTATTGTTTCGGCTCCGCCCCACCTAGTGGTCTCAAGATACAAAAAAATTGCTATTTTTTCATAAAAATATTGCAAACTTAGATGTGAAATCATGACAGTCATCACGTATGAATCATTTTTTGCCATGTTTGGCTTGACCCCGGTATCGCTGCTTGCAGCTATATTTATTATTATTATTATTATGTTTCCTCTTCCGCCATTGAAGTCAATGGCAGCCCATAGAACCGTACGTAGGAAAGTTATGAAATTTGGCACACATGTAGAGGACAGTCTCAGAAGTTACTATAGCAACATTGGTGTGTCTGACTCAAACCCTCTAGCGCCACCAACAGTCCAAATATCCACTTATGTTCATGCTTATAACTTCTGACCCGTGAGTCCTAGAAACTAAATTCTTGTTTCCTCTGAATCCTTTGCTCATGATGATTCAAATGCACACATTGATGACATTTGTGTCATGCAAATCTTTCCGCCATTTTGAATTTTCCGTAAAACCTACTTTTTCGAACTCCTCCTAGAGCGTTCGTCCGATTTGCATGTCCTTTGGTATATAGCATCTAGAGACACCCCAGACAAAAAGTTATCAAAAGCTTTTTGATAGACCAATGCGTTCTCGTATACCGTGACAACATACAAGGCGGCGAGCACGCCAAAACGGACGTAAGGCCGTATCTTCGCAAAACTTTATTGTATCGACACGAAACTTGGTATATGTCATTACAGTCATGACCTGAGGGTGTCTGCAACGTTTCGTCACAGCGCCACCTAGTGGTCACGAAATTCGAAAAATGCTTATTTTCGCTTATAACTACTTCAAACTTGAGTCTAAAATCATGAAGGTGGTCATGTTAGATTCCTTGAGGCATGCCGAGTCAAACGATGCCAAACGGTTTTCGGTCGGCCATTTTGGGTGTCGGCCATTTTGAATTTTCTCATTAAGTTCAGTATTTCACAAACAGAATGGCCTATCGCTACGAAATTTGGCATGGTTCATCAGTGACATGTTCTGAGCGCACCTATAAATCTTTAAGACAGCGCCACCTAGTGGTCAGGATATGTAAATAAATTGTTTAAAATCTTTATATCATTTGATTAAATTGCCACTATGACATAAGACTTCACTCTTTTGATTCCTTGGCTCATGCTGAGTCCGACTGTACCAAATATGTCTGAGTCAAACCTACTTCCTGTCGGCCATTTTGAATTATATTGAACACCTACTTTTTCGAACTCCTCCTAGAGCGCTCGTGTGATTGGCTTGATTTTTGGTATGCATCATCTAGAGACACTCTAGACAAAAAGTTATCAAAAGCTTTTCGGTAGACCTATCCGTTGTCGTATAACGCATCAAAGAATGCGAGGGCGAGCACGCCAAAATGTGTTTGAGCCTGTATCTTCGCAAAACTTTTGCGTATTAATATGAGACTTGGTATATGTCATAACAGTGATGACCTGAGGGTGCATGCACCATTTCGTCACACTGCCCCCTACTGGTCACGAGATATAAAAAATGTCTATTTTTGCTTATAACTACTGCAAATTTGAATGTAAAATTATGAGACTGGTCTTGTTAGATTTCGTGAGGCATGGTGAGTCAAACGATACCAAATGGTTTTTGGTCGGCCATTTTGTGTGTCGGCCATTTTGAATTTTTTCTTTAAGTTCAAGTATTTCAGAAACGCAATTGCGTATTGTTATGAAACTTGGTATGGTTCATCAGCAACATGTTCTGGGAGGACTTGTAAACTTTCCGGTGCCCCCTAGTGGTCAAGAGATTTGAAGCTATATCTCTGCATCTCTTTATCGTATTTACACCAAATTTGGTGGGTGTCATCACAATCAAGACCTGAGTCACAATTTATTTTTTGGTCAGTGCCCCCTAGTGGTCAAGTCATTTAAGGCTATATCTCTGCATCTCTTTATTGTATTTACACCAAATTTGGTGGGTGTCATCACAATCAAGACCTGAGTCACAATTTATTTTTTGGTCAGTGCCCCCTAGTGGTCAAGTCATTTAAGGCTATAGCTCTGCATCTCTTTATTGTATTTACACCAAATTTGGTGGGTGTCATCACAATCAAGACCTGAGTCACAATTTATTGTTTGGTCAGTGCCCCCTAGTGGTCAAGTCATTTAAGGCTATATCTCCGTATCGCTTTATTGTATTTACACTAAATTTGGTATGTGTCATCACAGTCATGGCCTGAGGCACCATCTATTGTTTCGGCACAGTGCCACCTAGTGGTCTCAAGTTACAAAAAAATAGCTATTTTTTTCGTAAAACTAATGCAAACTTAGATCTTAAATCATGACAGTCATCAGGTATGAATCATTTTTTGCCATGTTTGGCTTGACCCCGGTATCGCTGCTTGCAGCTATATTTAGGGGTCAAGCCACGAAGTGGCGTAGACACCTATTGTTTCTGTTAGTTTTCTTATTATTATTTATCTTCCTCGTTCTTCCACCCAAAAGTCAATGGCAGCCCATAGAACCGTACGTAGGAAAGTTATGAAATTTGGCACACATGTAGAGGACAGTCTCAGAAGTTACTATAGCAACAAAGGTGTGTCTGACTCAAACCCTCTAGCGCCACCAACAGTCCAAAAATCAACTAATGTTCATGCTCATAACTTCTGACCCGTGAGTCCTAGAAACTAAATTCTTGTTTCCTCTGAATCCTTTGCTCATGTTGATTCAATTGCACACATTGATGTCATTTGTGTCATGCAAATCTTTCCGCCATTTTGAATTTTCCGTAAAACCTACTTTTTCGAACTCCTCCTAGAGCGTTCGTCCGATTTGCATGTCCTTTGGTATGTAGCATCTAGAGACACCACAGACAAAAAGTTATCAAAAGCTTTTTGATAGACCAATGCATTCTCGTATAAATTGACAACATATATGGCGGCGAGCACGCCAAAACGGACGTGAGGCCGTATCTTCGCAAAACTTTATTGTATTGACACGAAACTTGGTATATGTCATTACAGTCATGACCTGAGGGTGCCTGCAACGTTTTGTCACAGCGCCACCTAGTGGTCACGAGATTCGAAAAATGCCTATTTTTGCTTATAACTACTTCAAACTTGAGTCTAAAATCATGAAGGTGGTTTTGTTAGGTTCCTTGAGGCATGCCGAGTCAAACGATACCAAACGGTTTTCGGTCGGCCATTTTGGGTGTCGGCCATTTTGAATTTTCTCATTAAGTTCAGTATTTCACAAACAGAATGGCGTATCGCTACGAAATTTGGCATGGTTCATCAGTGACATGTTCTGAGCGCACTTATAAATCTTTAGGACAGCGCCACCTAGTGGTCAGGATATGTAAATAAATTGTTTAAAATCTTTATATCATTTGATTAAATTGCCACTATGACATAAGACTTCACTCTATTGATTCCTTGGCTCATGCTGAGTCCGACTGTACCAAATATGTCTGAGTCAAACCTACTTCCTGTCGGCCATTTTGAATTATATTGAACACCTACTTTTTCGAACTCCTCCTAGAGCGCTCGTGTGATTGGCTTGATTTTTGGTATGCATCATCTAGAGACACTCCAGACAAAAAGTTATCAAAAGCTTTTCGGTAGACCTATCCGTTGTCGTATCACGCATCAAAGAATGAGAGGGCGAGCACGCCGAAATGTGTTTGAGCCTGTATCTTCGCAAAACTTTTGCGTATTAATATGAGACTTGGTATATGTCATAACAGTGATGACCTGAGGGTGCATGCAACATTTCATCACACTGCCCCCTACTGGTCACGAGATATAAAAAAATTCTATTTTTGCTTATATCTACTGCAAACTTGAATGTAAAATTATGAGATTGGTCTTGTTAGATTTCGTGAGGCATGCCGAGTCAAACGATACCAAATGGTTTTTGGTCGGCCATTTTGTGTGTCGGCCATTTTGAATTTTTTCTTTAAGTTCAAGTATTTCAGAAACGCAATTGCGTATTGTTATGAAACTTGGTATGGTTCATCAGCAACATGTTCTGGGAGGACTTGTAAACTTTTTGGCGCCCCCTAGTGGTCAAGAGATTTGAAGCTATATCTCTGCATCTCTTTATTGTATTTACACCAAATTTGGTGGGTGTCATCACAATCAAGGCCTGAGTTACAATTTATTGTTTGGTCAGTGCCCCCTAGTGGTCAAGTCATTTAAGGCTATATCTCCGTATCGGTTTACCGTATTTACACTAAATTTGGTATGTGTCATCACAGTCATGACCTGAGGCACCATCTATTGTTTCGGCACAGCGCCACCTAGTGGTCTCAAGATACGAAAAAATTGCTTTTTTTTCATAAAACTAATGCAAACTTAGATCTTAAATCATGACAGTCATCACGTATGAATCATTTTTTGCCATGTTTGGCTTGACCCCGGTATCGCTGCTTGCAGCTATATTTAGGGGTCAAGCCCCGAAGGGGCGTAGAACCCTATTGTTATTGTTAGTTTTCTTATTATTATTATTATTATTATTATTATTCTTCTTCCTCGTTCTTCCACCCAAAAGTCAATGGCAGCCCATAGAACCGTACATAGGAAAGTTATGAAATTTGGCACACATGTAAAGGACAGTCTCAGAAGTTACTATAGCAACATTGGTGTGTCTGACTCAAACCCTCTAGCGCCACCAACAGTCCAAAAATCCACTTATGTTCATGCTCATAACTTCTAACCCGTGAGTCCTAGAAACTAAATTCTTGTTTCCTCTGAATCCTTTGCTCATGATGATTCAATTGCACACATTGATGTCATTTGTGTCATGCACATCTTTCCGCCATTTTGAATTTTCCGTAAAACCTACTTTTTCGAACTCCTCCTAGACCGTTTGTCCGATTTTCATGTCATTTGGTATGTAGCATCTAGAGGCACCCCAGACAAAAAGTTATCAAAAGCTTTTTGATAGACCAATGCGTTCTCGTACAAATTGCCAACATATATGGCGGCGAGCACGCCAAAACGGACGTGAGGCCGTATCTTCGCAAAACTTTATTGTATCGACACGAAACTTGGTATATGTCATTACAGTCATGACCTGAGGGTGCCTGCAACGTTTCGTCACAGCGCCACCTAGTGGTCACGAGATTCGAAAAATGCCTATTTTCGCCAATAACTACTTCAAAGTTGAGTCTAAAATCATGAAGTTGGTCTTGTTAGATTCCTTGAGGCATGCCGAGTCAAACGATACCAAACGGTTTTCGGTCGGCCATTTTGGGTGTCGGCCATTTTGAATTTTCTCATTAAGTTCAGTATTTCACAAACAGAATGGCGTATCGCTACGAAATTTGGCATGGTTCATCAGTGACATGTTCTGAGCGCACCTATAAATCTTTAGGACGGCGCCACCTAGTGGTCAGGATATGTAAATAAATTGTTTAAAATCTTTATATCATTTGATTAAATTGCCACTATGACATAAGACTTCACTCTATTGATTCCTTGGCTCATGCTGAGTCCGACTGTACCAAATATGTCTGAGTCAAACCTACTTCCTGTCGGCCATTTTGAATTATATTGAACACCTACTTTTTCGAACTCCTCCTAGAGCGCTCGTGTGATTGGCTAGATTTTTGGTATGCATCATCTAGAGACACTCTAGACAAAAAGTTATCAAAAGCTTTTCGGTAGACCTATTTGTTGTCTTATAACGCATCAAAGAATGCGAGGGCGAGCACGCCAAAATGTGTTTGAGCCTGTATCTTCGCAAAACTTTTGTGTATTAATATGAGACTTGGTATATGTCATAACAGTGATGACCTGAGGGTGCATGCACCATTTCGTCACACTGCCCCCTACTGGTCACGAGATATAAAAAATGTCTATTTTTGCTTATAACTACTGCAAACTTGAATGTAAAATTATGATAGTGGTCTTGTCAGATTTCGTGAGGCATGCCGAGTCAAACGATACCAAATGGTTTTTGGTCGGCCATTTTGTGTGTCGGCCATTTTGAATTTTTCTTTAAGTTCAAGTATTTCAGAAACGCAATTACGTATTGTTATGAAACTTGGTATGGTTCATCAGCAACATGTTCTGGGAGGACTTGTAAACTTTCCGGTGCCCCCTAGTGGTCAAGAGATTTGAAGCTATATCTCTGCATCTCTTTATCGTATTTACACCAAATTTGGTGGGTGTCATCACAATCAAGACCTGAGTCACAATTTATTTTTTGGTCAGTGCCCCCTAGTGGTCAAGTTATTTAAGGCTATATCTCTACATCTCTTTATTGTATTTACACCAAATTTGGTGGGTGTCATCACAATCAAGACCTGAGTCACAATTTATTTTTTGGTCAGTGCCCCCTAGTGGTCAAGTCATTTAAGGCTATATCTCTGCATCTCTTTATTGTATTTACACCAAATTTGGTGGGTGTCATCACAATCAAGACCTGAGTCACAATTTATTTTTTGGTCAGTGCCCCCTAGTGGTCAAGTCATTTAAGGCTATATCTCTGCATCTCTTTATTGTATTTACACCAAATTTGGTGGGTGTCATCACAATCAAGACCTGAGTCACAATTTATTATTTGGTCAGTGCCCCCTAGTGGTCAAGTCATTTAAGGCTATATCTCCGTATCGCTTTATTGTATTTACACCATATTTGGTGGGTGTCATCACAATCAAGACCCGAGTCACAATTTATTGTTTGGTCAGTGCCCCCTAGTGGTCAAGTCATTTAAGGCTATATCTCCGTATCGCTTTATTGTATTTACACTAAATTTGGTATGTGTCATCACAGTCATGACCTGAGGCACCATCTATTGTTTCGGCAAAGCGCCACCTAGTGGTCTCAAGATACAAAAAATTGCTATTTTTTCATAAAACTAATGCAAACTTAGATCTTAAATTATGACAGTCATCACGTATGAATCGATTTTGGCCATGTTCGGCTTGACCCCGGTATCGCTGCTTGCAGCTATATTTATTATTAGTTATTCTTCTTCTTCTTCTTCCGCCATTGCGGTCTATGGCAGCCCATAGAACCGTACGTAGGAAAGTTATGAAATTTGGCACACTGATAGAGGACAGTCCAATGTGTCCCCACAGCAAATTTGGAGTCTCTATGTCTAACCCGCTAGCGCCACCAACAGTCCAAAGTTGCACTTATGTTTTTGCTTATAACTTCTGATCCGTAAGCCCTAGAAACAAAATTATTGCTTTCTCTTATTCATTGGCTCAAGACGATTCGATTGGACCCTATGGCGTCTTTTTTCGACATGAAAATTTTCCGCCATTTTGAATTATTCGTAAAACCTACTTTTTCGAACTCGTCCTAGAGCTTTTGTCCAATTGCCACGAAAATTGGTATGTATCATCTTGAGACACTTAAGGCAAAAAGTTATCAAAAGAATTTCGATACACCAATCCGTTGTCGTATACCGCCTTAACGAATTTTACGTAGAGCGCAAAAAAACAGATTTTAGGCTGTATCTTCGTCAAACTTAGGCCTATTGACACGACACTTGGTACTTGAGATGCCAGTCAGGAACCGAGGGTGCATGCATAGTTTCGTTGCAGCGCCACCTAGTGGCCAGAGAAATGATTTATACACCTATAACTTTGGCTCCGATTGACGTATTTTCATGGGACTTGCTTCTTTGGAGTTCTGAATAGTTGCCGAGTCAAACGATACCAAACATGCCAGAATTCGCCTTACGATTAACCCTGCGCAGCAAAATAGCGCTTAAAAAACACGCGTGAATATCTCCGCGAACGTTTTTCCGATCGACTCGAAAACACCATAGGAAGAAACTAACCTTACCTTCTGAACAAAAAGTTTTATTGGTGTTATATTAAAATTTTCATCAGAAATGGCCGAAAATTGCAAAAAACGAAAAATTACCTTCAAATTTTGTGTTTTTTACACATAAATGGTTGTAACTTCGTAACGAAAAGAGATTTTTTCACCAGATTTGATACGCTGATGCATGAGCACATTCTGAGGCTACACAAAAAAAAATTGTATGCTTGCACCACTAGATGGCCTTATAATTGAACAAAACCTTTGATAACAAGCCAGCCCTATGGTCATACAACTGTTTCTTCACTAAACTAAAGTGTATAGACATAAAACTAGCTAGATGTAAAACAATCATGACCTGATGTTGCATGCACAATTTTGTCATTGCGCGACCTACTGGTTTTGAGATAGAATATGGTATTTTTGCCTAAAACTATTGCAACAACACATCTAAAACCACGAGTCATCATGGATTATTCCTTTCATGGCTTTGACTATAATCACTGGTGTTTGCCAATTCACTCCCCAGCAACCATTGAGAATACCTTATCAACCGTTTTTGTAAAAGCTATATCTCTGCATCACAACATCGTAGAGACACGGGGATGGTCTCGTTTGATTAATTAAACTTGTTGTAACATGATGTGACCCATGTTTTGCAACTGCAAACACCACGCACATGCCCTTCAGTGCTCTAATGTTCCATGATTGTCAATAACAGAAGGACGATTGCAGTAGTCAAGAACTTAAATTATTTTTGTTGATTACTTTTTTGTTTTTTCATCTAAAATTATTAGGTTTACCTAGGTTCTTCAATCTGCTTATCCAATCTCAATTTTACATCCTTTTGTGCCCTTTTCGGCTTGACCCCGGCATTGCTGCTTGCAGCTATATTTATTAGGGGTCAAGCCCCGAAGGGGCGTAGAACCCTATTGTTATTGTTAGTTTTCTTATTATTATTCTTGTTCCTCGTTCTTCCACCCAAAAGTCAATGGCAGCCCATAGAACCGTACATAGGAAAGTTATGAAATTTGGCACACATGTAGAGGACAGTCTTAGAAGTTACTATAGCAACATTGGTGTGTCTGACTCAAACCCTCTAGCGCCACCAACAGTCCAAAAATCCACTTATGTTCATGCTCATAACTTCTGACCCGTGAGTCCTAGAAACTAAATTATTGTTTCCTCTGAATCCTTGGCTCATGATGATTCAAATGCACACATTGATGTCATTTGTGTCATGCACATCTTTCCGCCATTTTGAATTTTCCGTAAAACCTACTTTTTCGAACTCCTCCTAGAGCGTTTGTCCGATTTGCATGTCCTTTGGTATCTAGCATCTATAGACACCCCTGACAAAAAGTTATCAAAAGCTTTTTGATAGACCAATGCGTTCTCGTATACCGTGACAACATATATGGCGGCGAGCACGCCAAAACGGACGTGAGGCCTTATCTTCGCAAAACTTTATTGTATCGACAAGAAACTTGGTATATGTCATAACAGTCATGACCTGAGGGTGTCTGCAACGTTTCGTCACAGCCCCACCTAGTGGTCACGAGATTCGAAAAATGCCTATTTTTGCTTATAACTACTTTAAACTTGAGTCTAAAATCATGAAGGTGGTCTTGTTAGATTCCTTGAGGCATGCCGACTCAAATGATACCAAACGGTTTTCGGTCGGCCATTTTGGGTGTCGGCCATTTTGAATTTTCTCATTAAGGTCAGTATTTCACAAACAGAATGGCGTATCGCTACGAAATTTGGCATGGTTCATCAGTGACATGTTCTGAGCGCACCTATAAATCTTTAGGACGGCGCCACCTAGTGGTCAGGATATGTAAAAATAAATTTTTAAATCTTTATATCATTTGATTAAATTGCCACACTGACATAAGACTTCACTCTATTGATTCCTTGGCTCATGCTGAGTCCGACTGTACCAAATATGTCTGAGTCAAACCTACTTCCTGTCGGCCATTTTGAATTATATTGAACACCTACTTTTTCGAACTCCTCCTAGAGCGCTCGTTTGATTGGCTTGATTTTTGGTAGGCATCATCTAGAGACACTCCAGACAAAAAGTTATCAAAAGCTTTTCGGTAGACCTATCCGTTGTCGTATAACGCATCAAAGAATGCGAGGGCGAGCACGCCAAAATGTGTTTGAGCCTGTATCTTCGCAAAACTTTTGCGTATTAATATGAGACTTGGTATATGTCATAACAGTGATGACCTGAGGGTGCATGCACCATTTCGTCACACTGCCCCCTACTGGTCACGAGATATAAAACATGTCTATTTTTGCTTATAACTACTGCAAACTTGAATGTAAAATTATGAGACTGGTCTTGTTAGATTTCGTGAGGCATGGTGAGTCAAACGATACCAAATGGTTTTTGGTCGGCCATTTTGTGTGTCGGCCATTTTGAATTTTTTTTAAGTTCAAGTATTTCAGAAACGCAATTGCGTATTGTTATGAAACTTGGTATGGTTCATCAGCAACATGTTCTGGGAGGACTTGTAAACTTTCCGGTGCCCCCTAGTGGTCAAGAGATTTGAAGCTATATCTCTGCATCTCTTTATCGTATTTACACCAAATTTGGTGGGTGTCATCACAATCAAGACCTGAGTCACAATTTATTTTTTGATCAGTGCCCCCTAGTGGTCAAGTCATTTAAGGCGATATCTCCGTATCGGTTTATCGTATTTACACTAAATTTGGTATGTGTCATCACAGTCATGACCTGAGGCACCATCTATTGTTTCGGCACAGCGCCACCTAGTGGTCTCAAGATACAAAAAAAATGCTATTTTTTTCATAAAACTAATGCAAACTTAGATCTTAAATCATGACAGTCATCACGTATGAATCGTTTTTTGCCATGTTTGGCTTGACCCCGGTATCGCTGCTTGCAGCTATATTTATTGTTATTCTTGTTCCTCGTTCTTCCACCCAAAAGTCAATGGCAGCCCATAGAACCGTACATAGGAAAGTTATGAAATTTGGCACACATGTAGAGGACAGTCTCAGAAGTTACTATAGCAACATTGGTGTGTCTGACTCAAACCCTCTAGCGCCACCAACAGTCCAAAAATCCACTTATGTTCATGCTCATAACTTCTGACCCGTGAGTCCTAGAAACTAAATTCTTGTTTCTTCTGATTCCTTGGCTCATGATGATTCAGTTGCACATGTTGATGTCATTTGTGTCATGCACATCTTTCCGCCATTTTGAATTTTCCGTAAAACCTACTTTTTCGAACTCCTCCTAGACCGTCCGTCCGATTTGCATGTCCTTTGGTATGTAGCATCTAGAGACACCCCAGACAAAAAGTTATCAAAAGTTTTTTGATAGACCAATGCGTTCTCGTATAAATTCACAACATATATGGCGGCGAGCACGCCAAAACGGACGTGTGGCCGTATCTTCGCAAAACTTTATTGTATCGACACGAAACTTGGTATATGTCATTACAGTCATGACCTGAGGGTGCCTGCAACGTTTCGTCACAGCGCCACCTAGTGGTCACGAGATTCGAAAAATGCTTATTTTCGCTTATAACTACTTCAAACTTGAGTCTAAAATCATGAAGGTGGTCTTGTAAGATTCCTTGAGGCATGCCGAGTCAAACGATACCAAACGGTTTTCGGTCGGCCATTTTGGGTGCGGCCATTTTGAATTTTCTCATTAAGTTCAGTATTTCACAAACAGAATGGCGTATCGCTACGAAATTTGGCATGGTTCATCAGTGACATGTTCTGAGCTCACCTATAAATCTTTAGGACAGCGCCACCTAGTGGTCAGGATATGTAAATAAATTGTTGAAAATCTTTATATCATTTGATTAAATTGCCACTATGACATAAGACTTCACTCTATTGATTCCTTGGTTCATGCTGAGTCCAACTGTACCAAATATATCTGAGTCAAACCTACTTCCTGTCGGCCATTTTGAATTATATTGAACACCTACTTTTTCAAACTCCTCCTGGAGCGCTCGTCTGATTGGCTTGATTTTTGGTATGCATCTTCTAGAGACACTCTAGACAAAAAGTTATCAAAAGCTTTTCGGTAGACCTATCCGTTGTCGTATAACGCATCAAAGAATGCGAGGGCGAGCACGCCAAAATGTGTTTGAGCCTGTATCTTCGCAAAACTTTTGCGTATTGATATGAGACTTGGTATATGTCATAACACTGATGACCTGAGGGTGCATGCACCATTTCGTCACACTGCCCCCTACTGGTCATGAGATATTAAACATTTCTAATTTTGCTTATAACTACTGCAAACTTGAATGTAAAATTATGAGACTGGTCTTGTTAGATTTCGTGAGGCATGCCGAGTCAAACGATACCAAATGGTTTTTGGTCGGCCATTTTGTGTGTCGGCCATTCTGAATTTTTTCTTTAAGTTCAAGTATTTCAGAAACGCAATTGCATATTGTTATGAAACTTGGTATGGTTCATCAGCAACATGTTCCGGGAGGACTTGTAAACTTTTCGGCGCCCCCTAGTGGTCAAGAGATTTGAAGCTATATCTCTTCATCTCTTTATCGTATTTACACCAAATTTGGTGGGTGTCATCACAATCAAGACCTGAGTCACAATTTATTGTTTGGTCAGTGCCCCCTAGTGGTCAAGCCATCTAAGGCTATATCTCTGTATCGCTTTATTGTATTTACACTAAATTTGGTATGTGTCATCACAGTCATTCCCTGAGGCACCATCTATTGTTTTGGCACAGCGCCCCCTAGTGGTCTCAAGATATGAAAAAATTGCTATTTTTTCATAAAACTAATGCAAACTTAGATCTTAAATCATGACAGTCATCACGTATGAATCATTTTTTGCCATGTTTGGCTTGACCCCGGTATCGCTGCTTGCAGCTATATTTCTTCTTCTTGTTCTTCCGCCATTGAAGTCAATGGCAGCCCATAGAACCGTACGTAGGAAAGTTATGAAATTTGGCACACATGTAGAGGACAGTCACAGAAGTTACTATAGCAACATTGGTGTGTCTGACTCAAACCCTCTAGCGCCACCAACAGTCCAAAAATCCACTTATGTTCATGCTTATAACTTCTGACCCGTGAGTCCTAGAAACTAAATTCTTGTTTCCTCTGAATCCTTGGCTCATGATGATTCAAATGCACACATTGATGTCATTTGTGTCATGCACATCTTTCCGCCATTTTGAATTTTTCGTAAAACCTACTTTTTCGAACTCCTCCTAGACCGTTTGTCCGATTTGCATGTCCTTTGGTATGTAGCATCTAGAGACACCCCAGACAAAAAGTTATCAAAAGCTTTTTGATAGACCAATGCGTTCTCGTATACAGTGACAACATACAAGGCGGCGAGCACGCCAAAACGGACGTGAGGCCGTATCTTCGCAAAACATTATTGTATCGACACGAAACTTGGTATATGTCATTACAGTCATGACCTGAGGGTGCCTGCAACGTTTCGTCACAGCGCCACCTAGTGGTCACGAAATTCGAAAAAATGCCTATTTTTGCTTATAACTACTTCAAACTTGAGTCTAAAATCACGAAGGTGGTCTTTTTAGATTCCTTGAGGCATGCCGAGTCAAACGATACCAAACGGTTTTCGGTCGGCCATTTTGAGTGTCGGCCATTTTGAATTTTCTCATTAAGTTCAGTATTTCA
This sequence comes from Misgurnus anguillicaudatus, assembly GCF_027580225.2. Classification (NCBI taxonomy): domain Eukaryota; kingdom Metazoa; phylum Chordata; class Actinopteri; order Cypriniformes; family Cobitidae; genus Misgurnus; species Misgurnus anguillicaudatus. Next base: position 12,577,563 of record NC_073341.2, read on the forward strand.
CAAACAGAATGGCGTATTGCTACGAAATTTAGCATGGTTCATCAGTGACATGTTCTGAGCGCACCTATAAATCTTTAGGACGGCGCCACCTAGTGGTCAGGATATGTAAATAAATTGTTTAAAATATTTATATCATTTGATTAAATTGCCACACTGACATAAGAATTCACTCTACTGATTCCTTGGCTCGTGCTGAGTCCGACTGTACCAAATATGTCTGAGTCAAACCTACTTCCTGTCGGCCATTTTGAATTATATTGAACACCTACTTTTTCGAACTCCTCCTAGAGTTCTCGTGTGATTGGCTTGATTTTTGGTATGCATCATCTAGAGACACTCTAGACAAAAAGTTATCAAAAGCTTTTCGGTAGACCTATCCGTTGTCGTATAACGCATCAAAGAATGCGAGGGCGAGCACGCCAAAATGTGTTTGAGCCTGTATCTTCGCAAAACTTTTGCGTATTGATATGAGACTTGGTATATGTCATAACAGTGATGACCTGAGGGTGCATGCACCATTTCGTCACACTGCCCCCTACTGGTCACGACATATAAAAATGTCTATTTTTGCTTATAACTACTGAAAACTTGAATGTAAAATTATGAGACTGGTCTTGTTAGATTTGGTGAGGCATGCCGAGTCAAACGATACCAATTGGTTTTTGGTCGGCCATTTTGTGTGTCGGCCATTTTGAATTTTTTCTTTAAGTTCAAGTATTTCAGAAACGCAATTGCGTATTGTAATGAAACTTGGTATGGTTCATCAGCAACATGTTCTGGGAGGACTTGTAAACTTTCCGGCGCCCCCTAGTGGTCAAGAGATTTGAAGCTATATCTCTGCATCTCTTTATCGTATTTACACCAAATTTGGTGGGTGTCATCACAATCAAGACCTGAGTCACAATTTATTTTTTGGTCAGTGCCCCCTAGTGGTCAAGTGATTTAAGGCTATATCTCTGCATCTCTTTATTGTATTTACACCAAATTTGGTGGGTGTCATCACAATCAAGACCTGAAGCACCATCTATTGTTTCGGCACAGCGCCACCTAGTGGTCTCAAGATACAAAAAATTCTATTTTTTCATAAAACTAATGCAAACTTAGATCTTAAATCATGACAGTCATCACGTATGAATCATTTTTTGCCATGTTTGGCTTGACCCCGGTATCGCTGCTTGCAGCTATATTTAGGGGTCAAGCCCCGAAGGGGCGTAGAACCCTATTGTTATTGTTAGTTTTCTTATTATTATTCTTGTTCCTCGTTCTTCCACCCAAAAGTCAATGGCAGCCCATAGAACCGTACGTAGGAAAGTTATGAAATTTGGCACACATGTAGAGGACAGTCTCAGAAGTTACTATGGCAACATTGGTGTGTCTGACTCAAACCCTCTAGCGCCACCAACAGTCCAAAAATCCACTTATGTTCATGCTCATAACTGCTGACCCGTGAGTCCTAGAAACTAAATTCTTGTTTCCCCTGAATCCTTTGCTCATGATGATTCAATTGCACACATTGATGTCATTTGTGTCATGCAAATCTTTCCGCCATTTTGAATTTTCCGTAAAACCTACTTTTTCGAACTCCTCCTAGACCGTTTGTCCGATTTGCATGTCCTTTGGTATGTAGCATCTAGAGACACCCCAGACAAAAAGTTATCAAAAGCTTTTTGATAGACCAATGCGTTCTTGTATAAATTGACAACATATATGGCGGCGAGCACGCCAAAACGGACGTGAGGCCGTATCTTCGCAAAACTGTATTGTATCGACACGAAACTTGGTATATGTCATAACAGTCATGACCTGAGGGTGCCTGCAATGTTTCGTCACAGCGCCACCTAGTGGTCACGAGATTCGAAAAATGCCTATTTTCGCTTATAACTACTTCAAACTTGAGTCTAAAATCATGAAGGTGGTCTTGTTAGATTCCTTGAGGTATGCAGAGTCAAACGATATTAAACGGTTTTCGGTCGGCCATTTTGGGTGTCGGCCATTTTGAATTTTCTCATTAAGTTCAGTATTTCACAAACAGAATGGCGTATTGCTATGAAATTTGGCATGGTTCATCAGTGACATGTTCTGAGCGCACCTATAAATCTTTAGGACAGTGCCACCTAGTGGTCAGGATATGTAAATAAATTGTTTAAAATCTTTATATCATTTGATTAAATTGCCACTATGACATAAGACTTCACTCTTTTGATTCCTTGGCTCATGCTGAGTCAGACTGTACCAAATATGTCTGAGTCAAACCTACTTCCTGTCGGCCATTTTGAATTATATTGAACACCTACTTTTTCGAACTCCTCCTAGAGTGCTCGTGTGATTGGCTTGATTTTTGGTATGCATCATCTAGAGACACTCCAGACAAAAAGTTATCAAAAGCTTTTCGGTAGACCTATCCGTTGTCGTATAACGCATCAAAGAATGCGAGGGCGAGCACGCCAAAATGTGTTTGAGCCTGTATCTTCGCAAAACTTTTGCGTATTAATATGAGACTTGGTATATGTCATAACAGTGATGACCTGAGGGTGCATGCACCATTTCGTCACACTGCCCCCTACTGGTCACGAGATATAAAAAATGTCTATTTTTGCTTATAACTACTGCAAATTTGAATGTAAAATTATGAGACTGGTCTTGTAAGATTTCGTGAGGCACGGCGAGTCAAACGATACCAAATGATTTTTGGTCAGCCATTTTGTGTGTCGGCCATTTTGAATTTTTCTTTAAGTTCAAGTATTTCAGAAACGCAATTGCGTATTGTTATGAAACTTGGTATGGTTCATCAGCAACATGTTCTGGGAGGACTTGTAAACTTTCAGGTGCCCCCTAGTGGTCAAGAGATTTGAAGCTATATCTCTTCATCTCTTTATCGTATTTACACCAAATTTGGTGGGTGTCATCACAATCAAGACCTGAGTCACAATTTATTTTTTGGTCAGTGCCCCCTAGTGGTCAAGTCATTTAAGGCTATATCTCTGCATCTCTTTATTGTATTTACACCAAATTTGGTGGGTGTCATCACAATCAAGACCTGAGTCACAATTTATTTTTTGGTCAGTGCCCCCTAGTGGTCAAGTCATTTAAGGCTATATCTCTGCATCTCTTTATTGTATTTACACCAAATTTGGTGGGTGTCATCACAATCAAGACCTGAGTCACAATTTATTTTTTGGTCAGTGCCCCCTAGTGGTCAAGTCATTTAAGGCTATATCTCCGTATCGCTTTATTGTATTTACACTAAATTTGGTATGTGTCATCACAGTCATGACCTGAGGCACCATCTATTGTTTCGGCAAAGCGCCACCTAGTGGTCTCAAGATACAAAAAATTCTATTGTTTCATAAAACTAATGCAAACTTAGATCTTAAATCATGACAGTCATCACGTATGAATCATTTTTTGCCATGTTTGGCTTGACCCCGGTATCGCTGCTTGCAGCTATATTTATTATTATTATTATTGTTATTCTTGTTCCTCGTTCTTCCACCCAAAAGTCAATGGCAGCCCATAGAACCGTACATAGGAAAGTTATGAAATTTGGCACACATGTAGAGGACAGTCACAGAAGTTACTATAGCAACATTGGTGTGTCTGACTCAAACCCTCTAGCGCCACCAACAGTCCAAAAATCCACTTATGTTCATGCTCACAACTTCTGACCCGTGAGTCCTAGAAAATACATTCTTGTTTCCTCTGAATCCTTTGCTCATGATGATTCAATTGCACATGTTGATGTCATTTGTGTCATGCACATCTTTCCGCCATTTTGAATTTTCCGTAAAACCTACTTTTTCGAACTCCTCCTAGAGCGTCCGTCCGATTTGCATGTCCTTTGGTATATAGCATCTAGAGACACCCCTGACAAAAAGTTATCAAAAGCTTTTTGATAGACCAATGCGTTCTCGTATAAATTGACAACATATATGGCGGCGATCACGCCAAAACGGACGTGAGGCCGTATCTTCGCAAAACTTTATTGTATCGACACGAAACTTGGTATATGTCATTACAGTCATGACCCGAGGGTGCCTGCAACGTTTCGTCACAGCGCCACCTAGTGGTCACGAGATTCGAAAAATGCCTATTCTCGCTTATAACTACTTCAAACTTGAGCCTAAAATCATGAAGGTGGTCTTGTTAGATTCCTTGAGGCATGCCGAGTCAAACGATACCAAACGGTTTTCGGTCGGCCATTTTGGGTGTCGGCCATTTTGAATTTTCTCATTAAGTTCAGTATTTCACAAACAGAATGGCGTATCGCTACGAAATTTGGCATGGTTTATCAGTGACATGTTCTGAGCGCACCTATAAATCTTTAGGACGGCGCCACCTAGTGGTCAGGATATGTAAATAAATTGTTTAAAATCTTTATATCATTTGATTAAATTGCCACTATGACATAAGACTTCACTCTATTGATTCCTTGGCTCATGCTGAGTCCGACTGTACCAAATATGTCTGAGTCAAACCTACTTCCTGTCGGCCATTTTGAATTATATTGAACACCTATTTTTTCGAACTCCTCCTAGAGCGCTCGTGTGATTGGCTTGATTTTTGGTATGCATCATCTAGAGACACTCTAGACAAAAAGTTATCAAAAGCTTTTCGGTAGACCTATCCGATGTCGTATAACGCATCAAAGAATGCGAGGGCGAGCACGCCAAAATGTGTTTGAGCCTGTATCTTCGCAAAACTTTTGCGTATTAATATGAGACTTGGTATATGTCATACCAGTGATGACCTGAGGGTGCATGCACCATTTCGTCACACTGCCCCCTACTGGTCACGAGATATAAAAAATGTCTACTTTTGCTTATAACTATTGCAAACTTGAATGTAAAATTATGAGACTGGTCTTGTTAGATTTCTTGAGGCATGCTGAGTCAAACGATACCAAATGGTTTTTGGTCGGCCATTTTGTGTGTCGGCCATTTTGATTTTTTTCTTTAAGTTCAAGTATTTCAGAAACGCAATTGCGTATTGTCATGAAACTTGGTATGGTTCATCAGCAACATGTTCAGAGGGGACTTGTAAACTTTTCGGCGCCCCCTAGTGGTCAAGAGATTTGAAGCTATATCTCTGCATCTCTTTATCGTATTTACACCAAATTTGGTAGGTGTCATCACAATCAAGACCTGAGTCATAATTTATTGTTTGGTCAGTGCCCCCTAGTGGTCAAGTCATTTAAGGCTATATCTCCGTATCGCTTTATTGTATTTAGACTAAATTTGGTATGTGTCATCACAGTCATGACCTGAGTCACCATCTATTCTTTCGGCACAGTGCCACCTAGTGGTCTCAAGATACGAAAAAATTGCTTTTTTTCATAAAACTAATGCAAACTTAGATGTTAAATCATGGCAGTCATCACGTATGAATCATTTTTTGCCATGTTTGGCTTGACCCCGGTATCGCTGCTTGCAGCTATATTTAGGGGTCAAGCCCCGAAGGGGCGAAGACCCCTATTGTATCCGTTAGTTTTCTTTTTATAATAATAATAATTATTAGGGGTCAAGCCCAGAATGGGCGAAGACCCCTATTGTATCTGTTAGTTTTCTTATTATTATTTATTCTTATTTATTATTCTTCCTGTCACCTTGCGGTCTATGGCAGCCCATAGAACCGTACGTAGGAAAGTTATGAAATTTGGCACACTGATAGAGGACAGTCCAAATAATATCCAGAGCAAATTCGGAGTCTCTATCTCAAACCCGCTAGCGCCACCAACAGTCCAAAGTTGCACTTACATTTTTGCTTATAACTTCTGACCCGTACGTCCTAGAAATTAAATTCTTGTTTCCTCTGATTCCTTGGCTCAAGACGATTCGATTGGACCCTATGACGTCATTTTCCGTCATGAAAATTTTCCCGCCATTTTTAAATATTCATAAAACCTACTTTTGCGAACTCGTCCTAGAGCTTTTGCCGGATTGCCTTGAAAATCGGTATGCACCATCTAGAGACACTCAAGGCAAAAAGTTATTAAAAGAATTTTGATAAACCAATCCGTTGTCGTATAGCGCGTCAACAAATTTTACGTAGAGCTCAAAAAAACGGATTTGAGGCTGTATCTTCGCCAAACTTAAGCCTATTGACACGATACTTTGTATTTGTGATGCCAGTCAGGAACTAAGGGTGCATGCAGAGTTTCGTCACAGCGCCACCTAGTGGTCAGACTTATGTTTTACATGCCTATAACTTTGGCTCCGATTGACATATTTTCACAGGACTTGTTTCCTTTGAGTTCTAAATAGTTGCCGAGTCCAACGATACCAAACATACCCGAATTCGCCTTACGGTTAACCCTGCGCAGCAAAATAGCACTTAAGAAACACGCGTAAATATCTCCGCGAACGTTTTTCCGATCGACTCGAAAACACCATAGGAAGAAACTAACCTTACCTTCTGAACAAAAAGTTCTATTGGCGTTATATTAAAATTTTCATCAGAAATGGCCGAAAATTGCAAAAAACGAAAAATTACCTTCAAATTTTGTGTTTTTTACACATAAATGGTTGTAACTTTGTAACGAAAAGAGATTTTTTCACCAGATTTGATACGATGATGCATGAGCACATTCTGAGGCCACACAAAAAAAATTGTATGCTTGCACCACTAGATGGCCTTATAATTGAACAAAACCTTTGATAACAAGCCAGCCCTATGGTCATACAACTGTTTCTTAACTAAACTAAAGTGTATAGTCATAAAACTAGCTAGATGTAACACAATCATGACCTGATGTTGCATGCACAATTTTTTCATTGCGCCACCTACTGGTTTTGAGATGGAATATGGTATTTTTGCCTAAAACTCCTGCAACAACACATCTAAAACCATGAGTCATCATGGATTATTCCTTTCATGGCTTTGACTATAATCACTGGTGGTTGCCAATTTACTCCCTAGCAACCATTGAGAATACCTTATCAACCGTTTTTGCAAAAGCTATATCTCTGCATCAGAACATCGTAGAGACATGGGGATGGTCTCTTTTGACTAATTAAACTTGTTGTAACATGATGTGACCACTGCAAACACCACTCACATGTTCTTCAGTGTTCTAATGTTCCATGATTGTCAATAACAGAAGGACGATTGCAGTAGACAAGAACTTAGATTAATTTTGTTGATAACTTTTTTGTTTTTTCATCTAAAATTATTAGATTTACCTAGGTTCTTCAATCTGCTTATCCAATCTCAATTTTACATCCTTTTGTGCCCTTTTCGGCTTGACCCCGGCATTGCTGCTTGCAGCTATATTTAGGGGTCAAGCCCCGAAGGGGCGTAGAACCCTATTGTATTTGTTAGTTTTCTTAATTTTATTATTATTATTAGTTATTCTTCTTCCGCCATTGCGGTCTATGGCAGCCCATAGAACCGTACGTAGGAAAGTTATGAAATTTGGCACACTGATAAACGACAGTCCAATGTGTCCCCACAGCAAATTTGGAGTCTCTATATCTAACCCACTAGCGCCACCAACAGTCCAAAATTGCACTTATGTTTTTGCCTATAACTTCTGACCCGTACGTCCTAGAAATTAAATTCTTGTTTCCTCTGATTCCTTGGCTCAAGACGATTCGATTGGACCCTATGACGTCATTTTCCGTCATGAAAATTTTCCCGCCATTTTTAAATATTCATAAAACCTACTTTTGCGAACTCGTCCTAGAGCTTTTGCCGGATTGCCTTGAAAATCGGTATGCACCATCTAGAGACACTCAAGGCAAAAAGTTATTAAAAGAATTTTGATAAACCAATCCGTTGTCGTATAGCGCGTCAACAAATTTTACGTAGAGCTCAAAAAAACGGATTTGAGGCTGTATCTTCGCCAAACTTAAGCCTATTGACACGATACTTTGTATTTGTGATGCCAGTCAGGAACTAAGGGTGCATGCAGAGTTTCGTCACAGCGCCACCTAGTGGTCAGACTTATGTTTTACATGCCTATAACTTTGGCTCCGATTGACATATTTTCACAGGACTTGTTTCCTTTGAGTTCTAAATAGTTGCCGAGTCCAACGATACCAAACATACCCGAATTCGCCTTACGGTTAACCCTGCGCAGCAAAATAGCACTTAAGAAACACGCGTAAATATCTCCGCGAACGTTTTTCCGATCGACTCGAAAACACCATAGGAAGAAACTAACCTTACCTTCTGAACAAAAAGTTCTATTGGCGTTATATTAAAATTTTCATCAGAAATGGCCGAAAATTGCAAAAAACGAAAAATTACCTTCAAATTTTGTGTTTTTTACACATAAATGGTTGTAACTTTGTAACGAAAAGAGATTTTTTCACCAGATTTGATACGATGATGCATGAGCACATTCTGAGGCCACACAAAAAAAATTGTATGCTTGCACCACTAGATGGCCTTATAATTGAACAAAACCTTTGATAACAAGCCAGCCCTATGGTCATACAACTGTTTCTTAACTAAACTAAAGTGTATAGTCATAAAACTAGCTAGATGTAACACAATCATGACCTGATGTTGCATGCACAATTTTTTCATTGCGCCACCTACTGGTTTTGAGATGGAATATGGTATTTTTGCCTAAAACTACTGCAACAACACATCTAAAACCATGAGTCATCATGGATTATTCCTTTCATGGCTTTGACTATAATCACTGGTGGTTGCCAATTTACTCCCTAGCAACCATTGAGAATACCTTATCAACCGTTTTTGCAAAAGCTATATCTCTGCATCAGAACATCGTAGAGACATGGGGATGGTCTCTTTTGACTAATTAAACTTGTTGTAACATGATGTGACCACTGCAAACACCACTCACATGTCCTTCAGTGTTCTAATGTTCCATGATTGTCAATAACAGAAGGACGATTGCAGTATACAAGAACTTAGATTAATTTTGTTGATAACTTTTTTGTTTTTTCATCTAAAATTATTAGATTTACCTAGGTTCTTCAATCTGCTTATCCAATCTCAATTTTACATCCTTTTGTGCCCTTTTCGGCTTGACCCCGGCATTGCTGCTTGCAGCTATATTTATTATTAGTTATTCTTCTTCCGCCATTGCGGTCTATGGCAGCCCATAGAACCGTACGTAGGAAAGTTATGAAATTTGGCATACTGATAAAGGACACTCCAATGTGTCCACACAGCCAATTTGGAGTCTCTATGTCTAACCCACTAGCGCCACCAACAGTCCAAAGTTGGACTTCTGTTTTTGCTTATAACTTGTGATCTGTAAGCCCTAGAAACAAAATTCTTGCTTCTTCTGATTCCTTGGCTCAAGACGATTCGATTGGACCCTATGACATCATTTTCCGTCATGAAATTTTTTCGCCATTTTGAATTATTCGTAAAACCTACTTTTGCGAACTCGTCCTAGAGCTTTTTCCCGATTTCCACGAAAATTGGTATGCAGCATCTAGAGACACTCAAGGCAAAAAGTTATTAAAAGAATTTCGATAAACCAATCCGTTGTCGTATAGCGCGTCAACAAATTTTACATAGAGCGCAAAAAAACAGATTTTAGGCTGTATCTTCTCCAAACTTAGGCCTATTGACACAAATCTTGGTACTTGAGATGCCAGTCAGGAACTGAGGGAGCATGCACAGTTTCGTTGCAGCGCCACCTAGTGGCCAGACGAATGTTTTATAGGCCTATAACTTTGGCTATGATCATCATATTTACAAGGGACTGGTTTCCTTGGAGTTTTGAATAGTTGCCGAGTCCAACGATACCAAACATGCCAGGATTCGCCTTACGGTTAACCCTGTGCGGCAAAATAGTGCTTAAAAAACACGCGCGAATATCTCCGCGACCGTAATTCTGATCGACTCAAAAACACCATAGGAAGAAACTAACCTTACCTTCTGAACAAAAAGTTCTATTGGCGTTATATTAAAATTTTCATCAGAAATGACCGAAAAATGCAAAAAACGAAAAATTACCTTTTAAATTTTGTATTTTTTACACATAAATGGTTATAACTTCGCAACGAAAAGAGATTTTTTCACGAGATTTGATACGCTGATGTACGACCACAGTCTGAGGCTACACAAAAAAAATTGCTTGCTTGCACCACTAGTTGGCGTTATAATTGAACAAAACCTGTGATATCAAGCCAGCCCTATGGTCATACAACTGTTTCTTCACTAAACTAAAGTGTATAGTCATAAAACTAGCTCGATGTAACGTAATCATGACCTGAAGTTGCATGCACAATTTTGTCACAGCGCCACCTAGTGGTTTTGAGATAGAAAATTGAAAATTTTGCCTAAAACTACTGCAACAACACATCTAAAACCACAAGTCATCATGGATTATTCATTTCATGGCTTGGATTATAATCACTGGTGGATGTCAATTTACTGTCTAGCAACCAATGAGAATACCTTATCAACTGTTTTTGCAAGAGCTATATCTCTTCATCAGAACAGCGTAGAGACATGGGGGTGGGCTCTTTTGACTTATTAACACCACTGTAACATTTTGTGAGCTGAGTATTACCACTGCAAGCACCACTCACATTTCCTTCAGTGTTCTAGTTGTCAATGCTCCTCAAGACGTGAGGGAGAGATTTCACTGAATAAGAACACAGCTTTTTAGCTGATGACTGTTATATTAATTTGTCTGAAATCAGGAGGTTTTGCTAGGTTTTTTAAACTGCTCAACTGGACTCAAGTTTACCTTCTTCTGTGCCCTTTTTGGCTTGACCCCGGCATTGCTGCTTGCAGCTATATTTAGTTATATTATTGTTTAAATAGAGAATGAAATAAATTAGCACAACAAATATTTCTTCTGAAAAGAGAAATTTAAAAAAATTAATTATGTCTGTTAAAAGTAATGAAAATGAAACACTTGAATTAAACATACACGCATTCATATGAAGTACAACAGTTCTTTTAGTGAAGAGCAGAGAGTGATTTTATTGAGAGATGAATTAGGTTACTGTAGCTTTAAGACGTGGGAGAGATCGTTCTCTTCACGTGCACTGATGACAGGCAGCTGTGGGTGTACGTGGACAAGAGCATCTGTGAGGAATATGAAAGTTTAAACGGTCGAAACTTTAAAACGCATGCAAATAATAAACTTTTGGTATGAGGATCCAATTGTCCGGGATAGATATGTGTTGTATACGCTGTGTGATGGGGATGTGAAGACGTGCCGCGCTTTGACCAGAGCGCTTCCTCATAGAAAATACACATATCTCTATAAAGGCAAAGAGAGAAAAATCCAAATCTGCATGTCGCACATGAGCAACAGGTTATAAAAATGCTAGCACTACTTAAAAAATGCTCTCTAATTGCATCCGCATTCAGGAGCCCTATGAGAGGTGGATTTCACTTTAAAAAAGTTCATTGCATACTGAAAATCGTGTTTAGACAATCCACTTCTCCATTTTGTACAGAAGGCTGAAACTGGTCAATCCTTGACTAAAAACTAGCATCTCTAGTTCTACATACAGTATAAGTCATGGGTTTCTTTTTCCTAGTACAGTGCATTTTGTCATACACTTTCCATTACGAGATCAGTTTAACAGTCCTCTCTTCACATTAATAACCTTCAAAACCATATTTCCAAAACATACAACCGAGAAGCAGTGACAGAAATGATACATGCTGAATCTGTGGTTTTGTATGTAGGTCAAATGCACACAGGACACTGATGCTTTATCGTTGTTAAATTAGTCTGGTTTTCTGTGGCTATGCATAAAGGTTATCGTCTATAAAAGCCATTATAAAAGCTAGTGTCTCTCGAGTTAGTACTTGGAATCAGACAGATCTGTGGGATTTAAGACACGGGCCACATGTAAGAGATATAATGTGTATAATGTTTATTAGGAGGAGCAGGAGAGGGAGCATGCAGCACCGCAGAAACCCTTTAAACGCGGAGAATCGGTGGAAAAGGCAAACGTAAGTGAGAGGAAATCTGGAGGGCATAACTTTTTCTTTCTTTATTTCTACCTTTTTTTTGTCTTATATTACATACCATACAGCTTAAATACTGTTTTATTAACCAAATGTGGCCTCTACTGTTTTTCTCTGTGATTTTATCTCGGTTTATCTGCATTATAGGATGCGTTAAGATCTCTCTTGCTTCCTATCACGCTGTTTTCCTTGTACCGCTGACTCTCTGCAATCTGGCTCGTATCCTCTGATGTCACTCTTAATACCACATTTTGATAAAGGTCACTACCAGTGCTATCAGTCGAGTAATGTATCTATCCCTGTGTGTTTGTAACAGGAAGCGGCGTCTCTCATCTCGCAGCGCTCCGTTAATCCCAGAGAAATGTTCAAACAGAGAGAGATGGGTATCAAACCGACAAAAACAGACACCTCTCCATCCAGTCCGAAACCAGGTACCATTCCTCTGTATACACACAAACTCTTTAGGGTAGTAGCACTCCCGGAGAATAATAAGGTACTTCTGCGTTTCATTACTATAATACACTCACCTAAAGGATTATTAGGAACACCTGTTCAATTTCTCATTAATGCAATTATCTAATCAACCAGTCACATGGCAGTTGCTTCAATGCATTTAGGGGTGTGGTCCTGGTCAAGACAATCTCCTGGACTCCAAACTGAATGTCAGAATGGGAAAGAAATTGCTTGATTGCTTGATTTAAGCAAATTGCTTGATTTAAGCAATTTTAAGCGTGGCATGCTTGTTGGTATGCAACAAAGCATTTTTGAAGCCACAACACGCACAACCTTGAGGTGGATGGGCTACAACAGCAGAAGACCCCACCGGGTACCACTCATCTCCACTACAAATAGGAAAAAGAGGCACAAGCTCACCAAAATTAGACAGTTGAAGACTGGAAAAATGTTGCCTGGTCTGATGAGTCTCGATTTCTGTCAGAATTTGGCGTAAACAGAATGAGAACATGGATCCATCATGCCTTGTTACCACTGTGCAGGCTGGTGGTGGTGGTGTGATGGTGTGGGGGATGTTTTCTTGGCTCACTTTAGTGCCAATTGGGCATCATTTAAATGCCACGGCCTACCTGAGCATTGTTTCTGTCCATCCCTTTATGACCACCATGTACTCATCATGTGATGGCTACTTTCAGCAGGATAATGCACCATGTCACAAAGCTGGAATCATTTCAAATTGGTTTCTTGAACATGACAATGAGTTCACTGTACTAAAATGGCCCCCACAGTCACCAGATCTCAACCCAATAGAGCATCTTTGGGATGTGGTGGAACGGGAGCTTCATGCCCTGGATGTGCATCCCACAAATCTCCATCAACTGCAAGATGATATCCTATCAATATGGGCCAACATTTCTAAAGAATGCTTTCAGCACATTGTTGAATTAATGCAACGTAGAATTAAGGCAGTTCTGAAGGCGAAAAGGGGTCAAACACAGTATTAGTATGGTGTTCCTAATAATCCTTTAGGTGAGTGTACACTATAGTGATTTCCTTTAGCAGGAAACAGGTAGCAATGCCAAGGTCAGTGGTTTTCTGTGATAAGATCTCAACACACAATTTGAAAGGGTTTTATTTCTATTTGCATGTTATATTTAACTACATGCGGTCAGGTCAGGCATAATGTTTTGGAGACGCTGTATGTATTGGATGTATTGTTTTCTGTGCATGCAGCATCTAACTGTTTAATGTTGTTTGTTGAATGGTATTTCTTATTCTTCTCTACACCGTTCAACCGTGTTTGTGTCTGTCCGCCCTGCAGTTCTTCTGTCTAAAACGACATTTGTGACATCTCTTGTTCTGTGTACGCTCCCCGTCAGCCATCTGTCAGCTCGACTTTCTCTTTGTCGCTTTCTGTTCTGTGTATCTCAGGGCGGTTGAACAGCCCTTTTCTGTCCAAGCAGTCATGTGATCCAGAGCCATTACGTTCTCCTGTGCGTCAGGCTTCGTCGCCCTTGCGAGCCAGAGGTACACAGACCTTATCATTCGTTTTACAAAGGTTTGGTGTTTCCATACTTTCTGCTATTTCTCTCTTGATTTAATGCTTTTATGTGAGACTAACATCTAACCAAGTCACTCGCACGTTCTCTGTGCATGCTTAAGATTTTACACTACATGTTTTGGAAATTCACCATTTGATTCCCAGGTTACTGTGTGTGTGTGTGTTGGATTTTGCATATATTTGCAGTGCCGAACGGTTCACGCTAGGTCTGGGCAGTATGATACAGTAGTTCACACCGTGCATGAGTAGAAATATAAACCAGAAAACATACTAAACCCTTCAAATTATGTTATATCAGTGTCGCATTTAAAAAAAACTATTCAAACTAGTGCATCCAAGAAACTTTAGTGTAGATATCATTGAATATTTTTACAGGACTGATTTAGGTTTGACTTGTCATGGCACGCTGCTTGCAACATCACACCGCTTGCAAAACTAATAGTGAATTTAATTGATTTACGGTCACAGGTATGCGTGTCGGCTATGTTGCAATAGGTTTGAACATGCTGATTCAGCATTCAGATTCTTTACCTTTCATACTGATGCCTTCACCAGACTTGTCATTTTGTTATGAATGATCTTATCTTTTAGTTTTTTTCCATGAGGATAAATAATAAACTAGTATGAAACTGTATCTTTCTGTTTAACTGCTTAACTGTCACGGGCCCATAGGCGGTTCATTATTTTGTGTCTTTATGGTTCAATTAAAAGGGTTAAAATTGCAAAATAAATTTGCAGATTACTTGCATACATTTTCTTTTTTTAAGACCAAGTCTAAAATTTCTGGTTTTACTTCTTTTTGAAAGAATATTTGGGGGATAATTTAAAAAACGTCAATTGGTGTAACTAGTATTTTTTAAATGAAAATATAAATATATTCATAAAAAATGTGTAATAAAATATAATTATCTAGTTTAGTGTAATATGATTTTTTTAACATACATTTTAAATCATTTGTCAAAGATTTTTTTTAAAAAAAAGAACTGTTTTCAGCATATGACAGGACAAATATTACAAAAACATTAAGAAAAATTTACATTAAGAAATACCTAATAAAATTAGATTTTAAAATATATTTTTTAAATGATTACGTTTAAATGCCATCAAGGTGGATAAAATATTTTCTATTTCTCATTCTTTGGCGCAATTGCCGGTTACATCATTTGACATTTTTTCAGGTCTTAACTTTCATAAAAATGGTGCAAATGTAATTTTTATTGCATAAAATTAACATAAATACACTGTGCATTGAAATAAAACCTAATGCATGCTTTTAAAACAAAAGCAACCGGGCCCAAATTTTTTACGTAACCATGATATCGATAATAGCCTTTTCGAAAACTAAAATAATCTTGACACACTATATATCGTTGGAAAGCTTTTGGAGTTTAGATTATATATTTTGTCACCATTTTACAAAAAGAATGATGTAGTGGAAGTCATTTTGTAAAATATCTGGTTGTTATTACATATTTATAACACTAATAGCCTACTCCAAACCTAACATAATGTTGACAAACACTATATATTGTTGGAAAGCTCTAAAAAAAGCTTTTTGCACTAATAATAATGCAGTGACAGTAATTTATTAATTTGTGATAAGAGTATGCATTAAACCAATGACACCTAGTGGCCATTGTTGGAAAATCTACTAAAAGTGTCACAAAAACCTAATTTTTTGTGATTTTAAACTTGAATTTGGATCAAAACTAGTGCATTTTTTATGTGAAACATTTTTAATTTTTCTAAAGATTTTTATAGAAAATATATACTTAACTCTTTCCCCACCATTGACAAGTTAACTCGTCAAGTAAGAAAAAACGCTTTCCTGCCTTTGACGATTATTTTCCAGCAATCCGTAACACAGCTATTATCCACCAGGTGGCGCTCTTCTGCAACTTATACAACCCAGAAGCATGAAAGAGTAAGAACTTGGTGTATGTTTTGAAGATCGCTCTGAATCTGATCTCTATAAAAAGTCCTTCATAAATATGGAATTATCTCAGATTTTTGTTCAAATTTGGTGTTTTTGAAGAAACTTACCCATATTTGAGAGGTGATAAAAAGAGAACTAATCAAGGTTGGATGAAATTTTTTTTTTGAAAGTGGAGGGTCTGTTATTTTATTTGATATATTGTTTGTTTATATATTTAAAGAAGAACATTTTCTGGAAGGCATTGAACTTTTGTGAAAATCATGAAAAATGTTGGCGCTGGCTGGAAACTTTTTTTTTAAACGCTGGCGGGAAAAGAGTTAATATAACATTATTTTAGATTTTAAAACAAACTTAAACTGCTATAACAACTTTATTATTTCATTTGAACAACTCCAGACAATTAATTGAAAAACTTAAAAGTGTTCTATTTAAAAAAAGACCAAGATTAGGCTTCTAGACCAAAAAATACCACAGTTACACTGATTTGAATGTGAAAGGGGTTTGATTCTCAGGAAACTCACCAAAAGATTAATATATAGCTGTAATGCACTATAAATCGCTTGATATGTAAATGATGTGTAACCTCAATATTTAAATGACTCATATCATGATTTAAGATATTGGTCATACTGCTAACTCCTAGTTTGAACTCTTCACTCCACCTCTGTATGTAAAACTGAAAATTGAGTTGTCCCAGTTTGTGCGTGTTACAATGCATGTGTGTGTTTTGCGTGTCCATGCATGTGTGTGTTCTTCAGTAGAGACCAGTTTTGATGAACCGCCCAGAACTCAGTATGTGGAACCAGAGCCAGAACCTGAGCCAGAATATGAAGGTGGGATTTACAAACACAAAAATTTTCAGTTCCTCTCACTTCGGTCGCTGTATCGGATGTATTAGCAACATTTCCTTAAATCTCATGACATTTGTCATATTTCATAAAAAAATAGAAAGTTTTAGCTTGTATGTTTGAAGGAATGTTCTACTCATTTTCAATATTAAAATATGTTATGCTAAGCTAAATGCTATCGAAGCCTCGCAGCGCGCTCCAGGGCTTACGTGCACGCACACAGATGATAGAGGGATGTATCAACAATTCTTAGTTAAGGTAATAACATATTTTAATATTGAAAGGAGGTGGACTATTCCTTTAATTATTGCAAACAAGGTAAAACATACAAAAATGCTCCAAAATGTATATATCATGGTTGTATTTGCTGTACTAGTATTTGGCTGTAACTTATGCTTTATTTTAATACAATAATATGTGAATTGTCGTAAAAATAGGATATATTTTTTGTCGTCTTTAAAGGATTAGTCAATTTTCTTAAAAAAAAATCCAGATGGTTCGCTCGCCACCATGTCATCCGGGGTGTTGGTGTCTTTTTTTGTTCAGTCGAGAGGAAATTATGTTTTTTGGGAAAAACATTCCAGGATTTTTCTCGTTTTGGTGGACTTTAATGGACCCCAACACTTAACAGTTTTAATGCAGTTTAAAATTGCAGTTTCAAAGGACTCTAAACGATCTCAAACGAGGCATAAGGGTCTTATCTAGCTAAACGATTGTCATTTTTGACAAGAAAAATATGCGCTTTTAAACCACAACTTCTCGTCTTCCTCTGGTCCTGTGGTGCGCCAGCGCGACCTAACGTAATTGCGTAATGACGTAGAAAGGTCACGTGTTATATATATGAAACGCACATTTGCGGACCATTTTAAACAATAAACTGACACAAAGACATTAATTATTATCATTCCACATACAACAACGTCGGAACGGTCCTCTTTCAACACACTTGTAAACACTGGGGCGGAGTTTCGCATACGCCATTCGTGACCTCTTGACGTCATGACGTATTGCGTGAGGTCGCGCTGGCGCATCAGAGGACCGGAGGAAGACAAGAAGTTGTGTTTTTTTTTTGTCAAAAATGACAATCTTTCGCTAGATAAGACCCTTATGCCTCATTTGGGATCGTTTAAAGTCCTTTCAAACTGCAGTTTTAAACTGCATTAAACTGTTAAGTGTGGGGTCCATTAAAGTCTATTAAAATGAGAAAAATCCTGGAATGTTTTCCTCAAAAAACAACATTTCGGATGACATGGTGGTGAGTAAATTATCTAATTTGGACTAATGAACTAATCCTTTAAAGGGATAATTCGCCCAAAAATGAAACGTCCGTCATCATTTGCTCACCTTCGAGTCGTTCCAAGCTTGCATACATTTCTGCTGAATACAAATGAAATAGTTTTAAGAATGTTTGTAATCAGGCAGATCTGGGGCACCATTGACTTCCATGGTTGGAAAAAAATAATACTGTGGGGGTGAGTGGTGCCCCAGATCTGTAGGGTTTTATTCATTAGACATTCATGCAAGTTTGGAACGACTCAAGGGTGAGCAAAACCCTTTAGGGTTTTTTTGTTCTCATAAGATTCACCAGCTTCATCAGCCTCATGTTTTGTGTTCGGTCAGTAAGCTGTTTGTCAGCGTCACTCTGTGGGGAGATTGTGTTATTGCAAGAGACTGTTAATGATTCTCTCATTGTCATTGATGTTTCAGATGTACAAGTGCCTGAAACTCATTATGAAACGCACATAAAACCTCAGCAGCCAGAAGCAGAGTATGAGGCAGTAGTGGAACCTGTCAATGTCTATGAGGATCCGGGACAGGTACATCACTCAGTACCAGAACCCAAAAGTTCTTACAAACTGTTACAAAAAGCGTGTGTTTAAATGTTAGACGTATTAAAGACGGGGTGCATGATTTTTGAAAAACACTTTGGAAAAGGGAGTCTGGCTGACTACCAAAACACACTTGTAGCCAACCAGCAATAAGGGGCGTGTCTACTAACCGACATCATTGCATGGGTTGCGTATGTGTGGGACGGGTCTATCAAAAGAAGGTCCAAATTCTATTGGGGAAGGAGCGTGTTTCTTTAGGTGATTTCTTATATCAACATTGGCTTTCAGAGATCATGCACCCCGCCTTTAAAGACTCAAACGATGATTTATAAAGCATTTAAAGGGATAGTGCACCAAAAAAATAATTTAAAAATGGTTTCTTTCTTCTGATGAACACACAAGAAGATATTTTGGTAATTGATGGTAAGCACACAGTTGACTGCATCCATTGACTGCAATAGTAGGAAAAATAAATACTATGGAAGTCATTGGGTACTGTCTACTGTGTGCTTACCATCAGTTAATGTCTATATTTTCACACAATTCTAAATTAAGTCAGAAAATAATGTAGACTTGATTTTCTCATCTGACATTTGATTGGATAGCAGATGTTAGGCTAAGATGTTACTGCCTCATTTTATTTTCGCTGCCTACGTCGTTTCATGAGATAGTTATTAAATTTTTAGGATATAATAAACAAACATTTATGCCTTTAAAATAATGCGCACACCATGAATGATTTTAAATGATGTGGTGTAATGATCTCCATACAGGTGGAGGAAGAGAACACATATGATCAGGCTGGTGATCGTGGCGTCTGTGCCAGGGCTCTATATGACTACCAAGCTGGTGAGTACGTGTACACATGATATACCGTATATGCTGACGTGCACATTTTTTCCCACACTTCTCCTTTTTCACTCTCGCAATTACGCTGCAGCTTTGTTAATCCTGCACAATATTTTATCACATCACGCCTTTGCAAAAAGCGTATGATAAATATATTACATGCATATTGGCTTGTAAAAGTAAACTATATGTGTGTATCTCCTCAGCCGATGACACCGAGATTTCGTTTGACCCCGATGAGATCATTACCGGTATCGAGATGATCGATGAAGGCTGGTGGCGAGGATACAGCCAGGACGGTCATTTCGGGATGTTTCCGGCTAACTACGTAGAACTGATCTAACGTCCCGCATCTCCCATTAAAGTCGGACTATAACAAATCTCTGGTGCTGGGAGCACAATGGGATCAGTATATTTGATTGAAAAGACTCAAATTAAAATCATGGACCAAAAGAGTGCTAGTGGTGTGATCGGGGGGTATTTAAAACTCTGAGAATTATCTATACTGTACTGGTAGCTTTGTGTTGTTCAATTTATTTCATTTCAAACGGTCTGCTCATTTCACAAAATACTGATGGCTGATGCCGGCAGATACAACAGGGTTCATACACTGTAAAAAAGGCTTGTTTGTTTAACTTAACCCTTTAAAGTAAGTTATCTGGTTGCCTTAAAATGTTGTGTAAAACTACTATTTTTAAGTTGAATTCACTCAAAAACCAGGTAACTTTAAGTTGAACCAACTTTTTTTTACAGTGTGCAAATATCTTTTTAGACTGAACCTTTCCTTAATCTTTTTTTTTATTTGAAGACATTTCAAACAGCATTTCAACAACATGCTGCACTTTTTAAATGGAAAATATTTGTTGCGTTAGTGATATTCAGTGCATCTACCGTAAGTTTGTGGTATAACGGTCCTGTTTTGCCTTGATTTTTGCCTTTTATTTCTCCACAAGACCGGGTTGGACTGCCTTGCATTCTTGAAGAACATAGCGCAGATGTTTGGTTGCAGTGTTTATTGAGTTCGGACTGAAACTTTAAGTTTATTTGCACTTTTCTGATGTTATCATCACTCTTCAGTGATAAGCAAGTTATTTAGGATCAGACTGGGATGGTAAGTTATACCACAGCTTTCTTGTCTACTCAGAAATGTGGAGAATCTTAATACTGTGATTTTTAGGTTTCAGGGAACCTTCATTTTGTCATCGTGCTGCCTTTCGTTCTGCATTAACTTTGCAAAAACTCAAAGAAAATCATTTCAGTTGTTTTTCAACCCTTGCGTTTATTTGTTTGCATACACACACACATATAGTATACTGTCACTGCTGTGCCAATAAGAGAGTGTTGATGGATGGAGTATTTTTGAGAAAAGGAGTTTAACAAAGACCCATATTGAAAAACATCATAACTCAACAGTGGTGTTGTTAGAGGTTGTTGTGAATATCTAACTAGTCTGCACAATGTTGTAATTTCCATTAAAAGAATAAATAAATGAGTTTTAAGATGGATCGAAAGCAGCGTTTTTGTGTTTTTCCCTCGGTGGTGTACAACTGTCCAAGTCACAGGTTTTAAAGGGATAGTTCACCCAAAAATAAAAATTCTGTCATGTTGTTACAAACCTGTGTACATTTTTTTGTTCTGATAAACATGAAGGAAGATATTTAGAGAAATGTTTGTAATCAAACCGTTCATGGACCCCATTGACTTCCATAGTAGGGAAAAAAGAATACTATGGAAGTAAATGGGGACCACTAACGGTTATAAACATTTCTCAAAATATCTTCCTTTGTGCTCATCAGAACAAAGAAATTTATACAGGTTTGTACTCGCCTAAGAATTAGTAAATGATGACAGAACTATAATTTTGGGGTGAACTATCCCTTTAAGGCAGGGATGTCCAAATTCAGTCCTGGAGGGCTGGTGTCTTTGCAGAGTTTTGCTCCAATCCTAATCAAACACACCTGATCCGGCTAATTAATCTCTTACTATGCATTCAGGCAGGTGTGTTGAGGGAAATTTCAACTCTGTGGGACACCAGCTGTTACAAACCTGTATACATTTCTTTGTTCTGATGAACACAAATGAAGATATGTTGAAAAATGTTTGTAAACATGCAGATCTAGGGCACTATTCACTTCCACAGTTGGAAAAAATGATATGGATGTCAATGGTGCCCCAGATCTATTTGGTTTCAAACATTTGTCAACATGTCTTCATTTGTGTTCAGTAGGGATGCTTGGATCGGTCGGCCGCCGATCAATCTATCTATATTCTTCTACATTTCCTTGAATAGGCTGCGTCCGAAACCGCATACTGTATAGTAGGTACTGAATTAGATGAAGTACCTACTTACTTAGCGTTAAAACAGTAGGTACTGTATAGTATGAATCCTGGTAGTATGAATGAGATTTGGACGTACTACATCCGCCATGTTGCTACATCACGTGATATACGTCGTCATCACGTCATGTCATTTCAGCGCGAAAACAACCGCATGCCTCGTCTTCTTCGTTGGATAACTCCTCTCCCGGGGCATCATGGGATAGTGAAGCGTCCATCGTATGCACACTGCAAAATCTAACCGGAAGTAGTAGGTCATCCGGGTACTTTTCGCATACTGTTTTTTGAATACTATGTATTCGGACATACTACTCGCCTCGCCTACTGCTTTTCGCGTACTATATAGTAAGTAGTAGGCTGTTTCGGACGCAGCAATAGTGTTTGTAATGGTGCTTCTTCTGTGGCACAATTGGAGTTTCTGCAAGAGAGCGCCCTCTGGCTTTTGGATGTGCCGGGATTTCACCGTAATTCATTCAAATTCAATCCTTAAGAAAACGCGAATTTGCACGATTAATCGTTACAGACCTAATCTGTGGTATTACTTTATCTAGAAAAAAGTCATCAAAGAGCTTGCATATCAGCTTTAAAAAATCGGTATTGGCTGATCACGAAGATAACAAATCGGTATTCGGTATCGGCTGCAAAAAAACCTGATCAGAGCATCTCTAGTGTTCAGCAGAACAAAGAAATGTATACAGGTTTATAACAGCTGTGCTGAGCATTGGGATCAGTGTTTTGTAAGATATTTTAAAGGTCTCTTGCTCTCCAGAGAGTTCCTAAAATGTGGAAACATGTTACTGTGGTGCCTGTCCCTAAAACTGCAAAAGCACCAACCTTTAAAGGATTAGTCCATTTTCTTAAAAGAAAAATCCAGATAATTTACTCACCACCATGTCATCCAAAATGTTGACGTCTTTCTTTGTTCAGTCAAGAAGAAATTATGTTTTTTGAGGAAAACATTGCAGGATTTTTCTCATTTTAATGGACTTTAATAGAACCCAACATTTAATACTTAACTCAACACGTAACGGTTTTTTTCAACGGAGTTTCAAAGGACTATAAACAATCCCAAACGAGGCATAAGGGTCTTATCTAGCAAAACGATTGTCATTTTTGACAAGAAAAATAAAAAATATGCTCTTTTAAACCACAACTTTTCGTCTTGGACCGGTCCAGCACGACTTAACGTAAATGCGTAGGGAGGTCATGTGTTGCATATATAAAACGCACATTTGCGGACCATTGTAAACAATAAACTGACACAACGACATTAATTAGTATCAGTTGACATACAACAATGTAGGAACAGTCCTCTTTCTCAACACTTGTAAACACTGGGGCGGAGTTTCGCGTTCGTCCTCTGTGACCTCTTGACGTCATGACGTATTGCGTCGGGTCACGCTATCGCATCACGACCGGATCTAGACGAGAAGTTGTGCTTTAAAGGTGTATGTTGTCAAAAATGACAATCGTTTTGCTAGATAAGACCCTTGTGCCTCGTTTGGGATCGTTTGTGGTCATTTGAAACTCTGTTGAAGAGGCTGTTACGTGTTGAGTATTGAGTGTTGGGTTCTATTGAAGTCCATTAAAATGAGAAAAATCCTACAATGTTTTCCTCAAAAAACATAATTTCTTCTTGACTGAACAAAGAAAGACATCAACATTTTGGATGACATGGTGGTGAGTAAATTATCTGGATTTTTCTTTTAAGAAAATTGACTAATCCTTTAATGATCTTAAGCCAATAGCACTTACATCTTACACTCTCAGAAATAAAGGTACAAAAGTTGTCACCGGGACAGTACCCTTTCAAAAAGGTACACATTTGTACCCAAAGAGTGCATATTAGTACCTCAAAGGTGCATATTGATAGTTCAAAGATACATATTTGTACCTAAATGGTACATATTAGGACCTTTTTTAAAGGGTACTGCCCCAGTGACAGCTTTGTACACAGCAAAATCACCAGTGTTAAATTTTCAGGGATGGTGTTAAATAAACAGTGTTGATGCTGTTTTAACACTATCTGGTAATAAAATAACACTGCCATTGCTAGGCCAGTGTTATATTCACGACAGTGTCAGTGTAAAACCAGGGTGTTATCAGATTTCACTCTGAGCGGTGTAAATCAAGCCACGCCTTCACTAAACATATCCTGTCAGGGATTTTACCGCCATTTTCTTTCAAAGGAGGACTGAAGAGAGCAGGTAAATCTCATAATATTCACATGGTTTAGCTAAATTAAACTGTTATTTCTCTGTCTGACTCTACGCAGCCATATGCCAAAAAACCTAAATAAGATATTTTCCCCATTTTATTTCCCCTTTGTTCGTTATTTGGTTCAGTTTAATCAGAGCTACCTTGTGTTACGTTGTTCCCTTTTAGTATAAAGTTAAACTGCTAGCTAAAAGTTTTAACCAAGAAGGATAATATTAACAGGAGATATGAATGAAAGAATTGAACCATGATAAAACGCGACATGCACTACAAATTGAAGGTATGAAATTAAGTTAAATGAAAGCTCGTTTATTCACCATATGATGCTCGTTATGAGGTAATCATATAGGCTAGATACCGTGAGTTAACGAGGTCGTTTACATGCACGTGAGTGCACGGATATCGGTTAATTATTCAAATTACTGAAAAACACGGAGAAAACCGCAACCGCATTGCCATGTGTTTTTCTAAGATGTATGCAAACGAAAATATCACCAAACCAACAATTCATTTTACCAAATCCTCACTATATATCATGGTGAAATAAACATCAGAGATGCTTGTCAGAAGCTACTACTACCGGAACCACACACTGGTGATGTAGATCTTCTTCCAAGCTGGTATTCCTTGGAGCATCCACATTGAATGGAACCCTTCCGCATCGTCAGCAGGGATCTCAGGGTCCCGGGTGTTTCGCCCCTTAACCTGAACACCTCACCTGAGTGGGGCAGCAAAGACTAACTAGCCTTCACCTGCAGAAGGGGTCCAACTGTGGGCTCTCTTCAGCCACAGCCATCTTGAACTACACTCGGCTGCTTCGGCTATATCATTGGTGGCTTTCTTCAGCTGTTTAGCCTCCAAGCCCACCCTTTGTAGGAAACAGCGCAACGATTTTGCTGGGAATCCGCGGCAGCCGACTTCAATAGGGTAGTTGATTGCATGCCACCCTTTTACAACGGCTTCGTCGACCAGATCCTGGTACTTAGATTTCTTTAGCTGGTGGGATGTGGCTAACCTCTCTTCCCAGGGCACCGTGAGCTCCGCAACTACGATCGTTTTCGTGCTCCTTGATAACAGGACCATATCTGGTCGGAGGGAGGTCACTGCAACGTCCTGTGGGAAGACAAGCTTTCTTTTCAGGTCCACTCTTAACTCCCAGTCAGAGGCTTGTTGCAGTAAAGAGGTTGAATTCTTGGCCACCGTTCTGGTCTTGTGAACCTTGTCTCCCCCTCTCACAAAAGTTATAGCTTTGGGTGGGTAGACCTGCTTGTTGGCTTTGACTCGTTGCTGTTCCACCCATTTGGCGATTTCTGTGAGGACCTTGTCGTGCCTCCATCTGTACCGCCCCTCTGCCAATGCCTTTGGACAGCCAGTCAGGATATGGTTTAGCGTGCAGGAGACTGCTCCACATTAAATGCACGATGGATCTTCCTCTCCGCCCCATATCTTTATGTTTCTTGGTGTTGGCAACAGATCAGTCACCGAGCGCAGGAGAAAGCTCAACCTCCCTTGGTCGATCTGCCACAGTTCTTTCCATGACAACGATCGCTCCTGTGCCTGATCCCACTGCGTCCAGCGACCCTGAGAGGCAAGTCCGATCGCTTTCACCTGCCGCTCCTCCTCTGCTGCCTCACGGACTCTTTGTACCACTAAACCTCTTCTGGTTCTGGCATCAGCCCTGCTCCACCTCTTCTCGCTGTAGTGTCCAAGGCCCAGGCGTCCCTGGCATACCACGCCCACGATTTCCTGGTGTTTCCAGTGAGATTCTGCTTCCATCACAGCTTGTTGAGGCTTCCACTTTCTACCACATTTGATGGTCTTGCTTGCATGTCTTACTTTCCCATCCTCAGACGAAAGGAGTGTACTGACTGCCCTTGCTTTGGCAGCTTTAAACTCCTCGACCACCGATGAAACTGGCAAAGAAAGCTTGGAGGTCCTGCTGTACAGATTGACTGCGCTGAATGATGGGGGGACTCCCAACCATTTTCGCAAGAACTTACTGCACAGTCTTTCCATTCCTTCCACCTGAGATACAGGAAAGTCGTAAAGCAAAAAAGGCCATTGCAGCCGAGGTATGATGCCAAATTGAAAACACCAGACTTTGAACCTCCCGAGCAGTTGGCTTTGCTCAATGGCCTTGAGCCAGGTATTCAACTGGGCCTTGGTATCGGAAAGATTACCACTGTCCTTTAAGGAGCTGTCATACTGCTTTCCGAGGCATCGGATCCTTTGATCTTGGATTGTCGGAATCTTAGAGCCTTGAATGCTAAAGATGTTTCCTGTTAACTTTCCTTTCAAGATACTAAGGCTCCTTGACTTTTCTGGTTTAAACTGCAGGCGTGACCATGTTGCCATCTTATCCAGTTCACTCAAGATCCACTGTGTCCCCTGGATAGATGGAGTCATTACCGTCACGTCATCCATGAAAGCTCTGCAGGCGGGGTGTCTTGTGCCATCGTCTGCTTTTGGGCCTCTGCACTGCATTCCCCCTGCCTTAAGCAACAAATTCATAGCCGCTATAAAAAGGGTCACGGAAATTGTGCATCCTGCCATAATGCCCTTCTCAAGCCGTTGCCATTTGGTGGTGATGTTTCCCACAGTAAACCTCATCTGCAGTGCATTCATGTGTGCCATTACAAGCTCAACTACCTCTGATGGAACTCGGTAGTGATCCAATGCCTTTCGAATCAACTGATGTGGGACACTTGGGTAGGCTTTGGCAAGGTCCAGCCAAACAACAGAGAGTGTGTTGTTGTTACTTTTGGCTTCATTAATAAGTTGACTGATGACTGCCGTATGCTCCAGGCAGCCAGAATATCCTGGTACTCCTCCTTTCTGTACGCTGGGATCAATAAACTCGTTGGCAAGCAGGTATTTCGTTAACCTTTTGGCGATGATGGACCAGAAGATTTTCCCCTCTACATCCAGCAGGGAAATCTCCCGGAACTGGTCAAGTCTTGTGGAATTGAGCTCTTTTGGTACAAAGCAGCCTTCGGCAAGAGTCCAGAGCCCGGGTTCCAGCTTCTTCTTCCACAGTGTCCGTAGAAGCTTTGAGAGCCTCTTCAGCAGCAGTGGGCAGCATTTATAGATTTTATAGGTGGTGCCTGATGGTCCTGGGGCTGATCCCGCACGTGCTTTTGTCACTACCGCCCTCACTTCTTCCAAAGTAAAATCTGCCATGTTAAAAGGGGTGTGTGGTGTAAGAATCGGCAATGGAGAAGGACATTCCCCCAAAGGAAGACATCTGGAGGAGTCTCCATGTGCAGCCGCCACGCTATTTTCTATTTCCTCTTTTGCACATAACAGGGTCCCCCCCTTGGGTTTTCCTAATAGGTCCGCTGTGAATTGGAAAGGGTTGTTAAAAAAGGCTTTCCTCTTCCGGCGCTTCTCCCTCTGTTTCTCCCGTATGCTCTCAGCTCTACGAAGCTGGATTAGTTTTTTCCGCGTCTCTACGCTGATCTCATCCAGGGCCACTCTTTCCTCATCACTTGCTTCCCGCCACCTTTTCTTTGATGTCTTTAGTATTTCTCGCAACTCCTTAATCTGCCGTTGTCTCCTACTAGGCCCTGCCGACTTCCTGGGGCTCTTGTCTTCTTTTACACCAACGGTGTCGTAACAAGCCTGGTACACAACTTCAACCATGATCTTTATCTTCTTGACTGCATCTCCTTTCAGGGTGTTCTCCAAGATGGAATTTAAATCATTATCCAGTTGAGCCCATCTGCTGTCTGTTGCTGGTGGTAAATTCAAGCGTGGTTTCCTCTTGAAGTCTTCTGGACTTTCAGGTTCACAGTCTCTTCCTATGCTCCGAGTAGATTGAGCAGAGAGGTCTGGGGCACTGTGGTTTGCCTCCTGGCCCTGGACCTCCTCCACCGACTGATGAACACCCTTAACAAACTTGGAGAGGTTACTCTGTGTAAGCTCAGGTGCTCTGCGTTGCTGACTCTGCTCTTTGCACTTGGACTTGCCTTGGTGGATCTTAACACCACGCTCATTCTTGAAAAGTCCTCCGCAGATGTTGCATCTTCTTTTGGCTTCGACCTTCTGTCTTTCCACATCCATTCTCGTAATCCTTTTTCCATTTTCCAGGTCTTTAACAATCGATCCGTCCGATGGCAGATTATCCTCCCCGCCTCCTCGGTCTGCCTGGGGGTATTCTCTTGGTTCAGAACTCGTAGCTTATTACGCAGTGCTTCGGGGTGCTAGCCCTAACACTATTGCATGCCGTCTTTTCCGAGCTGTCATCCATTCTTTCACGGATGTCCATGGGTCTTTCCCCACCGCCAATGGGCCTCTCCCCATGGTCTCGACAATAAGGTGAAATAAACATCAGAGATGCTTGTCAGAAGCTACTACTACCGGAACCACACACTGGTGATGTAGATCTTCTTCCAAGCTGGTATTCCTTGGAGCATCCACATTGAATGGAACCCTTCCGCATCGTCAGCAGGGATCTCAGGGTCCCGGGTGTTTCGCCCCTTAACCTAAACACCTCACCTGAGTGGGGCAGCAAAGACTAACTAGCCTTCACCTGCAGAAGGGGTCCAACTGTGGGCTCTCTTCAGCCACAGCCATCTTGAACTACACTCGGCTGCTTCGGCTATATCATTGGTGGCTTTCTTCAGCTGTTTAGCCTCCAAGCCCACCCTTTGTAGGAAACAGCGCAACGATTTTGCTGGGAATCCGCGGCAGCCGACTTCAATAGGGTAGTTGATTGCATGCCACCCTTTTACAACGGCTTCGTCGACCAGATCCTGGTACTTAGATTTCTTTAGCTGGTGGGATGTGGCTAACCTCTCTTCCCAGGGCACCGTGAGCTCCGCAACTACGATCGTTTTCGTGCTCCTTGATAACAGGACCATATCTGGTCGGAGGGAGGTCACTGCAATGTCCTGTGGGAAGACAAGCTTTCTTTTCAGGTCCACTCTTAACTCCCAGTCAGAGGCTTGTTGCAATAAAGAGGTCGAATTCTTGGCCACCGTTCTGGTCTTGTGAACCTTGTCTCCCCCTCTCACTCATTCATTTGTATGCACAGATTGCTGGATTGGATGCAGTGTTGTAAGCTTTTCGTGGCGCTAGATGTCAGACAGATGCAAATGGCAAATACATACGAAAGTGTAAAACGTGTATGGCGAACATTTGTTTTTCTGTCATTATAGATGCTAGTTTGGTGAAAGTACACACTGAGTGCTTCAAATCATTCAGAAGAGATGCTGTTTTTAGGGCAGTTTATTAGAAGACCTGACATGGATGACTTCCAGTGAGAATCGACTGCTAATACTTATATAAATTCATTACAGAAGGTAAGTTTATATATTTATACATATAAATCATTTTATTTAACATAACTGAACAGTTAACCAATCTTTTTAGTATATGTAGTTTTGTACATATTATGGTTATTAATCTGGCAAGAAAGTCACATGACCTGCTGCCAACTTTAATAAAAATATATTATCTTCTCATACATCGTTTTGCTATTGATATCATATTAAATAGCAATCAAATTGATTACTAATTTGGAAATGTATAAATAAAGATTCATATTGTCTTGAGTGCTGTTTTTAATATAAAAAGAATGTTGAGTTTTCAGAGTCTTTATTGTCATTTTTTTGTGATAGGACTCTACCAGACTATATTTGAATACGGCATACCCATGAATTCTGAACTGTTATTCCTTAACCCAGTTTGGAGGATAAGAGCTTATCAACTAGTTATGTGAGTACACAGAGTACATTAGTACTGTACACTGTCTCTAACATGATTATACTGAGATGATTTTGATTCAAATAACGGTTAAAACTGCACCCTTTTTGGTATTTTCTTGACTCTTTTTGTCTTTGATAATCTGCAGAAATATGCTGAGGTGATGTATTGCAAAATAGCCAACATACAACAATTAAAGGATAATTGCAGACTACATCCTGATGAATATATGGATGACCCTCTGTCTGGTCAACAATAGTTTAAATATGGTAAGTGTACATGGGTTTGCTACTTTTACGGTTTTAAAGTTTAACTGTATACTCATGGTGTTTAAATTCTGTTTTGCTAGGATGGGACAGTGATGTGGCAGCTCTTCCCTAGCTCATTCACCTCTTGCCTTCATTTGTGAAAGGAAGAAAGACTGGAGAGGGTTAATGTGCAACTGAAGCTACTGATTGTGCTGTGTAAATTTTTTTTGGTATTTTGTTCTAGTTGTTTATTCAGCAGTTAGTTTGCTTGCATTGTTCACCCCATGTAAATGCATACAAGTTCATAAATACACATCAAATACACTCTTTTAAAACACTTAGGTGAGGAGCATCAATCCATGCTTTGAGGGGGATGAATCAGCACAGCCCTGCCTGCTCTGCGTTGGGAACAGAAGTTGCATCCAGAGTTTTTGCATCATTCTGGACCAAAAAGCTATTCCCTGCATGATGAAGACCACTGATGCAGCCTTCCACTACATCATGAGCAAAACAACTACAGAACTTAATACCAGGTTGGAATGTATTTAAGAAAAATTAAACGTCTTTTGAATTGAAATGTCTGTTTTTTTATGGAAAAATCTTTATATTGTGAAGGATAAGCATTTCTGCCTGCCAGTAAGGTAATTGCATGTATTTTAATGTTCAAGTTTTGAGTAGGGTGGCTAATTTTTTTAACTCTCATTTGATTTATTAAAGACCTTATAATAAGTGGTTTTCATGTCACTGCGCTGTGGTATAAGATAACTTTCATTATTCCATACTGTATTCTGTATTCTAATTGTAGCTGAGGTATTTAAATAAGCAGTATTAAATGCAAAGTGTTGTGTGTATCAATGTAAATATTAAATGTGATGTACTTTAATAAAAAGAGGTTTTGCAATATTTCTTGTCATTTGTCTTTTATAGAAACAACCCATTAGCAACAAAAGTGGCTATTAATCAGTATTTTAACACTTAACATTGTTGAATTCACATTACACTGGTGTTGACCTTAAATTAAGAGTGTTAATTTTTAACACTGTATTTGTGTGCCAACACCAGTGTAGTGTGGAAACAACAATGAATCGTGTTGAACAAAGTGTAAAATTTAACAATATTCAGTGTTGAATTAACATATAATGGGTGTTGTTAAATTAACACTACACTTTTGACTAAATTAACACAGTGTAGTGTGGACACACATACACACTTTGCCGGTGTTAAATTTGACACCGTGGGTGTTATTTTAACACCAGTGATTTTGCTGTGTACCTTTATTTTTGATGAAATGTTTTGAAAATTTAATGCTGGTTAAAACTAAAAGTCTTCTAGACCCCCTCAGGTTTGCTTATAGAACAAAGCGGGTGTCGAAGATGCAACAGCAACTTTATTAAATTTGGTTTTAAAGCATGTGGAAGGAAGTAAAACACATGTCAAGATTTAATTTGTGGATTTTCATCTGCTTTTAATTCCTAACTTTAGTGGATAAGTTAATCACTGATTTCGCTCTGGGTTTTAATTTGGTAGCTTGGATTTTAGATAACAGACTGAAATGGTGAGAGTTAATGGAAGTTTTTCATGTCCCCTGAGAACATCTACAGGAACCCCTCAAGGCTGTGTGTTGTCCGCTCTACTGTTTATTTTTATATACAAATGATTGTGTACACAGCAAAATCTGGAACCTCAGAATAACTCTATAAGAGTTAATTTCAACACTTTAAAAGTGTCTCATGGGGTCCACTCCCAATAGAGTTATTTTAACACTTTTGAAAGTGTTGGCACATTGACTCTTTTAAAGTGTTAGCAATTGACACTATACAGAGTTAAAAATCTAACTATAAATTTACACTTATCAGTGTTAAATATTTTTTATTTGTTAAAAATTAACTCCCTCTGTGTAATTTGTTAACTCCAATGTAGTGTTATATTTTTAATATGGTGTTAATATGGTAAATGTAAAGACGGAAACATATTAAGGTACTTTTGGGACAAAAAACTTTATTTTAAACAGTTTTTTTAATGTAACAAATACAGCAGTATAATCTATCATTCTCATTTTAAAACTATTAATGATTTTTTAAAATGTCATCTGATCAAAATTTATTTATGACAGAAAAATTGTCCTCAATGTATCATGCATTTAAGTGTTCATTAAATTAACATATTAACATCCGAGACAACTAAAAAGCACATTCCCAATGTATAACAACAGTACAGATATTTATAAACACAGTTTATGGGATGCTTCAGTTCATACAAACAAGTTTGACTTAATTTTAATCCAAAATCCATGTTGGTCTTCACATATTAACAGCAGAATTATGATGAACCAGTAGCTGTAAGGAGGGGATATGATCCTCAACGGTCAGACTTTCAGACTGGATATTGAACTTTTCTGTTAATAAAACAAAAATAAAAGGGAAAATTTCAGTATTAAAAAACAATACAAAATGCAAAAAACAATTTATGTTTTGCACAAAATACTCACTTTGTTATAAAATTGCTCTTCGTCTGAAGAATTTTTCATGTAGGCCTATTTCTGTGCTCCTCTAAAGTCCCCAAAGCAAATCTCCTGCACACATTAATGGATTTAAAAATATATATATTAAACTTAAACACCATATAAAGCAAAAAAACAACCACAAAAAAACTTCCAAAAACATTATACGAGTATGAATTGCTCCATCTGAGGCTAAGACCTAAACTCAACTGCCGAATTCATATAATGACAATAACACATGACTCTCAATGTTAAACTAACAGCAATATAAAACATAACACCTCACAACTCACAAATATTATTGATCAAAATGTTATTTATTGAACATTTACTTACCATTTACAGTAAAAGAGATGACCTTCTGCTTGAACTGCATCATCCAAAAACACGGTTCAGTGTGTGCTGTAAAAAGTGGGAGGTCTTCTCTATTTAACACCCTAAGAGTTAACAAACTCCACTAAGAAAACACTGTGGGAGTTGATTTTTTAAAAAAAGTGGTAACACTCTGTTTTGACACCAACTCTTTATTTTTATAGAGTTAAATAAAATAGTTTTAACTCAATCCAGTGTTAAATTAACTCTGAACTCTTTTTATTTCCATTAACACCGTAATTTTAACTCTGCTAAATTTGCTGTGTAAGCAAACACAAAAATGGGTTCTTTTTAAAGTTTGCTGATGACGCCTTCATTGTGAGTCTTTGGAAAATAATGAAATGTGTCACGACCCTGTGATTGATGACTTCGTGCAATGGTGTGATAATGCATGTCTGCAATTGAATGTGTGTAAGACAAATGATATGACTATTGATTTTAAAGGAAAACTAGATTCCTCTCAAGCCCCCCTTATTAGGGGTGAACCGTTATAAATGTGTGGACCATCTGGGGGCCACTACTGATAACAGATTGTGTTTTAATGTAAACACAGAGTTATTATGTAGCTACACTGTCAAAAATAAAGGTACAAAGCTGTCACTGGGGCAGTACCCTTTAAAAACAGTCCTAATATGTACCATTTGGGTACAAATTAAGAGTTTCGTTGCAAAATGAGATTTAAATTTTTCAGAAATCTGGTTTTTTGGTTGTGCATTCCAATTAATATCAATTCAACTGCAGTTGGTTTATTTTGATTTAAACCTTCATAACTTAAAAAATACAGATAAGTAGCACCATAAAACTAAATAAAAACATGATAACATAATAATAAACATGTTTTGACAAAAAGGTTAAAAACGTATTTATCTCGTTTTGCAACTAAACTCTACAAATGTATCTTTGAACTGCCAATATGCACCTTTAAAGTACTAATATGCACTCTTTGGGTACAAAGGTGTACATTTTTGAAAGGGTACTGTCCAACTTTTGTACCTTTATTTCTGAGAGTGTATAAAGGGATAGCAGCGTCTATATTGTTGAAGAAAATCTGATGGAATCGTTTTATAAATTTTACATTGAGCCAATTTTGTCCTTTTCTATTATCTGCTTGTTTGGATATCTGAGTGTTAAACACAAAAATGCATTAAACCGAATAGTTACCCTAAGTGGGAAGAGTAAAGAACAAAGCAGTTTGCCATTTTTGTTCAACAGAAATGTAAAGAGTCGTGCCCAATCTGTGATTTTGAATCATTGTACCCAGAGTTCTCTATGCCAGTGGTTCTCAAACTGGGCGCCCTGAGATAATGCCAGTTTAATGACATTTTATAAAATGCATTTATTTATCATAAATTCTGTGTAATTAAACCTTGGGGAAGAAAATAAGGGTACTAACTAAGAGGACTATAATTTAATGTTTTGTTTAAGTCAAATTTTAAGTTTATGTCATAAGTTTTCCTTTGAATGGATGCCCCATACAAAAAGTTTAAGAACCACATCTCTATGCTCCCCTCGGTTTTATGTTACAGACCTCCAATGGTGAAAAGTAACCATTATAAATATTTGTTTGTCCCCTGTGCTATTCGGCTGTTAAAGGTGCAGTGTGTAAATTTTAGCGGCATCTAGTGGTGAGGTGCTGGTGAATTGCAACCGATGGCTCAGTCCACTGCTTACTCCTCGTTTTTTAACCACATAGAGAAGCTACGGTAGCCGCCACTGGACAAAAATGTCACCTGAGACAACTTGGTAAAAAAAGTTAAGAGTTTCTGTTGAAACATGGTGGCACAAAATGGCGACTTCCATGTAAGGGGACCCTCTGTGTATGTAGATAAAAAGGTCTCATTTGTAAGGTAATAAACATGTAACGGTTCATTATGAAAGGTCTTTATACACCACTGATAATATAGTTTTGTATATTATTTTGCATTTCTTTCAAGAGATCCTTCTAAAAATTACACACTGCACCTTTAAATGGCCTTGAGGATACTTTTTAGGAAACTTAATGTATATTTAAATTTAAATATATGTATGTTTGTATTGTATTGTATGGGTCCTTTGTTGAGTTTTTGTACCTAAATTGCCTGAAAGGGGTTCTAATAAAGCTTGACCTTGACCCTAAGGGTGAGTAAATGACTGAATTTTCATTTTTGGATGAACTATCCAAAAACTATCCCATTTTTAGGGATCGCTCACCAAAAAAAAGGAAATCATTATTTACCCTCAAGTTGTTACAAACCTGTTTGAGTTTCTTCTGGACACAAAGGAAATATTTGTAATCGCCGGAGCACCATTGACTTTCATATTAGGAAGAAAATACAATGGAATTCAATAGTGCTTTGATAACAAACATTGATTACGAAACTCATACAGGTTTGTAAAAACTTAAAGTGGACATAACTTTTCATGTTTTAGTGCTATAAATGGGTCCCCAGTGCAAAAATGTGAAAAAGATCAACCCAGTAACTTAGTTTTGGTAAACTCTCTGCAAGCATGTGAAAAATAGGTCATTGAAATTTGGCTCCCCTTGTGACGTCAGAAGGGGATAATCATGCCCTTAATCTGCACTATACAACCACAGCACTAATATTTAGTACAGAGATCAGCTCATTTGCATTTTAAAGGACACACACAAAAACGGCACATTTTTGCTCACACCAACAAAGTGTCAATTTTAACAGGTTATAATAAATTATCCATGGCGTATTTTGAGCTGAAACTTCTTATACGTACTCTGGGGACATCAAATTGGCATCTTAAAAAGTCTTGTGAAATTTAGTGCGAGTAAATGATGACAGGATTAAAATGTTTGTTGAACTATCCCTTTAAGAAGTAAAAAAAAGTTTTTTCACAGTATATTGCTTCTCTGTAATGAAATTGCACTTTAACGCCCTTGATTCACTTCCTATTTTCTCGAAATAATTGAAACTACTGATGAGTGCAACATGTGTTTAAAAGTGATCCTTTTTGCTTAGCAGTGCATTGACAAAACCCTTTCAATGCATCACTGCCTTTTTTCTGACACGAGCATGCAAATAAACATCCGAGAATATTACGGATGTTTATGATTACGGTCAACAAAAGTTACAAATCGACTAGTTTTGCTTTGAAAAGTGTACTGAAGCTACAATTTTATACTAATCCTATTGTAAGTTAATCTAGTTCAATATTAAAATATTTTTTGGCTCATGTCATACATTCACTTTCATCCTCCTTCACAGTAGATTACGGTCATTTACTCTCAATGTTCCTCTTTCAACAAGTTGCTTATGTCTAAATAGAAACTGAACAGAAAAGTCACATGCATGTTTAAAAGAAACTACTGCATATTCATCATGTTCAAGAAATCAAGTTTTTTCAAAAAATTTTTTGATGATGAACATGACATGTTTTTAATGCTTGTAAAAATCGATCCATCCAATGAGTTTTTTCTTCTTCCATGTTCATTTATGGCAAAGGCTTTAATTTTGTGACCTGCATGTGTCACACAACGAGTTTCCTGGAATAAGTAAAATCAACATGACGGTTTGGGGATTTTTTTCCTTTGCTTGATCACCCCCAGTTTCATTTTCAGAAGAAAAAGAAAAAAAACGACTGTACTTTTCCCCCCTGTTCAGAGATGACAATCTTGTTTTTTAACTGAAATTTTAACTGATGTTCTCAGTCCTTCAGATAAGGTTTCACTTACTATTCACATTTACCTTATATCTCATCTGGCCATTACTTGAATCAGATCTGGTATTTATAGACACTGAGGGGTAACTGTGGGGTGTGATGCATTCGAGCACAATATTAACTTTTATTTCATAAAGGGAAGTAAGAAACGTCTTGATGGAAAATATCAACTCACTTCTGCAAAAAGACAACCCAGACCTAATGTCTTCACAGGGTGATTGTCAGCTTTTTTTCTGACTGAGCAAAGCTGTTTTTATTATTGTGAATATAGTGCTTAGTTTAATTCCGCCGTTGATTCATTTGGATTCTTTGTGTTTGCATTGTGTGCGACCAAATTTTTAAATGTGCAAAAATGCTGAGAGAGAGAGAGAGAGAGAGAGAGGTGACGGTGTGTGTCCCGTGAGAGTTTGCGAGCAAATACGTTCTTTCAACTAAATAGCCAGTCAATGTAAAACTCTTCTTCGCAATAATCAGACTTCTGAATCGAGTCACACAAAACCACACCTGACATATGAGCGCGTTTATGTGTTGTTCATTTGATTCCTAACACAGACATTATGTTCTTACGCCAATATCAAATCATACCAAGCCTTGTCGTGTCATATCTGTACCATATCTTCTAAAGTTGAATATTTCAGGCATAACGTAATCCGTTATGAAACATTTATTTAATAATGATAAACTGTTAAAATTACAAAATTATAATTAAACAAAGATAAAGTCTGAAAGATGGGCGTCATGTTCGTAACCCCTTCACCCATGACTACACTGTCAGAATGGTCCCAAGCTGTCACTGGGGCAGTACCCTAAAAGGTCCATTTAAGCACAGATATGTATTGGTATCAGTATGTCCCTCTATGGTAATTTGACCACTTTGAAACTAGATTTGTTGTTTCAAAAAAGTAAGTTTGCATGCTGCCTTATATATGTAATAATAATACATTTTATTTATAACACACTTTTCATTCTGAAGAATCTCAAAGTGCTACAAAGGACAGCATCAATAGTAACTACAAATAATATATAAGTAAAACCATAAAAACAATCAAATAATCAGCACAAATAAGCCTTTCTGAATAAAAAGGTCTTTAGTTCAGCCTTGAACATGTCCAAGCTCTTTATTTCTCTCAGCTCAGATGGGAGATGATTCCAAAGTCGTGGTGCAGCTGAACAGAATGCTCGGTCCCCCATAGTATGAAGATTAGTCTTTGGGATCTGAAGAAGTATGGGCTGATGATTTTAGAGTGCGGTGGTGCATGCCCAGTGATACATTTATGTGTGAGCAGTAACATTTTGTAGTCAATCCGGGATGAAACAGGTAGCCAATGCAGTGAATATAAGATGGGTGTTATATGATTATATTTTCGGACTCACAAGAGGACTCTGGCAGCGCTATTTTGGATGTATTGTAGCTTCTGCATGTTTCTGGCAGAAATCCTAGTGAAGAGTTACAATAATCCAACCTGGTGGAAATAAAGGCATGAACAAGTTTCTCGGCATCCAAAAGAGTTAGAAAAGGACGTAGTTTTGAGATATTTCGAAGATGGTGGAAGGAACTTTTACAAATATATTTAAGAAGGTCAACTGCGGGTCAAACCTAACCCCTAGGTTTGTAACTGAGGAGGAGAACGTGATGGCTTGGCCGTCCAAGGTGAACTGAGATACTAGAGAAGAGTGGATCTTATGCGGGGTTCCAATGAGTAATGCCTCAGTTTTCTCAGAGTTAAGCTGGAGGAAGTTGCTTTCCATCCATGCCTTTATTTCCAGAAGACATGTGTTGAGTCGTGACAAGACTGTGGAGGGGCTTGGGGCAGTTTTAATATAAAGTTGTAAGTCATTGGCGTAACAGTGGAAGGACAGTCTATATCTGCTGATGACAGAGCCAAGAGGAAGCAGGTAGAGAATAATTAGAATCGGTCCTAGAAGCGACCCCTGCGGAACACCACATGTAACAAGGAGCTGCCTGGACTCATAGTCTCCCAGTATAACTCGTTCAGTCCTACCATAAAGGTAGGATTTAAACCACTGCAGTGCTGTTCCTGTTAGTCCAACTGTATTTTGGAGGCGATCCAGAAGGATGACATGGTCCACTGTGTCAAATGTGGCTGTTAGGTCGAGTAGAATGAGCAATGATGGTGATCCTGAATCAGCTGCCATGAGAAGGTCATTTGTCACCCTGAGAAGTGCTGTTAGGAGCAATTAATGTTAGGATTAATTGACGACGGGCCGTTTAAGAATAATGTTAAAAATAATGCACACCCAGGGTGGTAATGCAATCGCGGGTGTGCATTATTTCCAAATAATTCAAAAGACCAATTATTCCTCTTACACCACGGCTACCACAAACATCACTCTGGTACCTATTTTAAGACATTTAACAGGTTAGGTGTGCAGTTTAAAGAAAAATAATCAAGACCCATGGAACATTTCTCAACCAATCAGAATAAAGCATTCAACAGACCTGTGGTATAAAATATTATATATTTTATAAGTTGAATTAACTCAGAATTTTAAGGCAGCATAAACACTTTTTTAAGTTGAAACAACAAATCTTGTTACAGTGTAGGTTCCTATTTTTTGACAGGGTACCGCCCTAGTGACAGCTAAGGGCCATTTTTATCATGTTCCTGTCCAAATTCATCCCCATATAAACTGCTCCTTTCCACTTATAAGCTGTGTTCTGCCGCAATAATATCCAGGTGGATGCTGCACATTGGTGGTGGTTGAGAAGAATCCCCCTTTCATATGTAAAGTGCTATATAGATGTAACATTATTATCATTTTGTATGTTTTCTGACAGTGTATATTCAGAAAGTACCAGGTTATTAATTGTATAAATCCAACTTCAGTCACTTGTGGTATTCTTTTTAATACATTTTAAACTGATACTATAAAAAGGCATTTTTTAATTGTCATTTTAAATTCTCATCATGTGTGTTTTCTCATTTCTACACAAAAAGGCAGCATTTTTGTCAAATAAACATATATTTATTTATAACTTGATTTTATAAGTTACGCCAACTTATCACCAGATAAAACTTAAAGTTGATTGAATTGACTTGCAAAACCAAGTTGGTTTAACTTCATGCTGCATTTTTTAAAGTGTATGTAAAGCTTGTAAAACTTTGAATTTCCTCTGTTTATGAAATGCGCTATGCAAATAAACTTGCATTGCCTATAAAAAGATACTGTAATAAAACATTAGTATTAAATTGTTATTAAAATATTAGTTTTGTTTTTAGATGTTATTTTCTTAAATTATCATTTAAATAAAGTTTGAAGTTTACACAACTTGATTATGCAAGTTAATTTAACCTTTAAGTTTGGACTTATGGATAAGGTAAATTGAAATAACTTATAAAAATAAGTTTAAATTGTTTAACTTAATTTGTCAAGTTAATGTAACATAAAATATATGAATGGTTTGGTTCCAAAACGCAATAAATCCATTTTGACTCATTTCGGTAAAAACGTGTTTTCTATACCAAGAAAGTGACAAGATGAAAACCACTTCGAATCCATAATTTGATTTTCAAAGACTTATAATAAAAATAAATTATTTTTTACAAGGTTTTTTTTCAAAGTGCTGTAAATCTATTGAATCAATATGTGGATGTGCATTCATCTTTGCCATGTTGTGTTCATTTAGTTGACTAGTGGTATCCACTGACTAAAAAAAACATTAATGGCATTAATCAAAACACCTACTTTGTCATATTAAGAACACTGTCATTGCTGCGGTTATACTTGGGATGTCGTCGCTTATCATTTTTCACAGCGGTCAGCTGTAAAATGTTTTGGTCTTGATCGATTTTCGTTGTCTTTGAGTAAAATAATGTAAAGTTTTTCATAAGATCCCCTGGGGTCAATGTGTTAGCATGACAGAAGCTTGATGCTGTCGAGAGAACAAGCACCCGTCTCCCGAGTGCCTCTCGCGTAAATTATTAGATGTTGATGGCTTACGCTTCTTTCCCGTCACAGAAAACCACCACAGGTTTATTAATGCCATCAAAGTATTATTTTGTTTCTGTTTGTTTGTTGATCACAAAGTTCAAGATGAGGAAAACTAGGATTCCGTGTACTCAACGCGCCCCCATTGTTTGTTTACAATGTGTGGAATGTTGCGCTGTAATTTGTTTATCACGCTTTGGAACCAAACTCTTCATATGTTGATGTGATATAATTTTTTATAGTGTTAAAGGTCCCTGATATCTTTTGAATACATAAAATGAAGCATCATATTATATGGATTTTTTTGCATTGTGATACTATTCAGATGCCATTTAGAAAAAAAATCCCCTAAATTCTCAATAATGCATCTGAAGATTTACAGAATATTTAAAAATGTTGTAGCTACACCTTTTCCCAATTGGGATTTTACTTAAATTATTTGTAATAGCCTAAACTGTAAAACAAAGGAGATCTAGAGCATTGTCTAAAGCGCATTGTCCAAAGCGCACAGTCTAAACAGGCGTGTCCAATTCCACTTTTGCTAATTTAACGACCGGAAAAATGGTTTATGTGCCAAGTGCACGGCCTAAAAGCGTTGTTCCTATTCTCCTAATGAGTAATGGGTGTGTTTTGGGCGTTACATGCAATAAACCAATGAGAGTCTCAGCTCTTATCCCCTTTAAAAGCCAGTAGCACCTGGGCCATGCCGATTCCCTCTATTTAGATGACGGACTTTGTAAACTGAAAAGAATTTATTCAGTTTAAGAATAATGTTAAATAATTGTGTTGTTTTCATTTTTATTATTGTAATTTTTTTATTAAAACCTTTAAAAGACGTTTTCTTTCAGTCATAGAAGTACAAATAGCAGGCTTTTAATTGCTGTAAATGTATTGATATCCTACATAATCATTGTAATCTCAAAAATAATTTGCAAATATGCAAGAAAAGGTTTGTACTCTAAAAATACAAACAAGAGATAAAAAACTTACAAACGTGCGGAGAGCCGAAGCGTTTCAGCACTCGGACAGCGCTGTGAGTTTTTTTTAAATGCATTACTTAAAATATTTCACATCTCACCATATCTACAGGTAGTCATCAAATACAATAATTCTGTAGGGTAGCATTTAAAAAAGATTTAAAAATAGATGCATTTGTTTAAAGCAAAGTATTAATTTACTTACCAGGCTGCAGGTGAAGCAGCTCTTTATGCCTTCTAACATCTCATAATCGATCCTCATTTATGTCCAAGAGACTCAATAATAATCTTTTACATTTTAATCCTTTAATCTTTTGTATTTAAAAGCTTTTTTGTGCTGCTGTGCATCCATGTGATAAGCAAACTACGTTGTAGTCCCGTTTATACCGTAGGCGCATATTACTAATGCATTATTTAAATAACAAAAACAGTATTGCACCAAGACTTTAGACCAGATTTTAGTTGGTCAATGTCTATTTTAGTTGCCTCAAAATAGCAACGCGCCAACAATGTGCCTGAACACACCTCGTTTTCAGACCAGAACGCCCATGGGTGCAAAATTGAGCGCAAATGCATTTGCTATTACAACGTGGCGCTAAACGTGAAAATGATCATTGCGCCAGGTTGAAACTAGCAAAAGAAACTTGCGTCGCGCATTGCATCGGGTGTATGATAGAGCCCAAAATCTCTGCTGCCTTAAATTTTTTTTCAAGATTTCCAAGTCATGCCAACTTACTATTATTTATTTTGACAAGAGATGAGTTGCTACAACTTATCAAATAAAGTTGACTATTTTCAACTACATTTTATAACAACTCATCTGTAGTTATAACAACTCATTTCTAGTCAAGATAAATGACTAAATGATAAAAGTTGAAATTACTTATTGATGAGTTGCTTCAACAAAAAAGTTTAAGGCAGCAAGGAATTTTTTACACTGTACTGTAATACTGTATTGTTTATAAAATAATTTATAAACCTTGAAAACATTATTTACTTGACTTTTTTTGCATTATTATCAGATTGTTATCCATTTTTTCTGACCTTTATCTAATATAATATTGATTAAATATGCTGCAAGTGAAATTGTAGTGCAATGTCTACTGTAAAAAAAAATGTACTCTGCCGTTCCCGAGATAAAGCATGAGTCAAATCAGTCTCAATGAGCTTTAGACCAATATGACAAACATTTCGCACTTCACTTCTTGCTAACGTCTGTTTTCGGTTGGGCGGGTCCAGTACCCCCCTCCCCTTCGCATCTCGTTCTTTGTTGTTAACTCTCTGTTTTATCTCTCTCTCTCTGACATGAATAAATGGGGAAATTCACTTGTCTGTAAATCTCTGATCTTCCACTCTCCTTCAAAGCTCTGACTTCAGTTTTTCTCCAGGTGACTCACTCCTGTGTACGTTTGACTTTGACGTTTCCTCACCTGCCCACTCAACTCTTAGTACCTACAGGTTTAGATTCTAGTCATCAATATAACGCTCAGCACACGCTAATATTACAGACTGGGAAGCTGAAGGATATTATTGCTGAGGTACTGAGCTAAAAACAGTAGAAAGGAAAGGCGTTAATGAGAAGTTTATGCCGAGAATTGCGTGCTTCAGATGCTGACTTTGATGTTTCCACACTGCTCAGCATCTTCATCTACTTTGTGGAGCACAAGGGCAGTAATCTCTTGGTTAATCCAGGGTTCAAGTATCATGTGAGGAACCCTGGGTGGTTTTTACAACACATTTAAAAATTAAGGTGCTTAAAAGTTTCCTCACAGCGATGGCATGGTTGCATAACCTTTAACATCAGATTAACATTCTTTGCTTCTTTGAGGTGAATAAATATTATTTAGATGCCACAGTAACGCATCTGTCCAACAGTTAACTTCTGGTCTGTGCTTGTTGTTTATTGGTGTGGCTAGCGACTAAACTGACCTCCTTGTGGAAAAAAAAGATGAGGGGAGATGATGAACATGGATCACTGCTGTGTGGATTTGGCATCCAGTCAAGAATTAAAGGACCTGTAAGCTCACATTGTGTAGACAGTCCTTTAAGAGTAGTGTATTTTTAATAACAAGTAAAATAAATTACCTAAGTTCACATAATAGCTAAAGCATATAAAATACATTGGGCTAATGTTACTGTATAAAATTAATGTATTGTTAAAGGTGCAGTGTGTAAATTTTAGCGGCATCTAGTGGTGAGGTTGTGAATTGCAACCAATGGCTCAGTCCACTGCTCACCTCTCGCTTTTGAAACACATAGAGAAGCTACGGTAGCCCCCACTGGACAAACATGTCATCGTTGGAGACAACTTATTAAAAAGTTGGTCTGTTAAGGGCTTCTGTAGAAACATGGCTGCACAAAATGGCGGCTTCCATGTAAGGGGACCCTCTGTGTATGTAGATAAAAACGTCTCATTTGAAGGTAATAAACACATAACGGTTCATTTTTAAAGGTCTTTATACACCCCTGATCATTTAGTTTTGTATATTATTTTGCATTTCTGTCAAGAGATCCTTCTAAAAATTACACACTGCACCTTTAACTAGGTATTTGTTGCAGAGTTCAGTTTAGCCACTACAAACCATTAAACAAACAGAGACTGGAAGTGAAGTGCAAAGTAAAGTTCTGCAGCCCATTCTCATGAAATGCATGACCATGGTTTAAAAATAGACAAAATATGGAGAAACCTATATATTAAATGCAGCCCAGTCACATGAAATTACGTACCTATAGTCACATAATTTTTTTTATTCTTTTTCGTAATACTGTCACGAATTTCCCCCTTTCTTCGTGATCGTATCATGAATTTCTGTTTATGTGTCATTGTCACGTATTGGTTACTCAACTGTTTTGTCTTCTTACCATTGTCGCTAAGGTTTAGGGTTAGATTTACATAAAATGACGTCCTTACCCAAACCCAAATATAACCCTAACGCCAGGGGACAATGTTTTAAAATTTAGAAAATATAAAAAATAAATCAGACATTTTTTTATAAACCAATACTTAAAGTGACATCCTAACGCAAACACCAAATCAAAACCGAAGCGAAAATGGTTTGGAAATAGGAAAAAGCAGTTGAGTAACCAATACGTGACAATGACACATAAACAGAAATTCGTGAAACGATCACTTAAAACGCGGAAATTCGTGACAGTATCACGAAAAGAATAAAAAAATTACGTGAGGTACATAAT
The DNA here is from genome assembly GCF_027580225.2 of Misgurnus anguillicaudatus. Lineage (NCBI taxonomy): Eukaryota > Metazoa > Chordata > Actinopteri > Cypriniformes > Cobitidae > Misgurnus > Misgurnus anguillicaudatus. The sequence goes on from NC_073341.2 coordinate 12,622,130, forward strand.
TTTGTTAGACTGGGTAAATTAAATGACATCCTAAAGCATAACCCAAATCTAACCACAAACGACAATGGTTTATAAAACAGAAAACAAATAAGAAACCAATAAATAAAATGACACGAAAAGATGCCATATAAGTGAACGAGAAGATGGCGTATGTATATATTGCACAATATTCACACTGCATGCTATTTATACGCATTTCATGAGAATGAGTTCTGTCCAGACGCGTAACGGTGACGACGCACGTGCGGTCCATAAAAGCGTCTATAGACCATTTCAGCAGTAACAACATAAACAAACGGCTTCCGTGGAACAAACGTAACTTCTGGTAAACTACGCTAAGAATCAATAACAATAAAATCCTTTTAGAGTAGGCTAGTTTATTTCTGATAATAAGCTAAATAAACAACAGGTAGATTACCTTAGTTCATATTTCATAGCTAAAGGGTATAAAAAACGACACTGAGCTAACGTTGCTGTGTAGTTTTTTTAGTGGTAGTTTATTTTTTTCTTCAATCATTCAAACATAACAACAAACACAAGCAGAAGTTTTATAGTACAGCAATGACTGAAGTGGTTTAGGCTGAAGTGAAACACTTTTGATGCGTAACCCTATTTACAACCAATTTTAAATACCCAACATGTGGCAACCATAATCAGAAAGCAGCAAAGTGAAAACAGATATAAGAATATTACCAGCTATATATGAACAGCGCATACAGATAACATATTAATAAAAATATTTTTCAAATATAAGCTATTACAAATAACATTACACAAATCACCTTGTCTATTATCCTCTAAACATTCCATTACCCTAATACTGCCGTGCATCATTACATAATACACCGGCCTTCTACTAGTTTTAATGGTCTTTAAACTAAACTAAACAATATCATTCTAATGCAATATAAATACCAATCACTTTTAATTTGAATTTTTTTAACACCTTTATTGATATAGATTGTTTTATTTTGTCATCTTGACTCCTCTAACTTCAAATTAAAAGTGATTGGTAGTTATATTGCATTAGAATGACATCTCTCTTTAGTATTGGTCATAACTTTATTTTTTTGATAGACCGCGATTCCTCTCAAATTATATCGAGTCTCTCTTGGCTTAAACCTCTCCTGGCTATAGACTGGGAGCTTAAGATTGTGAACCTTATACATCATTACAGCTGTGCTTAGATCAATCAAATCCTGTAATTTCAATGCATTCATTTTAATAAGCAATAGGTTAGTTGGGGCGTAATAATCAAATCTGTTAACAATTTTAATAGCCTTCTTCTGCAATATAGGTTTGATAATAGATTTATAATTATTCCACCATATTTCCACACAATAGTTTAAGTAAGTAAGAATGAGCAAATTGTATAATAAATATAATGAATTTTGATTTATCAATGATTTAATTTTACACATTATACCAATAGTTTTAGATATTTTTGTCTTTAAATAATTTATGTGTAATTTCCAATTGAGTTTATCATCAACATGGATACCCAAAAATTTTGTATTACACACTCTCAATTTGTATATGATTCATTTTAATTTTGATTGGTTCCTCAATTTTTCTATTTCCAAAAATAATATATTTAGTTTTATTTAAATACATTGGTTTGTTATAGTCAAAGCAAGTTTTTAATTTGGAAAGCTCTTTTTCCACTATCTTCAAAAGAAAATCTAAATATAGTACAGAGAAATAGAGACTAGTATCATCGGCAAACAAGATACAATTTAACTTATACCTTAACTTATACGGAATATCATTTATGTACATTATAAACAGCTTTTGCCCCAGTATAGAGCCCTGTGGCACACCATGCATTATGTTTGTTCTTTCAGAGGCAAAGTTGTTAATATGTTCATATTTATACCACCATATTTATACTGTGTAAAATGTATACAATGTTAACTACAAACCAGCTGCCAAACCTCCCTTCACATAGTGCTGATACATGATTGCCGTCTCCCCCTGTCTTTTTAGGAAACTAAAACATTTGTTATTTTTGTCGAGGTATTTGTTCCAGAGTTCATTTTAGCCAGCAGTTAGACCATTAAACAAACAAAAACCAGATGTAAAGTTCTGACCAGACGCGTAACCGCGACAACGCACGTGCGGTCCATAAAAGCATCTTTAGACAGTTTCAGCAGTAACAACATAAACAAACAACTTTCGTGGAACAAACATAACATCCGGTAAACTCCACTAAGAATCAATAACAACAAGATCCTTTTTGAGTAGTTTATTTCTAACAAGCAAAATAAATAACAAGTAGATTACCTTAGTTTATATTTCATAGCTAAAGTGTAAAAAACACCGAGCTAACATTGCTGTGTAAAATGTGTACTATAATGTATACAATGTTAACTACATACCGGCTGCTAAACCTCACTTCACATAGTGTTGATACATGATCGCTGTCTCCCCGTCTTTAGGAAACCAAAACATTTGTTATTTTTGTTGAGGTATTTGTTCCAGAGTTTATTTTAGCCAGCAGTCAGACCATTAAACAAACAGAAACAGGATGTAAAGTTCTGACCAGACGCGTAACCGGGACAATGCACGTGCGTCCGATGAAACCGTCTATACATTAAATCTAACCCTACACAGTAGGTTACCTCAGTATGATGGTTGATACTTGTTAGAACTTGAAGGTAATTTAATGGTTATTTATTTAGCTTGTTATCAGAAATAATCTACTCTAGAAGGACTGGTTATTGATTCTTTGAAGAAGAACCTTTGACTTTAACCTTGTTTGAGTTTTCTAAATAGCTCAGTGGTAGAGCATTTCATTAGCAGTGCAAAAGATCATGGGTTCAAACTCAAACTCAAAAAAAAAAGTATAAAAACATATAGCCTATATACCATAAATGTATAGCCAAAACTGTATTTTTGGCATTCATACAGTATATCTTGTTATGGACAGCTGGTCAAACCCTTTGAGGCGGATTAGTCCACCTAATACAGAACTGGTAACCATCTGATGTATTGTGAAACTGTGGTGTGATCTCAGATTGAGTAAAACATAAACCTCTCAAACTGAATACGAGGCATCATAAATTCCCTAATTTCCATTTCTGATATCAACACAGGCAATTTCGTAGCACTCCTAAAACGAATTGAATTTCGTGACACGCGCCGAATGAGTGTTACTTGAAAAACGGATGCACGCGGCGCAGAGATGTTCGTACTCTCGCTCCCAACAGCACGCATGCAGGACGGATGTTTTGTCTAATATTTTACCTGAGAAACTCCCTCCGAGCGATTGGCTCCGGGCTGAACACTGTTATTGTGACATTTAAAGGTTAAATACGATTAAATGTCAGGGACTATCCGGGCAGGTGAAAGAGACAGTGAGGCCCCATCCATAGACGAGACATCCGAAACTTCAAGAGAAAAACTCTGCTAATCGTCAACCTTAGAATATAATACCAGTACATAACATCTGACAGCTTCAAAACAAAGACACATGTTTTCTCATCTCAAAAATCATGAAGTGGGGCTTTCCACTGTTCTTTTTCATAACTCATATTTAATATGATGAACGCACATACTAGGCTATATAATCACAATCAATTCATGACAAATTGATAGGTGTAATGTTGGTGTTTTGAGTTTAACAGGGGCATTCCACCACAAATCACATTCATCACTACATCATCACATACTGCATATCATTCATCATCACTGCACTGTAAAAAATAAAAGTTGAATCAACTTAAAACTTACTGTTAAAAATGAAGTGTTTTCAACTGTAAAAAATTTGTAGAAATTACAGTATTACTGGGTATTACTGGCAACTAGCTGCCAGTAACTTACTGTAGATTTTACATTTATTTTTACAATTATTTACTGACACCAGTTTGTTCAAAGTTAAATGAACGTGAAATATTTTCCGTCTTTATCTTCTACAGTAAGTTACTGGCAACCAGCTGCAAAATTACAGCAATTTTTTACAGTGAGAGCAGCTTTCACTTTTAGTGTGTTATAAATGCAGTGCTCCTAAATGTTATATATGCATGTAACAAAGAAATCTTAGGCCACCATGCCACAATTATACAAGTTGTTTTTGCAGTGGTATAGTGATCGTATATAATTATTTCTCTTCATTAGAATACAAACAGAAAATATAGGAAATTTAAATACAGAATATATATTTTAAAACACAGAAAATGTATATATATCCAAATATCTGCTAAGCCTTCTTTTAGTTTTATTGGTTGATGTTAAAACTTATCAGATGTTTTACAGTGTTGTTGCTGTTAATGTCATTGTCTTTGTTTGTGCTCAACAGAGGTGTTCACTCATGCTAAAATATAACTAGTTATATCCCCTTTCACAGTTTCTGAGGTTTTGCTCAGTACAACTCTCTACATGCTTATCATTTTCATAATAAACATAAAGGGGGAAATACTTTCACCAGCACTCTGAGTCTACAGCAGGGCAAACCCCTGTTGTTCATTTCCAGTAGACTGTGAGTCTGATGACAAATTCATCATTTTAAAATATTGCCTATACAAGACTAAACCATACACTGTAAAAAGTGAAAGTTGGAATAACTTAGTTGACAAAACTTTTTTGGATTAAGTTGACAAAACAGAATTTTTAAGTGTTATATTGAAGTAATTTGTTTAACACTTAAGTGTCACTAGGAACACCTAGGTTTACTTGAATATTTGGGATGTAAATGTTTATTGAATCATGTGAAACTTTATATCGTTGGAAAGATCTAAGCCTGTAGAATGCATATACAATCAGTGTTTCATAAATTATGGTTGGAGATTAAGCGCTTCATTTATGATAAGAGTGTGCCTCAAAACATTGATAATCCTGCTAAAGGTACCACTCCAGTCCCACCAGCAGGATGCCTACAATTACTTCACTGTTTTGCATATAAATTCTTATTGAATGATGACAAACTATATATCATTAGAAAGCTCTAAAATTATGATGTAGTGAGAGTCAGTTTCTAAAATGTCACGGGGGCACAGGTGGACACAATTTGTTGTTACATATGTATAGCACTGCCCTATTCTAAACCTTAACAATCTTGACAAACTATAGATCACTGGAAAGCTCTAAGTGGGTAGTTTTTATCATCACCATTTTGGGAAAGAAATGACGTAGTGAAAGTCTATATCTAAAAGGTCAAGAGCCCATATGTAGGCTCAATTTGTTTTTACATATTTCTAATACTAAACCCCTGCTCTAAACCCCAAAAATCTTGATAAACTATATATCACTAAAAGCTCTCAGAATGTAGTTTTCATATTTCAAGGTCATCTGATGATAGAAAAAATGTAGTGACCGTTTAATTGTTAGATGACCTCCCCCGCATAGGAATGCATATTAATTGTATATTTTCATATAACACTATATCCTAGTATTAATCTACAGAAATGTTGGCAAATTATATATAATTGAAAAGCTCTAAGAATGTAGTTTTAAAAACGTTTTTGCAGTAATAATAATGCAGTGACAGTAATTTATTAATTTGTGACAAGAGTATGCACTATGCAGGAAACCGTTGACACCTAGTGGCCGCTGTTGGAAAAACCACTAAAAGTGTAACACAAACCTCATTTTTTTGTGATTTTAACTTGAATTTCGATCATTTTTATAATTTTATTAATAAAATGTATATGTTATTGCATTATTTTTAATTACAAAAATAAATGTCAACTGCTATAACAATTTTTCTGTTTCATATTGTCACCTCCAGAATACCAATGATAGGCTTATTGACCAAAAAATGCCAGAGTTATATTCATTTGAATGTGCGCATCAACTTTTTACCCCCCCACTCAAAAAGGGTGGGTGACAGTTAATTGGTTAAGTAGATCCAACTTTCACTTTTTACTACAAAAAAATACTACATTTATTAAAAACAATAAATCGATAAATTAATTAATAAATACATAAACAAAAACATACTGGTATATTGTGCACTGCAAAATAATTTCTTAAATGTAAAAAGTTAAATGAATATTAACCATTAACAAGTCTATATCTGTACAGAATAAAACTAAAATAATAGCCTCATGCAAAGCATTCTGGGAACCAAAATCTGAAGGAAAAAACAAAAAAAGTTGATGAAGATTTCTGTTTCCCAGAACGCTTTGCATGAGGCTGTTTTAGTTTCATTCTGTAAAGATAAAGACTTGATAAAGTTTCATGTTCATTTAACTTTGAACAAACTGTTGCCAGTAATTAACATCAATTTAAATCTACAGTAAGTTACTGGCAAACAGCTGCACAACTACAGCAACATGAATGATAATAAATGTTTAATTGCACACTCTCAGAAATAAGGTACAAAAGTTGTCACTTTGACGGTACCTTTCAAAAAGGTCCTAATATGTACCATTTTGGTACCTTTGAGGTACCACTATGAACCTCTAAAGCAGGGGTGCCCAACCCTGTTCCTGGAGAGCTACCGTCCTGCAGATTTTAGCTCCAACCCCAATCAAACACAGCTGAAGCAGCTAATCAATGTGTTTAGGGTTACTTGATAATTACAGACAGGTGTGTAGAAGCTGGGTTGGAACTGAAGTCTGCAGGACGGTAGCCCTCCATGAGCAGGGTTGGGCGCACCCCTGCTCTAAATGTACCATTGTGTACATTTGAGGTACCAATATGCACCCTTTAGGTTTAAACGTGTCATTTTTAAAAAAGTTCCACACCAACTTTCTTGGACCTTTATTTCTGCAGGGTAAAAGTTAATGTAGCTAAACATAATAATATTCAAGGATACAATACAAAACTTCAGGACAGTTTAGGGTCACTTGCCTGAAATGTTTTCATGATCTTAAAGGGGACATATCATGAAAATCTGACTTTTTCCATGTTTAAGTGCTATAATTGGGTACCATGTGCTTAAATGTGAAAAAGATCAACATAGTAACTTAGTTTTGGTAAACCATTCTCTGTAAGCATGTGAAAAATATGTAGTTGAAATTTGGCTCCCACTTGTGATGTCAAAAGGGGATAATGGTCTCTTAATCTGCACTATCCAACCACGGCACTGCCATTTAGTGCAGAGATCAGCTCATTTGAATTTAAAAGGACACACAAAACTACACATTTTTGTTCATACCTAAGTGGCAATTTAAACATGCTATAATAAATTATCTATATGGTGTTTTGATCTAGAACTTTACATATGCTACGTACTGTGGGGACACCAAAGATTTATTGGACATCCTAAAAAAATTGTGAAATGTCCCCTTTAAATTAATTTTCAATTAATTATTTGCATATTATTATTATTTTTATGAATGACTTGCGCCAAATATTGAAGATAAATCAGACTAAAAAAACTCCAGTAGATTAAAAAGCTTTCTAAACTGAAAAGCTTGATAAAATGACAAGAGAACATTTGTATACATTTTAGGCAAATACTTTGATGATTACTTCGAAAATATCTAGTTTTGACTTATTTCGTATTTTTACTCACAACAGAATTCCTAATACAATTCCATAATATACTACTACTCTAAAACACGAAGAAACATAAAAAGAAAATGACCTTAAACTTTTAAAACCAATAGTATATAAGGACATATTAATAGAGTAACTTACATGTGAATATAAATACGTTGCAATATGTGCCAATGAGCGATCAATAATGAAGATTAATAATTCAAAAGTAGCGCTTATAGCTACAAAACTCAAAGTCCCAAGGTTCCTCGTTTAACACAATGAGGAAGTCATACAAAAATTGTTTGTCCAATGAGAGACAGAAAGCTGAATCTCACGAAAGCGCGAGACAAAACACTCAACGGTCAATCAGGCGAGATCGCGCTGTCACACGCGCGGGACGCGCGATAAACTCTTCGCGCATTTCTGAAATGATGGGTGAGTCTCTTTTCTAACAATAATATACCTGTGTATCAAGATAATCATTAAAAGCTTATTCTAGATATGCTGTATGGTATGGCTAAGACAAAATGATGCGTCTCTATGAAGTTGTTTTAGTCACTTTAGAAACTTCGTGAAGATTGTGACTAGAAATTCGTTCATGTTTACATCAAATTGACTTCCAAATTCGTGTATAGGCTATACGTGTAATACAGCGATAACATTTTGTATTCAAACTTATTTCATTATAAAGCTATATACAGTTGTGGCAAATAAGGTATAAAAATAGCAATAGGGACATATTTCTGTTACTGCAGTCATTTAAGTGACAGTAATAAGGGTTAGATATGAGTAACCCTAACAAGTCGTGCTGGTTAAGGAAGTGGTTTAGAGAAATAGCAACACATTGCTGTTAAAGCGTAAAACCCCTCATCTGATAAATTTACTGGGGCAGATAATGACAAAACATCACACATTGATCGAGAAATAATATCTAATATGCGCCTTTATTAGTTTGTCAATGACTATCTAGCCTATTTTATACCCGCACGTGTCCAATTCAATGCCTTTATGATACTTATATTATATTATGGTCCTATGTTTCAAGCATGCAAAGATGATTCAGGATGTAAGAGCTTGGTGGTTAAGGATTTTTGGTTTGAATGGACTTTGAATCAACCCGAAATGCCTGAAAGAGACACTGAAGGACAATGCAGAAGTCAGCTATCACACCGGTGATAATATCAGTCAAACTTGTCACAACCTTTCTGCACTGTGGCTCAGAAAGGGAAGTAAAATAACAGAAGACTGTTTTGTGCCCTGGCACAGGAAATGTCTGATCTCGAAAGCGAAGCGTAGCTGGATGTTACAGACAGAGATGTGAGTGTAAAGAGTGATGAGAAAGGGAAGTGGAGACTTTGAGGTAGAGGCTGCCCGGGGACAGTATATAATTCAATGCTTGTGTGGTTTTTGTAAATAAGAAAGCTGTCAGGTGCTGAGCACATTGTGCCGATTCTGTTCGTGTTTAAACCAAACGCCCGAACAGTAGATGGTTTCTTTTGTGAATTGTTTCTAGACCATCTGCAAAGTGAAGTTTAATAATACAGTGTTGTTCTGCAGGTTTTAAAGAAATGAAAGGAGGATTAAATGATTGTGAAATCATTGAATTTTTAGAGCAATAGGTGACGAATTCAAGTAGCACAGTTATTGTGTTAGCAGCGCACAGTGTCATGGGTTCGATGCCCGGGCATACATGCACATACATACTGATAAAATTCATCGCAAGTCACTTTGGATAAATGCATCTGTCAAATGCATAAACCTAACACATTCATGTGTAATGACGAGAGGACTGAAATGTCCATACTGTTAGATAGATCACGTATGTCTTTTTATATTCATATCACATAGCTGTGGTTTATGCATACAGACAGGAAATAGTGTTGTAATCATGTGGTTTCATATTAGAATGTTCTCTCTCATTCTCTCTCTCTCTCTCACTCACTCACACCTTATTTAATTCAATGTTTAATAAGGAAATACAGAGTCAAGACTGCACTTGTTTTCTAAACAGAGATATTTATGCTTAAGTCTTTAATGCTAGGCCATTGATTGAATTAAGGTAAGCGAAAGTCGGTTTACTAAAATTCAATTCAATTTGATTTCTATAGCGCTTTCACAATGAAAACATACAGAGAAACAGATAAATCCTAGGACAACAAAACAGAAAAGTACATTAATTTAGCGAGCGGAGTAATGCAATGTATATGTAATGTAACGTAATGTCAAGGGTTTAAAAAAACCCTGTGGGGAAAAGTCCTTGGGAGAAAAAACCCAAACATAGCTGATCCTATAGTATAGGAGATATATGATGACAATTTTGACAATGACAATTTATTTGTATAGCACAATTAAAACAAATGTGCTTTTATATTGAGTACCATATTATAAAAATGTATGGGAATTAAACATTTTAATAATTTAAAATTAAAGGTAAAGGAAGAGGTTGGGTGATCCATTAAAAAAAGAAAATGTTATACGTTAAGATTTATTAAAAATTTAAATGTTTGAAATAAAGGGAAGTGGTCGCTGGTCAGACATCGGTGGGCATCACGATGATGGGAGCTTCATATAGCTTGAATGCATTGCTAGAATGTTAGATGTCATCAATAAAACAGTATGTCAGATTAGATATGATGTCATTTAAAAAGTACAGTATATGGTCTTGCGGCTCTATAAAGTTGTTTTAAGACATTGAAGTTTATAGAAACAGATTTATATTCTTTAAAAAAATATATACTACTCTCAGTACCTAAATATACTGCTAAGGTATACGCAAGTATACTTAAAGTAAATCTTCTGCATATTTGTGGTCTTATTTGCTTTATCGATAAATGTTTGCATTATCTGGTCAGCCACAAAAAAACCGACAAGCAGTAATGGAAAATGTATATCAGTGTGTGCATGTGTAGTTGTCTTTTGAAGTACTGTGTTCGTGCGTAACTGATCTGAGTGCTTTTGTTTTAGTGTTGGACCCACGTGGAGAAGTCGATGTGTGCGGAGAGCAAATAGAGGAGTGTGATAAGAAAATCCAGGAGCTGAATTCACCAAACCTGGTAAGAGCAGATATCTGGTGGGACATTTAGCAGCGTGGGAAATTCTTGAAAACTGAAAAATGAAACTGATTATTCATTATTTACTCACTGTCGTATCATTCCAAGTGTGCTTTACTTTAACTATCTAAAAGAATTAAATAGGTTTTTTTATGCACAATATATAATATGCTTATTTTAAGTTCATCCAACACAACCTTATGGGAATACCTATTATTTGAGATGGCTAATTTGTATCAATCTCATTCGTACGTTTTAATCCGATCTGCTCTGACGTTGGGGATAGGGGCGGGGTTTCATTTATGCTCGTTTTTTTACGATTCGCACTGTACACATTTCAACAAAATCGCTAACACGTAAAATAGATATGCTTTATCATGAGTTTTTGTGTGTGTGTGTAGATGAAACTAAGCTTTTCTTAATCTCATCCTTTTGAATTCATAAAAATAACTTCTTACATCCCGTTTCGATATAATGACTGTTGCCAAATTGTTTTTTGGTATTGTTGCAATATTTCAGTTACAGAGAAATGCTTATGTCAGTAACAGCTTGTCACTTGACACATGACAGTGCCAGTCTGTGGTTAGATTGTTCATTTAACATTCATTTAGCAAGAAGTATGTTTTTTTTTTACCAATGTGTGCAGGAAAATCCATATTCCAGTATATTTACATGCATTGACTCAGATCAGTTTTATCACTTCGGTGCTTACGCTTTTCAGTTCTACATAATGGCGTGTGCCAAAATAGCAAGTGAATAAGGGAGTTTTGAGCATTGTAAAGGGTTGGTAAAGAGCATCACGTATAGTCATTTCTTTGTGCACGGATGCGCAAATAAACAATCACAGATAGCTTTTTTCTCACACTTCTGGTAATTGAAAACAGCCTTTGTTTGCTGGTGCGAAGATGCATCATATTTCCAGGGTGGCGTCAGAAGTTGAAAGCCATGTGGTTTTGGTGGCGAGCGCTGGCCATACCACTGCGACTTCATCAGCGCGTATCAACTCTCATTCTGAGAGTGTTATTGACAAATCCTCAGCACAGCAACCCACGCACTTTTCCGAAATTTGAATGAGGCGGAAATTTTAGAGCTACAGCTCACACAAAGTCTCTCACATGGGGGTCTGAGGTACTTATAGCCATGGTTAAGAGACGCAAACAACTCTTCCTGTTTGAAACTTAAGTGTAACGTTTAAGAGCTAAGCTCTTCCCTGTTGCGGTCTTCATACTGTATGAATAATTGAAATTGATCGTAACACATAAAATTGTAATATCGTTTGTTATGTATCGAGTGCTTGAAATCTTAAATTAGATTTACATTCACTTTTAAAGGGATAGTTCACCTAAAAATTTTTATTCTGTCCTTTTTACTCACCCTCAAGTTGTCAAACTTGTATACTTGTTCTGCTGAATACAAAGTAAGGTATTTAAAAAAAAAAAAAGATCTGGGGCACCATTCACTTTCCCTACAATGGAAGTGAATGGTGCCCCAGATCTGTTTTCAAATTTTTTTGAGTGAACTACATCTTTAAATCTCTTCAATAATTAAATATCTGAACAATGTCATGAGATGCGTATTGATGTATTTTACAGAATATACAAATATGTCTTTTTGCTATGATGGGAAAGTTTCCGTTCTTGATATTTAGTTATTAAAAAAATGTATTCCAAGAAGATTTTCTAACACGTCGTTCCTCGAAGCCGCTTATCTGTGTTGTCAATATAACAGGAAGTGTTTGGCTAGATGCCAATCAGATAAGCCTCTATATGAAATTTCAGTGAAGATGACACGAAGATGAAGATTGAAGATCAGCAGTGCCCACAGCAAAAGAAAAATGTGTCAGATCTCCTTCAGTATTCACCGGCGAAGCGAGGGAAAATATGAATCACGCGTCGACTTTTAGATCGCCCCGGCTTTTGGACCAACGTGCACAATATTATTCCCTTTAGAGAAGAGAGATTTACACTTAGGCCTTGATGTTTACTCATTTCAGTAGACTGAAAAGGGGCCTTCTTATCTTCTGTATTACTCAGCGGTAAGAATAAAGCCTGATATGTTCAATATTAGTCATTGTAAAGGCTTTATTCTTGGAAGAAGTTACCCAGTCTGTGGAACTCGATTCAGTCTGAAACTTACAAACTGAACGTTGCTTTGGCAGCAGATGGCTCGTAGCCAGCACAACCGCTCAAGTCAAATGGAAATCCAAAGCTTTCTGTGTGGGGAATTTCGCTTCTCATCTGCAGAAATTGTTTTATCTTTGTGTCTTCGTTGCTTTTTTGGTATGGTGGGTGTATTATGCATCACATAAACGATTCCCACAAACACTCACTCATGTTTTTCACTTTAAGTAGTTTTATAATATCAGATGATTTAGGTTTACGTTATTATTTTCTATTACATACAAAAAACTGCCTAACCTCCAGTATTATACATTGGACGTCGGACCGATTTTGGTGAAAAGCGATTTTAATAAAAATGAGAGGTCAGGTCTTAAAGCGCTCATAGTGTTGTGGTTTCAATGTCAGTTTCAGTAAATGGACTGCGGTGAAAAGTTTGCAACGCGAATCCTGTTTTTCCTTAGTACTGCACTGTGGATCTTTGTACAAAGTTTTGAAATAATGATCCTTTGATTACATAAACATATTTACCGTGGTTTACCAGCTTCTCTGTCATTCATAAATCATATGTATTGTTACCGAGTGGTCAATCCTGTGACGGCTGGCATTCGTTTTTTGCATACATTGTGTCTTTCATTTCCCACTTGTGGCATGCATTTAACCATGGGTCATTGTCCTCTGTGCCGACGTGTTAGATGTTAGCACTTCCACTTTGCCACAAAGGGTGAATATGCTTTTTCTCTGAATAACGTTTATTAATTTTCCTCTTTCTATGAGCTTTGGTCCTTTTCTTGTTATGCAGTTCACTGTAAAAAAAAAAAATGCAGCATGCAGTTTTGATTTATGATAAGTTGACATAGCTAATAAAGGTTAAAAATAGTTCTAGCTTAATATGTTGATTTGATATTATTTTTTACAGTGTGGCACTGTTAATCCCACTTCACTTTTTTAACTATGATGTAGATAAGGAAGCAGTTCATCGCTCAAATTTTTCCCAGCATTCCTATTTGAAGTCGCGGTTCAACGGAAAATGTCAAGATTTGCGGGCACCCCGCAACTCTCACCCATCCCCTGCCTGTCTTGCAGTAACTGCAAAGTTTCTCATGTTTGCATCACTCGATTTTTTTTATCACAGCGTGTAGTACAGCACCGGTGCAGCCTGTCCTTTGTGAAAACCCCACCAGTGGTTCGGTTTCCCTTCAAACAGGATGTCTGGTTACTTATTGAAAGTGGTGGTGAAAGCCAAAGCTGTTGTGTTTTCAGTGTCACACAGTCTCAATATGACTGCGCTCGCTACGGAGGTGCATGAACACATATTTCACCTGCAATTTTGCATGAGGCTCTGAGAAAATGAATCAGTGAGAGAGATTTATAGGACTGTTTGTGTGAAAGTGAAATTCGATTTACACTGCTTCCTGTAAATGACACAAACTTACCCACATGTATTCATATATTGACTAGCTATATTGTGTACGTGAGTACATTTATTTGTCGCTTAACTATTATGATGGGAACTCCCAAATCGGACAGAAATGAAGAAACTGATATTATGTGCAAAACATATATGTGTTTTTATCCGTGTGTTCGCATCAAACCCACAACCTTTTGTGGTGCCAACCCAATTGAGCAAAAGCAACACAACAGAAATTATTGTAATATCTGTGTGAACATGGGATTATGTGAGATAACATATCCAGGTCATTTTATATCTTAACCTCGTAAGTCCCGAGCTTTGGTTTGTCTTTTAGCTACCAGCTTTTTTGGGGTTAGAAAGAACCAATAAATATAATAACCAAATATTTTTCTTTGAACATGAGCAGTGTAATTGTCCACGTTTGTGTACAACAGGTTCAAGTTACACAGAATTAAGTATTATGGTGCAAACAACAAAAATATTTGATGTCCACGTATGATTTATTAGTCCTCCTGATTTATTAGTACCGTAATGCACCCAGATATGTTATTCATCTTCTTTTAACATTTTTAATAAAAATTGGCTAATATGTATGAATTCGTAAAACAAACGTCATACATTTCAATATATTTTGATTTTGCCCTGTGACATTAGGTTTAGGGTGGGGTATTATTATTGTTGTTTTTTAAAAAAAATAATAATCGTACATTTTTCACCTTATACAAATTAGCCAACTCGTAAAATATGTACAAATTCCTGTAAGATTAGGTTTTTATTCATTCTTATAATTCCTAATGGTGATTTTCAGTATTCAAATATTAATATTAAAAAAATATTTACTGAATTAAAGAAAATTCATGTCATAACTGATTGTGATTTTATAGCATCATTTAAAGGAAGTACAATAAATATTACCAAGATGTATAAAAAGTTTACACTCTAGATCTAGATAATACATTTAACCTCATTAGTCCAAAGATTTGGTTTGTCTTTTTTTCCAGATTTCTTCCAGCTATTTTGGGGTTAGAAAGAACCAATAAATATAATAACCAAATATATTTTTCTTTAAACATGAAGCAGTATATTTGTTCATGTTTGTGTATAACAGGTTCAGGTTACACCGAATTAAGTATTATGGTGCATACAACAAAAAATGTGATGTCCACGTATGTGGACATCCAGGTCTTAGGAGGTTCAAATAAAAAATATATCTTTTACACTCCTCCTCCTGATATATTAGTACAGTAATGCACCCAGATATGTTATTTCTTTTTTTAACAATTTTTAATAATTTTTTTTAATACAAATTGGCTAATATGTATGAATTCATAAAACAAACGTCATACATTTTAACATATTTTGCTTTCGCCCCGTGACATTGGGTTTAGGGTGGGGTATTATTATTGTTTTTTTTCTTATAATAATCGTACATTTTTCACCTTATACAAATTAGCCAACTCGTAAAATATGTACAAATTCCTGTGAGATTAGGTTTTTTTAATTCTTATAATTCCTAATGATGATTTTCAGTATTAAAATATTAATATTAAAAATATTTACTGAATTAAAGAAAATAAATGTCATAACTGATTGTGATTTTGTAGCATAATTTAAAGGCAGTACAAGAAATATTATCATGATGTATAAAAAGTTTACAATCTAGATCTAGATAATACATTTAACCTCCTAAGACCCGAGATTTGGTTTGTCTTTTTTGTTCAGATTTCTTCCAGCTATTTTGGGGTTAGGAAGAACCAATAAAAATAAAAACCAAATATTTTTCTTAGAACATGAAGCAGTGCAATTGTCCACGTTTGTGTACAACAGGTACACGTTACACAGAATTAAGTATTATGGTGCAAACAACAAAATAATGTGATGTCCACGTATGTGGACATCCAGGTCTTAGGAGATTAAAATAAAATAAAAATTATTTTGCACTCCTCCTGATTTATTAGTACCGTAATGCACCCAAATATGTTATTTATCTTCTTTTAACAATTTTTAATACAAATTGGCTAATATGTATGAATTCGTAAAACAAACGTCATACATTTCAATATATTTTGCTTTCGCCCCGTGACATTGGGTTTAGGGTGGGGTATTATTATTGTTTTTTTTTTTTATATAATAATCGTACATTTTTCACCTTATACAAATTAGCCAACTCGTAAAATATGTGAGATCATGTTTTTTTATTCTTATAATTCCTAATAATGATATTCAGTATTAAAATATTAATATTAACAATATTTACTGAATTCAAGAAAATTAATGTCATAACTGATTGTGATTTTATAGCATAATTTAAAGGCAGTGCAATAAATATTACCAAGATGTATAAAAAGTTTACAATCTAGATCTAGATAATACATTTAAATAATTGTAATATATTTATATATTACCGATAGTCATGGATGATATATCCTCTCAATCAAAAGAGAACAGGAAAATGCAAAAAATTTGAGCTCTGTGTATAGAAAATGTAAAGACTACATTAGTACATCATTAGTTTAATGTTCAATATTAATGGTTATTATATGAATTAATAACATTTAGAAAATTAAGTTAATATAAAAACGAAACTATCGTATCGACCGTCTGAATAATCGCTATTTATATATGTGCATCTCGTATATTTGCTTGCAGTATATTAATAAGAATATGAATTTCCTATATATTTTTTTATGAGTATGTTCTGAAAATTATTAGATTTTTGGTGTTGTTTATCTCTTAAACTTGTTTACCTCTTTAGCTTGAGATTAATTTTAAATAGTGCTTTTTTCATTACAACCAAATGTTCATGCTTGTCAGGCTAAAGCTGCTCAATATCGTAATAGTAATGTGAACATCATATATCATAACCTCAGTTGTTTAAATTAACTACAGGTGAATAAAAATGTAACCGTGAAACTTTTTTATCACCAGACCAGCAAGGAGATGGAGAATTCAGTATCTACTAATAACAGTGAGGAGGCATCCAGAACCGACCAATCAGAGAGTGAAGAGAGGACATTTGTGAGCAATCTCTACCGTTTTATGAAGGACAGAGGGACGCCTATCGAGAGAATTCCTCACCTTGGTTTTAAACAAAGTAAGTCCATAAAGTTTCATGCAGCATTACACCATCTAAACCAGTGGTTCTTCGTCGCAAGTAAACCCATATGTATTCGATTTCAAAATGCCTGTAATGATTTCATCTGCTTGGCAGCCAGTGATTCAACACACGGAATGCATTGCGGTCGGGACCCCCGTTGCGAGTAAATCCATATTTAATGCCGTCTGAGTATTTTGAATGACTTTGCATTTATGGTTCTTAAGTAAAAATGCATGATGTGCGCAATTTGTTTAGCGTTTACCAAGTGATGAAACAACGTAACAGCGTATAGCTTTATTTTTTGACCATTGTCTCACGCTGAAACCATTCTTGTGTGACTTGCCAGTCAAGAACCACTGATTTAAAAAAAACATACCATCTATATATATATATCGCTTGGATTTTACCCTAAAAGATGTGTGTTGACATATGCATGGCTCTCTTTCTCATTTTCAGTCAACCTGTGGAAAATCTACAAAGCTGTGGAGACGCTGGGAGGATATGATGCAGTAGGTATCCTCACGCAATCTCGAGCATGCAAACCTCCAGCTGCTTCTTTCACAATCTACCGCTAGGCTATCTAACCTATGGCAAAAATAGGTCTCTCATGTATATCTTACCGATACCTAGCACGGGTATGCCACACCTTCCGCCAACTGCCCAACACTTCAGCCCCCTATGAGGAAGTTGAGAAGAAGGTCATGCTTTTGCCTCATTGCTCTTGCACAGTGGAAACTATGAATGGTTTTAGCTCACACCATTGTTTATAGCAGTGACCGTTATGACCACAATGAGAACAGAGGGTCCATCTTTCATATAGCGCTCTTTGCCCAAACCTGCTACTACAAAGCTTTGTTCTCTCACACTCAAGTTTCCATTCAGTGCGAGGTGCTAAAGTCTTTGTATTTTTTGTGAGCGTGCGTGTGGTCAGACAAAACAATGCCTATCCGTCCACGTGCGATTATAGTCCGAAGCAGTTTGCATCTCTGTTTTTTCTTTTTGTTTTCTAGGTCTGGGAGTGGAAAGTCTGACCCAATGCACTAAAAAGAGTCGGGCTAAAAATGCATTATTGCATAACTCAGACTTTATTTTAGTAACATAACTGAATAACCGATAATCGTTGGTTTCTGTAAACAAAGTCAAACTAAAAGTTGAGAAAAGTACCTCGCCATTATCTGAATTTAGCAAACAGTCAGGGCGGTATTAGCATATTAAGAGTGAAAACCTTTATAGGCCTGTGAAAGTTAATTTAGGGTATGTTCTTCGACACATAAGAGGCAACCTCTGAAACTAACTAGTGACTAATCTGAAGTTCCACAATGACAAAAGCTGATCAGACTGATAACGCAATGCACGCAATACACACTTGCAACATAATATGTTTTTCCCCAAGTATGATATTTTGTATTATTTTTTCCTTTGCATCATTTGCCCATAAAGTTACACTGAAGAGACATGAGAGTTGACCAGTAAGCAAGCAATTGTGAACTAAATACAGCCCAATCTAAGCCTTAGACCTTATACGCCCATCAGCCATTAGCTGAATGTCTGATACCTACGACGCACTTAACTGGAAACACTTCAGCAGATTCAAAGCCGTCCCCTGATTGGTTAAATCCTACTGGATTTACGGGAAACGTGCATGAACAGTTCTCAAAACAGTCCGCTTTGGAAACAACACAAAGCTGTCTGATCGGAAAAAAAGCTATCATGTCTGAATCGGTGACAATGACAATTCATTGGTCGACTAAATTCTGAATTCCTAAAAGTATGCAAGGTTCACGGCTTAAACGTTTTTGTAAACTTCAGTCATGCACACCTGTCTGTTACTGTGGGGACATTTCTGCATCCCTAAATATAACAGGGCACAAAACGAAATGTAATTGGTTGCATTACCCATCAGTCATTTAGCCTCTTAGGAAGTTGCCTGATTTACTAAGGGCCAGATTTACTAACAGCTTGCGCCAGCGCAAACCATCATTTAGCGTTAAATAATAACTGTCAGGATTTACTAAAGACGCGCAGTGTATAATTAGCGCTGAAAAGGTGTGGTCTAGTTATTTTTGCGACTGACCTTATTGAGTATGCATTTGTTGGAGTTCGAGGGAGGAGATTATTTAAATGATTCACGCAACGCAATTTACTAATGTTGTGCATGTGTTATGACTGCTATTTGCGCCATTATTTAACGCCGAAAAAAGCATGTCTTAATTACTTTGCGCTCGAAATGACTGCAATTATTGCAACAAAAAAAAGAGGCATCACAGAGAGCAGAGGACACATTCTTTTCCGTGTACTATGGCTTCGTTAGTTGGGATTACACACCCCAAATTTTTTGCTGCGATGTCCTAAACTCAAGCTTATTTTTGACCCTGAACTAATTTGCACTGCTGTTTGTAGATAGTGTTGGTCATTATGGAAATCAGCTGTTGCGCTTGTGTTATTTAATTTGCTTTTTTTTGTAAAAAACCCGAAGATATTACCACTCCCATTGGTCCTTTTTGGAATTTTTCACGCTAAATTGCCCCGTTTAGTAAATCTGGCCCAAGATGCTTCAAATCCCCATAAAACACATTTTGGTTCACATTGTAGAAACATGGTGACTGAGGGAGCATACTAACAACTTTGTTTTTCGCAGGTCACAGCCCGTAGGCTATGGAAGAATGTGTATGATGAGCTGGGTGGGAGTCCAGGCAGTACTAGCGCAGCCACCTGTACACGCAGACATTATGAAAGGTAAACTTACTTAATTATTAGCTTACTAGCTCTTTCGAAATTGGTCAGAAAGGGAACTATTAGAAATACCCTACAGAAACAACCAACCAGAACACCTTAGCAACTGCTTTCGAATGCTTTGGCAACCACTCGGAACACCTTTGCAACTGTTTTGCAATGTTCAGACTGCCAATCAAAACACATTTGCATCATGGTGCTGATGTTTGCATAGGCAAGCACCCGACTGTAACCCACATTAACCATATGAGCATCTTGACTCAGTGTTAGCCAAGACTCCTACAGTGAAACTTTCTTTGTGCAGGTTGGTGTTGCCTTTTGAGCGACAACTGAGGGGAGAGGAGGACAAACCGCTCCCACCCGCCAAACCTCGCAAACAATACAAGAGAAGCCCTGAGAACAGGGGGAGTAAGACAGAGAACAAGAAGAAGAGAAAAATGGAGAGAGAAGAATGTGAGGTGGGCAAACTTTCGGTAAAACCTCTTGCAGATATAAAATGAGGGCTGGGTGATATAATGAAAGAATGAATAACAAATACGTGTCTGTTTTGCTTTGGTTCATAGGATAAGGTAGGATCCGAACATTGCAGTGATAGAGGGATATGTTCCCATCTTAGTCAGTGGGCAACATTCTCCGATCGTCCAGATGCTGACCAGTCCCCAACAGCCCCGGTCCATGGTACCCACCCTAGCACGTGCTCAAGGGAGAACCCCTTCCTTCAGACTCCGACTCCGTCCGAGGTCATCTCCCCTTTGGAGAAGAAGAAGAGACTGGCTCAGGCCAGTCTTTCAGTACCTTTATCTGGAAGTACAGATGATGGGACAGAACTAGAGAGACCTTCTGTGATTCAGCTTTCCCACTCCTCCCAATCCCCTACTTGCCCATCCTCGACTCGTACCCGGCACTCTTCCGATGGCTCACCTCTTCCTGTCTCATCTCCATCTTCTTCCTTTTCCCGTAGCCCCTCTCCTTACTCAGTCTCTTCTGAAGACTGCATAGCTGTGACAACCCAAAAGTCCCCCGTCAAAGAGACAGAGAATAAGACACCATCCCGTGTATCCACTGTCCCCACGTCAGAAGCTAGTAGCACCGGAGTTTGCAAACCCCTCAGCTTTTACCCCAACAGCAAAGAACTCCCCAACTACCACCGCCATCATTACCAGGAATTCCTGTCAGCTGAAGCACATTCCGAAAAGGCCCGGAGGAGTCTTTCGGCGTGGAAAACCAGCACCAGACTTGCTTCCCTCAGGCTACCCTCACCTGCCTCATACAACACCAAAGCCTACTGGGTCCCTCATGTCTCTAGCTTCTCCAAAGTCTTGCCACGTGACCCACGTTTGTCACTACAGCCTGGATTTAAACAGCACATGCCTTACCACCAGCACCTCCTTAAAAGGCCCACTACGGATGAAGCCTACTTGAGGAAGATGCCAGTGGCACCTTCACTTCGTATTACGGACAAGGAGAAGTCAAAGTCAATGTTGCCCAAGCCCCTGCCAACTCAGCAGTACCTTTTCCACCACCATAGTGGTCTGACAATGCCTTACCTCCCAGCCTTAGAGAGACCTCGGGGAGACTTGAATGAACAGTTGAAAGGTCTACCACTACAACCTGTACTTCTTCCTACCCATCTAACCATCCCTCCAGCTACGCATTCCATGCATTGCCCACCAGTGGGAACATCTTTTCCTGGTCCATATGAGGCCGCTTTGCCTTCGTATACTTACCCATTACCGCTCTGGCATCCACCCGCAGGGTACAGCATGGCAGGGCTACAGCCTTACTGATCTAATGTGAAACTGCTGGTCCTTACGGTCTAGATTTTTTAGTGCTCTCAGGACTAATGTTAGCAAAAAATGACCTTATTTATTTTCTTTATACACATTGATTGTCTTTCTAGTCTTTGTAATACTGTATTTTACCAAATTGTATTGCTTACAAATTTGTTCGAAATTGAGTTAAAGGGGACATTTCACAAGACTTTTTAAAGATGTCAAATAAATCTTTGTTGTCCCCAGAGTACGTATGTGAAGTTTTAGCTCAAAATATCATATAGATAATTTATTATAGCATGTTAAAATGTACACTTTGTAGGTGTGAGCAAAAATGTGCCATTGTGGGTGTGTCCTTTAAAATGCAAATGCGCTGATCTCTGCACTAAATGGCAGTGCCATGGTTGGATAGTGCAGATTATGGGGCGGTATTATCCCCTTCTGACATCACAAGGGGAGCCAAATTTCAATGAGGTATTTTTCCACATGCTTGTAGAGAATGGTTTACCAAGCTAAGTTACTGGGTTGATCTTTTTCACATTTTCTAGGTTGATAAAAGCACTGGGGACCCAATCATAGCACTTGGAAAAAGTCAGATTTTCATGATTTGTCCCCTTTAAGGCTTGAAATGGGCTTTGTGACATCTGTTCTGTTTTGTGACAAAGTCCCCTGGTTAAATTTTGTCCTTTTTCAGAGAAACAAGTGTGTCAAAATTGTAGTAACATGTTTGACGGGCTGGTGTATAAACTGTAAAGTATTTTTTCTCAGATTCAATGTTTGCATAGTTACTGCACTTTGCCTTTGTAGGGCAGAATACATCAAATTAATCCCCAATCTACCGTTTTGTTCTTTTAAATACGTTTTTGGTACCTAGGAATATTACCCAAGTAAAATTGATTATTATTGTAATTTTTGACAACGATATTTAAGAATATTACATATTTTCATTGCGTATTTGCGAAAGGATGAACACGGTTAAACAAAAATTATTTTATATCAATTATTTTTTTATAACAAAAGGTAATTTTTGCTTACCTTACCTAGTCCTTACCAGGGCTCGTTTATATTAATGTAAAAATGGGACATTCTCAAAACCACATTGTTTTCATAATCTTATTTTAAACCTTTTCTATTTTTTACTTTATATTTCTGTATCATGCCACTGATGGAAGTTTGTTGACAATGCACGAGCAATTTGAAAACTTTCTTTGTACAATTGTATAAATAAATTCTGTCTGTCAAATGTAGGTTCTCAAGACAATGCATGCAAATTAATTCAAACATTTCTGCTTCTGAAATGCACGCATGAGAAAGCAAAAAAATGCTGTAATATGCCACATTTATTTAGATGCATCAAAAAGGTCAAAATTTTAATTCAAGACTAACAAAGTAAATGTAACGTACTGTACTTTGAGTCCCACACAATAAGGAATGCAGTGTATGTGTACACATATTTGAAAAGCAAAGCAGAGACAACTCCAGTTGACATCATCTTACTTGCTACAATGTCCAAACTTTTGTAATACTTATTGTAGTTGCAGGTTATAAGTAACAGCTTATGTAACAGGACAAAGAACATATTTAATATATTTCATTAAATTTGGAATGTTGTTAGAAACTTCAAAATGTGCAAACTGCAAAGTTTTTGCAAACAATATGGTATGTAAACTATTCATCTTAAAATATTTAAGGCATAGTTCACCCAAAAATGAAAATTTTGTCATCATTAACTTTCTCATGTTGTTACAAACCTGTATAAATTTTTTTGTTCTTCTAGTGAACACAAAGAAAGATATTTTGAGGAACCCGATCACGAGTCCCATTTGTGTATATAGTAAGAAAAAAATAATACTATGGAAGTGAGTAAATACTGACAAAATTTTCATTTTTGGGTAAACTATCCCTTTAAGGAATGAAACCAAAATTTATGTTGCGGGGGGAAGTTATAGCTTTCCAAGTGTTGCCTTTTCAGACTAAATATTGCATTGGTTTATTTTAACATTGTAAAAAATACCTGACTAGTCCCCTATATAGTGCACTTCAAGTGCACAATCTACAGAATAGCAAAGCAGTAAGTTGTGAATATGCCAGACATCTATGGTGTTTCAGGGTCAGTCGGGAGTGTTTGGCTACCTATGCTGTGCAGTGTAGATGTCTATTTAATGGGGTAACTCGTGTGGAACAAGTTTGTAGTAGGCGCCACAAGATGGGCAGCGCTGAGCCTCACCCTCATGTAGCCAAAACCAGATCACTGCTGTGTTGTCTTCCTCACAAACACAAAAACACAAGAATATAATGCATCACACTAACAGCATAGCTTTGACTTTTATCATTTTTAAGGGTGAAAATATACAGTACCAGTGTTGTTTCCTAAATTACTATATGAGGGCTATCAAGATAGTTTAGCGTTTTCTGGCAAGTTTTGTGTGCATAATAAAGCAAGATCAGCAAACTGCTTCCAACAATCACAAGTGCAGACAGTATAAAAGATTGATTGTGTAATGTTCAAAACACTATAATGGGTCAATAATTCATCTCTCATGTTTTTATGTTAAACATGTTTTTGCTGTTGATTATGGGTGTCATATACCAATTTGTTGCATAGTATGAGTGCAATGACAGATTACACGAAAAACTGCAGGTTGTAAGCAATAAAGCAAATAGAAATCTATAGAGACCGTACTGTGACTCACAAACACAACCAATCATCCTCTTCTTGTTAACTGAGGGGACGATATGGGGGTCTTGTTTAGAGCCAGCATACTCCTTCGGTTTTAAAATGCTATATGGATCCTGTTGGAGAAAAGACAGTATTAACTCTTTAAATTCACAGTGCGCTCTTTATTTGATCACATCATATATACAACATACTTACAGCTCCTTTTCTGGCAGCTTGCAACACAATCTTCTCGAGACCGGTGGCTTGCTCTTCATCTGATGGGATACCTAAATACGAAATCAAGTTTATATTATGTTTATATTATTTAACTTTTTACCATTTAATCATAGTTTTTGTTTTGAAAATGAGGTCCACATGGGTACACACAATGAAAGATGATAAGCTACGTTTACCGTGTTAGCATATTATAAACTTCTTTTTCCCCAACTTTAACACTATTGTTTTGTTGCATTTGAAGAATATTATATACATTATTTAGTGTGTTATTGTGGCATTATTGTACCCGGCGTACATGTACATTCAGTTCTTTAGGATGACAGTAACGTAATTGAACAACAATAATTAAGAAGATTAAGGGTTAACGTGAGTTCCCTGAGAAAACTGCACAATAGAAATGTCCATGCATTTAACTTTCATGCGTTTACTTTGCGTCTAATTCAAATCACCACATGCATTCAAGCAGCTAAATGGCAAGATGAACTTATATTAAGATGTGGCAGACAAACACTGTAGCAATAACAACGAGCAGCTACTATTTAAACTGATCGCCTGTTTGATTCAGAATAGGCATACGTCTTTCAAACACACTTTTACCTCCAGATGCCAGTCCTCTAAAAGCGACCTGAGGAGGAAAAGGCCGACGACTGTAAATAACACGAGCCGCTGATCTGAGGAAAAGCCTGCCTGCCATTCTAACGACAAAAACTTACACAAACACAGCTGCTGCTGCTGTGTGTTTCATAAGAAAGATAAGCGCATGAAAGGCGCAATGCTGACATCTAGCGTCCTGGACGACTGGTCAAAATCTGAAATGTTATTATTTATTATTTATTTGTAATTTCGTATTTATAAATAATTATTTTTTTTAAATGAGTGAAAAACATTTTTAATCCAATAAATATTATATTATATAACACATCATTAAATACGTGCATATGTATATATTATTATATACTACATATTAGCCTATATTTTCCTATAATATAAGTATTTTAAATCACAGTTGTGTGTCGTTTAGAGTTACAGTCAGTTCTCGTAAAATTTTGTAATTTTGTCTGAATGTTGGATTTATTTTTATGCTTTCTGCGTAAACGTGCGCGACTTCACCCAGCTCGAACACATAGTGACGTCATCACCGCATCCTGTCTTCCTGGCGCGAAATTCTCCATCAGAAAGTTCACGCGTTGATCGCGCTTGAGAATGTAAACATCCGAAAGTCTGACATTTAGTTGTCGGGTTTTTTGTTCATATGTCTGCGCAGACGTCTGAATGACTCCTGTAATTATTCGAGTCTCTTAAGACGAAAAAAGACGTATACTTTATACTTGTTTGGATAAAGCGCACTTCTGGCTTTGGATTAATACAGGTGATCTATTTTGCGATCACGAGTGTATTGCGATGGCAGATGTGTTATCAGATACGAGTGATGTTAGTGGAGGAGAGGAGAGTCAGGAAGATGTGATGACTCCAGCAGAGCTCATCGCCAAACTGGAGGAGGTATGGACATTTAATATACAGTACACAATGTAACACGTGCTATTCATACAAGCTCGCAAAATTAAAGTCATATAGAAGTACGTTATGAAGGAAATGAAATGAATGTTAATTTCTTAAATGTGTCTATTATGAAGATGTGAACCGTAATCCTATGTTTCAGGCTTGGCTTAATGAGAAGTTTTCTCCTGAACTGCTGGAGAACAAATCTGAGTTGGTTGAATGTGTGATGGAGCAGCTGACACATATGGAGGCGTGTCAATGATGCCATAAGATGTTAAGTGATATGTAAATAAATACTGTGTTTGATTACAGACAGTTTGTTTTTCCTGTGTGTGTGTGTGTGTGTGTGTGTGTGTGTGTGTGTGTGTGTGTGTGTGTGTGTGTGTGTGTGTGTGTGTGTGTGTATGCATGCAGGAGGAAAATCTTCAGAGAGTGAGAAAAGGTGACTTGAAGGCCAGCATTCACCGTATGGAGATCGATCGCATACGCTTTGTTCTAAGCAGCTATCTCCGCTCAAGACTGCAGAAGGTATTTAAGTAATGAAGATGAAAATACTTAATAATGCTTACAAAGACATTTGTCTGCTGTAAATAAACAAATTAAATGTCCTGTTCGGTGGCAAATATTTATGGATTAGCCTTCAAAGGCTTACGAATTTATGAGTACCAGCCCACAAATATCTTGAGTCTCTACAGTCCTTTACATTATATGTCTTTAAGAAAACTGTTAGTTCCAGTTCTTGATTCTGATTGGTCAATAGTTGTGTTTTATTTGCGATAAATCACAGTCATGACCAGACGCGGCTGCACCCAGCAATTCAGGGTAGTTAAAGGCGGGGTGCATGATCTTTGAAAGCCAATATTGACATTTAAAAAAATCTAAACAAACACGTCCCTACCCCAATAGAATCTGGACCTTTTTTTGATAGACCCGTTCCACACATACGCAACCCAGGCAACGATGTTGGTTAGTAGACACGCCACTTACTGCTGATGGCTTCGGGATCTAGTAGGTCATCCTCGCCTACTATATAGTCGTTTTTTCAGCGCAAGGAAGACTTGCGGTACATTCACAAAGGGCGTAAGCGTTAACGCTTCCCATTCACTTTTAATGGGTGACGTCATGCGTTGCCGAACTGAATTGTGGATCCGTCGGCGCCGCGTCACTGCCGTTGCTCACAACAGAAGTTTAACATTTCTCAACATTTCTCAACTTTTTTACCTCAAAATAACGGTTCCAAAAAGTTTAAGTCCTTCATCCACTCGAAACAGTGTGAACGGCACTTTCACATTCGCTTTGCAGCCCTCTATCGGCCAAAACCGCACTAAAGAAGTTTCCAACCGTCGCGGTCCTGTAGTTCGAGTAAAAACTACAAAAACTTGCTTTACGGCAGACCTACAATCCAATCAGAGCCAGCTTTGCTGCAGTATGCTAAATTATTTACGACAGTGGTAATGGACAATTCCGTTTCTAACCTATAGGGGGAGCAAAGAGCAAAAACTCTTTAGTGTTGCTTTAAGATGCGTGTGCAGCAGGCACTTATTTTGATAAGACACGTGATGCGCATGGTTCACATGACATGCCGAACACATATTTTGACATGACGAGCAACACACATGATGGGCTGTTGTAACATGGTTCGCATCGTGCGCCCTTGAAAAAGAAGTCACCAGATTTTACTTCATGAAAGTTACATTGATACATATTTAATATTTGTATTTTATATTTAAACTGAGTGGACCTCGGTCCTTAATGCCTTCTCTCAAATTACGTAATTTACATTGACATTATAACAATATTACATTGACAAATGACATTATATTAGTGGTTAAGCAGATTACATTGCGTTTTTTAAATCATGGATCGAATAATTTTCATAACTGTTTAGGGCT
Organism: Misgurnus anguillicaudatus; assembly: GCF_027580225.2. Taxonomy (NCBI): domain Eukaryota; kingdom Metazoa; phylum Chordata; class Actinopteri; order Cypriniformes; family Cobitidae; genus Misgurnus; species Misgurnus anguillicaudatus. Next base: position 12,650,026 of record NC_073341.2, read on the forward strand.
GCACGATTTGGGTAATTTTTCCCATTGCGGTTATTGATGCTAATATTGCGATGTGCGATTGCGATTATACTAAATGGTATCATAAGTCAACTTGATGGGTTTTAAGGAAAATCCACACAAAGTTTAGCTACAATGTGTATTTGTAAAACTGCTCAGTGTCAGTAATCCTAAATCCAAAATACCGCCATACAACAGACGTAGAGGTTTTTTTTAGCTACCAGATCACTGTCAACCTCCTCTGCATCCATCTTCGCTCTGGTATAAGTGACAACGCACACCACACACGTGCATGCCACACGTGCACTGCCTTTTTTGTTCGTTTTTCTTTCTTTTTTTAAACAGCAAGGAAAATCATCAAACTGTTATCAGAAAGTCTGTGTTAACAAGTCCACACATTTATTTATTTAATATAATTGCAACATTTTGCTGTCATATAATCGCAACAGGCTGACATCACGATTGCGATGCGATAAATTGTGCAGCACTATAACTGTTTTATAAAAGCAATGAGGTAGTTCTGTATTGTGAATAAGTCACTGCTGAAGGGGTTGCATTGACTTCGCTTCACATTGTGCCTAAGAAAGAATTAAAGTATAAATAAACAAGATGTTTATTTGGTATTTCACAGGCTAAACTGGGTTTTGGCGTCGGAGCCGATGGTGTAGTGGACTGTGCTCCAACACATGGTGCAGATACACTTCTGCCGACCCGAGTTCAAATCCTGGATCCAGGTCGTTTGCCAATCCCATACCCCTCTCTTCATCGTCTCCTTAATTACTATCGATCCAATAAAGGAAAAAATGGCCCAAAAAATAACAAAAAAAAAGGGTTTTGGCTATTGAAAACAATAACGGTCAAGTTTTTGCTAGCAGTTAAATTTTATCTATTGTTCATAACTGACCAGCCAAATATAAATTATAACAATTGGTAAGACATAGACAAATTTATCCAAATTAAATAAACTCTTCTATATATTTAAAAAATATACTTCCGGAAAAAAAACGTCCGGTTGCCAATCGTGTATTATAAGCAAAAAAACGATTTATGGCCGGTCAACAGGTGCATCCCTAAAATGCAATATTTGTATTTTAGATAAAAGCATCTTCCAGATCCGTTCATTTTTAATTGAACTGTATACATAAAATACACAATTCTTTCTTCTCCCTCAGATAGAAAAGTTTTTTCCTCATGTTTTGGAGAAAGAGAAGTCACGTGCGGACGGGGACCCTTCGTTTTTGTCTCCTGAGGAGTTTGCTTTCGCTAAAGAGTGAGTGAATTCATTCAGAATCATCTTCACAGTCATATTATTCATACTTCCTATTGCATTGTCCTGTAATTTACTGCAAGTGATTATTGTATCTTATTTGTGTAGGTATCTGGCCAACACAGAGGTGTATCTGCGTGCTGTAGCTTTAAAACACATGCCACCAAACCTTCAGAGCATTGACATGCTGAAAGCAGGTGAGCACCAATAAGAAATTATTTTATAGGAATATTTTCAAGATTGTCGTTTTGATTTTGTTTATCCAACATATGCAATCTTCTTGAATGACAAGTATGTTTGTGAACCAGAAAATAACGGGAGCAAAGTTGTTTTGAAGCAGATAATTGCCTCATGTAGCAATTGACTAACACGTTTGTGTGTGTTTGTTTGTTTGGTGTGGAGTTCCTGAGCCGTGCCTGGACTCGTTTGTGTTCCTGAGAGTGAAAGAGAGACAGGAAAATATCCTTGTGGAGCCTGAAACAGATGAGCAGAGGTATAAACAAGACATCCAAAAAATGCTCTGTTCCAAAACCTATTGAGATGATCTAGACTGCATTTAAGGCTTTGTAGGTGTAAACCAATTGTCACACACAAACTAGAGGTCTTCTTGGGTCCAAAGAAATGTATCTGACACAAAATGAGGCGTGTTATCCGAATCCGGCGTGCATAAATAAATTTTTTTTTAAGAAAGACACGACCCGAGACAAACCCAAGAAAGTTAGACACAAGTCTGACCCAGTTGCAATTTTTTGAACTCGAATGTAAACAACACCAACGTGTGTGCAGTTTGCAGCCCCACATGCACCAGTCAGACAGAAAACAAACCCCGGTGGCATCCAATTTGGCCTGCTGCTTCATTTATTTTCATTTGTTATCTGGTGATGACACCAAAGTAACCGCTAAAATGTGCATTCAAAATTGATTGACAGGTCTGTCTCAACTAAAATTAACCTACCGCCAGCTACATAATGTCGCAAGCCCTCTTGGCAAGCAGATGAGGGGTTGGAAAAGGGCTCGCACACACGCAAGATAATTTGTGTCTTCTCACTTTTATTTGAAATTACCCGAGGCCATGAATATTATACTTGAGGCACACGCTTTGATCTTGGGTCAGACTACTGGTTTTCGGATCTAAGTAGACTCCTGACGACCTCAAATACAGACCATGCCCTGCAAGCTACTCTTGCTTGGTGTGCAATGCATGATTGACTATTAACAGAGTTACTAGTATGCTATGCATAGTTGCTAGTAATACTTTTTTGCAATATGGTTGAAGCAGAAATTTGCTTTATTACCAAACACAAAGTTCAATGATTAATAAAGTGGCTTTAAGGTCATTGGCAAAGTGTTTGGGCCTACTCTTCAGTTGTCTAAATAAAGTGTTATCATATCAGGGGTAGTGGCTCTTTTATAATAGTAATTTTTTCATGTTTTCCACATGTCTTTCTTCTTACACTCTCTGTTTTGTCTTCCTCAGGGAGTATGTTGTGGATTTGGATGAAGGTTCTCAGCATCTGATGCGTTATCGTACTATAGCGCCTCTAGTGGCCAGCGGTGCAGTGCAACTTATTTAGCACAGGAACAGAATGGACAGAAGTATGAATGACGTCTGTACTCGTTCTTCTCATTTTCAACTCCACGTCTGTCTGGCTGGATCAGTGTTGTTAATATTAACAAAACAGTATGATATTAAAAGCTTGTAGTATAGTTCACACCCTACCTAGGGTGTATTTAATCTGTACTTGCAAGCTTTGTCATATTTTGACTACTCTGGTATTGCTGTATGACGCTTGAAACCCTCCCTTTGAAACGGAAGCTGTGGTTTTCTCTGTAAATGGGAAGTTGTGGGTTGGTTTACATGATTGTGGGTTGTTTTTTTTTGTTTTTTTTTTTATGGTCAGCGGGCTTGTGCTGCTGTTCTGGAATCAAATTGTCTTGTATATATTTTCACTTATAAATACATTTTTGAGGTGAAAATAATTATGTATAACAAATTTTGTGCATACGTTGTGCAAATATTAATTGTCATGACATTAAAGTTAAAGGAACAGTATGTAAGAAATGTATATCAATGAATCATAAAATGGCCCTGATATGTCACTAGACATTAAGAAATCATTTTCATTTCAAATACTTATATTACTGACAACAGTGGTCTGGCCAGGATATTGTCATTTAAAAAGTGGAGTTGGAGCCATCAACTGATGTTTATGTTTTCATTTTGTGTATTGGCCACCAGTTGTGTGATTGCAGTACCAGTTTTAGCCACAAGTTTTGTGATCGCAATACCAGTTTTGGCCACAATCCTACATACTGTTCCTTTAATATATACAGTGGAAAGAACCATTCTCCCACTTGGAGATCATGGAGGGGTCTGGGGTTGTCATCGTGGGTGCGTGTCCACTGTGAGAGACAGAATCGAGACAAGGAATTCAGAAATCGCGATGTATGTTTTTTGGAACTATTTATTTGTGTGATACAGCTGCAAATAAGTATTTGAACACCTGTCTATCAGCTAGAATTCTGACCCTCAAATACCTGTTAGTCTGCCTCCATTTATTATCCTAAATTAGATGCACCTGTCTGAGGTCGTTAGCTGCATAAAGACACCTGTCCACACCATACAATCAGTAAGAATTCAACTACTAACATGGCCAAGACCAAAGAGCTGTCCAAAGACACTAGAGACAAATTGTACACCTCCACAAGGCTGGAAAGAGATATGGGGAAATTGCCAAGCAACTTGGTGAAAAAAAGTCCACTGATGGAGCAATCATTAGAAAATAGAAGAAGTTAAACATGACTGTCAATCTCCATCGGACTGGGGGGGGCTCCATGCAAGATCTCACCTCGTGGGGTCTCAATGATCCTAAGAAAGGTGAGAAATCAGCCCAGAACTACACGGGAGGAGCTGGTCAGTGACCTGAAAAGAGCTGGGACCACCATTTCCAAGGTTACTGTTGGTAATACACTAAGACGTCATGGTTTGAAATCATGTATTTCCCCTGCTTAAACCAGCACATGTCCAGGCCCGTCTTAAGTTTGACAATAACCATTTGTATGATCCAGAGGAGTCATGGGACCAAAATAGAACTTTTTGGTCATAATTTCACTAAAAGTGTTTGGAAGAAGAAGAATGATGAGTACCATCCCAAGAACACTATCTCTACTGTGAAGCATGGGGGTGGTAGAATCATGCTTGGGGGTATTTTTCTGCACATGGGACAGGGCGACTGCACTGTATTAAGGAGAGGATGACCAGGTCCATGTATTGCGAGATTTGGGGAACAACCTTCTTCCCTCAGTTAGAGCATTGAAGATGGGTCGAGGCTGGGTCTTCCAACATGACAATGACCCGAAGCACACAGCCAGGATAACCAAGGAGTGGCTCTGTAAGAAGCATATCAAGGTTCTGGGGTGGCTTACCCAGTCTCCAGACCTAAACCCAATAGAGAATCTTGACAATTTCAGACCCCTCCATGATTTCTAAGTGGGGAACTTGCAAAATAGCAGGGTGTTCAAATACTTATTTTCCTCACTGTAGGTCACAACAATAGACAAGCACAATGTTTTTTTGAAAACACCCATTACACATTCACAGTGCTGGAGGAAAATCTAAGTGAACCCTTGGATTTAATAGCTTGTTGAATATCATTTGGCAGCAATTACTTGTTAGTTCTGAATCAGACCTGCACATCGTTTATTCAGAAGAATTTATTACCCATTCCCCTTTACAAAACCACTTTACCTAAGATATTTTGCAGGATGTCTGGGGTGAACCGCTCTCTTGAGGTCATTTCACAGGTTAAGGTCTGGGCTTTGACTAGGTCACTCCAAATGACTCATTTTGTTTTACTTAAGCCAGTCTGTGGTGAATTTACTTTGATGCTTAAGGTCATCGTCCTGTTGCATCAACCAACTTCTACTGAGCTTCAACTGGTGGACAGCCACCCTGACATTATCCTGTAGGATATTTTGTTAAACTTGAAAATTCATTTTCCCCTCAATGATGGCAAGTGGTCCAGGCCCTGAGGCAGCAAAGCATGCCCAAATCATAATGTTCCCTACACCGTACTTCACTGTTGGGATGATGTTTTCATGTTGGTAAGCCGTGCTTTTTTGCGGCATATTATTTTTCCCGAACACTTGACCTTTTGATTCATCAATCCATAAAATATTTTTCCAGTAGCGCTGGGGTTTGCCAAGGTGCTCTTTTGCAAACTTCAGGCTTAAAGCGAAGTTTTTCGGGAGAGCAGCTGTTTCCTCTGTTGTGTTTTGCCATAGACACCGTGTCCGTTCAAAGACTTACGTATGGTAGACTCATGAACAGAGATCAAGTTCAAATAATGTCTTCAAGCCTTTAGCTGATACTCGTAGTTTCTTTACAATAAAAACACAAGAAACTAGAATTATTTGTGTATTGTCAGCTTATGCACATTGTGTCTGTCTATTGTTGTGACCTAGATAAGGATCAAATCACATTTTATGGCAAATCACTGTTTATTCCTGCACTGTGAAAAATGCTTTGCTGTCTTGGATTTTTTTGTTGAATCAACTTGGATTTGCAAGTCATTTCAACTTACTATTATTTATCTTGACTAGAGATGAGTTGTTATAACTACAGGTGAGTTGTTATAACTTATAAAATTAAGTTTTCTTTTCTCAACTATATTTTGTAAGTTGTGACAACTCATTTCTGTTGACATGACTTGTAAATCTGAGTTGATTTAGCAAAGCATTTTAGGGTAGCGGAGTGTTTTTTACAGTGTAGGGGTTCACATACTTTTTCTTGCACTGTATTAACATACAAGGTTATGTGATTCTGTTACATGAGTCGCAACATCTTCAGGTCACTTTTACTGTGCTGTAAATGAATTACTGTAACGTAACTGTGATGTATGATTTTGTGCATTTAAAAAAAATTGTGGTGATTAACAAAATGTCACAAATATTGTCTATAAGCATAACCTGCGACATTCCCTGTCACAAAAACTGCACCCTGTGTGGACCTTGACCCACTACATCCTGCCAGATAGCAAATTCCAAATCTTACCCTTTCACCCCCTCTCATATCACCTCGAGAAACACATCTATTGCTTCATTTCCTGCAGTTGCTCGCCTTAAATGACTCTTCTGTTGTTAAACAAAAGACGAACGGTAAATACATAAGATGCATGCTTGATTTCTTCAGTGATATTTATTTGAGCATTCCAATTCTGTGAGGTATACAGGTGTACATGGTGGCTACGTGTTGTGATTCACGTCTTGAACCTGTTGTTTGTTATTTTTTATTGGTGCTCCAGTATTTCGAAATACGTGGATTTACCGACAGACGTCTCGCCTAGAGTCTTGACGTGCATCAACTTGTGTCTTTCGAAAAAAGAGTAGGGGTGTGCCCCGGCATACTGACCAAATAATCAACCCCATATATACTAATTGGCTATACACTCTTAAAAATATACTGTAGGTGCTTCACGATGCATAGAAGAACCTTTTCTGTCTAAATGGTTCTTTAAAGCACCTTTAACATCTGAAGAAAAAAGGATCTTTATAATAATTATGCAATATGGCTGTCGTCACATCATCCAGGTGGATGCTGCCCATTGGTGGTGGTTGAGAGAAATCCCCCTTACATATGTTAAGTGCTTTAAAGGGACATTTCACTTTTTTTAAAAAAAATATGCAAATTTTCCAGCTCCCCTAAAGTTAAACATTTGAATCTTACCGTTTTGGAATCCATTCAGCTGATCTTCGGGTCTGCCGCTAGCAGTTTTAGCATAGCTTAGCATTATCCATTGATCTAATTAGACCATTAGCATCACGCTAAAAAATAACCAAAGAGTTTAAATATTTTTCCTATTTAAAGGTGCAATGTGTAAATTTTAGGAATTGCAACCAACAGCTCAGTCCACTGCCCACCCCTCGCTTTTGAAACGCATAGAGAAGCTATGGGAGCCACCACCGGAAAAACATGTAATTGAGGGAGACAACTTAGTTTGTCCGTTAAGGGCTTCTGTAGAAACATGGCGGCACAAAATGGCGACTTCCACGTAAGGGGACCCTTTGTGTATGTAGATAAAAATGTCTCATTCTAAGGTAATAAAAACATATTAGTTCATTATAAAAAGGTCTTTATACACCCCTGATAATATAGTTTTGTATATTATTTTGCATTTCTGTCAAGAGATCCTTCTAAAAATTACACAATGCACCTTTAAAACTTGACTCTTCTGTAGTAACATAGTGTACTAAGATCGACTGAAAATTAGAAGTTGCGATTTTTTTAGGTAGGTATGGCTAGGACATTTTGGCGTAATAATCAAAGACTTTGCTCATGTAACATGGCTGCAGCAGGCGTAGTGATATTACGCACTGCCTGAAAATAGTCCCCTTGGTTACTTTCAATAGCAGACACCTATAAATGTAACAAATTATTTATATATCCTGGAAGATTTATAGAAAGACGTCAACGTGAAGTCAATATTAGATTGTAATGCTTATTTATGCCATGAAATCCTAGAAATCCCCTGTTTTGTAAACAATCTGCCGATGTCCGATAGTTGGAAAAATGCTTTTATCTGCCAATACCAATTATATGCCGATATATCGGTGCGTCACTAATACAGATTGTACTAATATTGTACTTCTAAGGTACTAACATAAACTCTTTAGGTGCAAAGGTGTACTTTTTGAAAAGGTACCATCCCAGCGACCAATACTGACCATTATCTGACAGTGTTTATCTCCTTATTTCTACATGTATGGAATGATTGATTAATTAATTGAATTAATCGAAAATAATGCACACCCAAGGTGGTAATGCAGCACGACGTGAAGCAGATGTGCATTATTTTTAAATAATTCAAAGGACCAGAGTCAATTATTCCTCTTATACCACGCTTACCATAAATATTGCCCAGGGGTGCATTTCCCAAAAGCATCGTTGCTAACTAAGTTGGTTGCAATGCAATTTCCCATTGCCAACCAACTAAGTTGATTACAGGTTAGCAACGATGCTTTTGTGAAACGCGCCCCTGGTGGTTATTTTAAGACATGTGACAAATCAGGTGTGCGGTTATCAAAAAATAACGCATACCCGTGGAACATTTCTCAACCAATCAGAATAAAGCATTCGACAGGCCTGTAGTATAATAAACAACGTGGTTAATTTGACATTTTATGGACACAAATGTCACTAAACTATTTGTTTACTTTCAGATTCATGGGTGTCGAAGGTAATGTGAGGTAGATGCTCTTGTATGGTGCCTTTTAAACACTTGCTTTTATTGCCTAAAAGCTTTGTCTACCTTAAGTCACGGCCCTGGCGAAAGTAGATAAAACACGAAATGTGTCCCACTCATATATAATGGTTCCGACACCCATGATCAGATTTATTTGTAAATTTTGGGCTTTTCAAAGAAACTTTCGATTTCGTAGTAGCTTCCTTTTAACTCTTTTGGTAGATGTGACACAGAAAGGCTGAACTGTAGGAGTCTGGTATGAATCAGAGGAAACTGCTCGTTGGTTTTCGTCACACTACATTACGATCAAACTATTGACTAATACATTACACACACTGGAATAAAGACCAAAATTGTGACAGGAAGCAATTTCAAAGGGCTCCTATTATGGTCTTTCACCCTTTCAACTTTGTTTTGTCTGTAATTTTGCTGTTTAAGCATGATAAGCATTTTTTCACAGTAAGAACAAATAATACACTGATGTTGTGTGCTTGCGTAAAAACTTTTTTTAATGGTTTATAACATCGCACTCTGAAAATGACAATTATATAAAATTTTAACATACAAAGCAAAGGTGATTCTGGTCGATCCTCTTGTTTTTCTGTCTTTATTTGACTCGATCTGATAAGGCAGAACTGATGTCATTGTTAGTGTTTATACATAGTGGCTATGTAGGGAGTTTCATAAAGTTTCATATGAAAGGAGTTTTATAGTCTCCAGAAGTAGCAGCTTTAAGACGGAGAACAGAGGGGTTGCAATGATGTAAAATCTGTAAAAAAAAGAAAAAAGAAATTCCAATAAAGAATGAAAATCAATTCTAGCACTCCCCAAAAACATATTGAAGACTTAAAAGATGTAAAGACGTAAATGGGTATGATAGCACCCCTTTAACTTGACCGATCTTGACCTGTAGACTTAAGCCCAATTTATACTTCTGCATCGATTGTATGCATAGGCAATGCATAAACACAAAACCTGTTCAGTAGCCTAAGGCATAGCCTGACACACACTTCTCCGAAAACATAACAACGTATTAATGCCAACCCTAACTAAACACACCTGAATTTAATTTCCAAGTATCCTGAAGACTTGAATTAGATTTTTCAGGTGTGATTAATTAGGATTGAAACTAAACTCTGCAGGACAGTGGCCCTCCAGGACCTGTCCTATACGCAGAAGAATAAATCACCCTTTACATTAAAGCACAGGAAGCATAATGTAACATTAAAGGGCTCATTATAGTTGTGCGTAAGTCCTATAGCGTAGCCTCGACTTATACTTCATACATACTTCTACGTCGTCGGCCGCGTCAATGTGCAATTACAAATGCAGACCACTAGTAGGCATTATCCACGCGTGTAACACACAGTAGCAGCGCAATCAACCAAAAAAGAAGCAGCTTGGCCACTAAACCCACAAATGAAGAAGAATAAATTTGTTGTGTATGATTTGAGAAGACCAGCAGTGATGGAGGTAAATAGACAGTGACTTTTGTTGCAGTTTGAGTTAAATCACTTGTCAACTTGGCCTATCTTTGTTCCTACAGTCGCACAGGAAAATGCCTATGAAGAAATGCGGGGCCGATTTTTTTTTACCTGACTGGAGGAGTTCTAGTGGACCAATCACAGTGCTTACAGTCCACGTAGAATGGACGCATTGTTAAAATTTTGGCGCGGTGGGCATCAGGCTACGCACAGCCTACACAGCCTATGGCGTAGCACCTACACACAAATTGCACTGAAGCATGGGTGTTTTAGCTGTTATTGTGGTATCACCTAAAGTTTCCAGGAGAATTGGGACACAGATTTACTTGTCGCAACAGCGAGGACGTCAACTCTAAACGCCTCTTCCTTTATTTGATGCTTGTGGTGCAGAGCAAAGCATGAGTATAAACAAAGCTTTAATAAGCTTTATTTTCAATAAAAATAAAACTGTCAATTTCAGAATAAATCAACCCCTCACCCTCAACAGTACAAAACACCCTCTCAGTTCCTTGTTATGATATATATATAAAACAGCTTACACCTGTACACATTTAAAACAGCATATTTACTTCACCGTTTCAGCAGAACATGGCACAGCACATTTTCTTCTTCTCGCTCATCTTTCCATGCTTTTTTGAAAAAGCGTAATATTGTAATCAACATTTTCTTATTTTATTTAAAGCAATTGGAAATCTGAGGGGGCGGGCATGTAAATGAGGGGGCCAAGGCCCACCAAGGCCCCCTCGTGGCTACGCCCCTGCTCTGGGCTAAGAGACACAGAGAGAGAGAGAGAGAGGAGGGGAACAGATGCAAAGAGGTGTAAATTCGCAATTATCATTCATTCATTCATTAACCCTTTAACTGCCACACCAAGAAAAATGCATTTTAAAAATTTTTTGTTTGCATTTCTTATCTCATTATGTCACCACTTAACACTATCAATGTTTTTTTTTCAACACATCCAATCATTTTTTAAAAATCGGCCTCTACCAAACGGTTGATATGTCACTTAAAGGAATTCAAACACATACTATGGAAATTAGAAAATATGAACTATAATACAAATTTTTTACAAACATAATCCAAATAAAATGGTTTTGTATATTAAATCTTCTTTATTTATTGAAGTATAACATATTAAAATATATCAGGTTTTCATTTTAACGCAGGACATGACATGTTTTCATGTTTTTTGCAATAAAAATGACCAAAATTAACAAAAATAAGGACTTTCTGCATTTAAAACCTAAAATAAAAGAATGCCAAAGATAGTAATACAATGGCATATTAGTTTTTTATGATTTAAGAAACACACTGTCAAGTTTGGTAGTGCAAAATAATTTTTTTGTCTTTTTTTTAGATAAATTAAAGGGGTCATGGCATGAAAATCTGAGATTTTCCATGTTTAAGTACTATGATTGGTTCCCCAGTGCTTCTATCAACCTAGCAAATGTGAGAAAGATCAACCCAGTAACTTAGTTTTGGTAAACCATTCTCTGTAAGCATGTGAAAAAATAGGTAATTGAAATTTGGCTTCCCTTGTGATGTCAGAAGGAGCCCTTATTATAATAATACCACCCCTTAATTTGCACTTTCCAACCACAGCACTGCCATTTCCAGTGTTTTAATCCAGAGAGGGAGAGACAGAGAAAATAATTCACAGCACAACTAAGTTTCAATTTCAACAAACCACCATCATTGTGATCAGTGTTTGAATTTCATCAGCTCATTTGCTTTTTAAAGGACACACCCAAAACGGCACATTTTTGCACACACCCACAAAGTGGCAATTTTAACATGTTATAATAAATTATCTATATAGTATTTTGAGCTAAAACATCACATATGTGCTCTGGGGACACCAAAGATTTATTTGACATCTTAAAAAAGTCTTGTGACATGGCCCCTTTAACATTTATTTGTAAACCAGCAATGTTGTGTAGAGTAAGCCAACATTGCAAACAATCCTTCAAACAATTTAAAACATCATTTAAGAAGTTATTATTGATTAATTAATGAGTAATTATGATTTCCATACATTAATTATATGAATTCATTATAGTTATTTCAAAAAAATATCCAGAAGTGGCAAAAATACATACTTAAGAAATTATGTCAATATATTAAATAAGAAATAACAATAGCTGTGTCATATTTATAGCTGTGAATGATCAGAAATGTATATTTCATAGCAAATAGTACACTCTGACTGCAGAAATGGATGATCTGAAAACATTACCCTTGCTTTTCTACTTTTACCATAAAGTGACAAATCAACCGTTTGGTTGAGCATGTTTTTGAAAAATTATTCAAAACATATGAAAGTTTTTTCATGGCACCAAGTAACATAATTTTGTAAAGTTAGGGCTCTTACAGTGTAATATGTCAAAAAAATATGGTTTCCTTGCAAAATTTCAACAAGAACAGTTCATATAACCGAAGTGATTTTTTTATTTCTAAAATCCACATAACAAGATGTGTTGTGACAAGTGCTGTTGATTGATACATTGATATCTAGTGGATTTTTTTTGGCAAAACATATCTTACACAAATAGTAGAGATGGCTCAATCAGCTTGAGATAAGTTAGGTACTCCTCTCAATAAAATATAGGAACTCAAAATGTGCTCAACCGTTTGGTTGAGCTGGCAGTTAAAGGGTTAAGGTGTGTTGTTGTCTCAGATAGAGATGCAAACTCTGTGAGAGAGTCCATTGTTTTCCAGGAAGTGGTGCTGTTTGGATTTGGACATTTTGACAACAGCCTTAAAATGGCTATTTTACACATTTAAATGTTTAGTCATACAACATCTATTGAAATGCTTCTGGTTCTATTCAACATGTGATCTGTGGTTTACACGACAACAAAGTACAGAAACATTTTTATTTTGTGTTTTTGACAAGTTTGATGTAGCCTACACAAGACAACATTGATTAAGACATTCCAGGTTCACACAGATCATCGAAAACTATTAAAAACTTTGTATTTTGCATGTAAGACCAGTCGTTGGCGTCACTTTTGTCGTTTATAAACGATAAACAAAAACTTTCCTGTTTTTAAAAGTTTGCATTTTCAAGACCACAAAATGCCATTGTTATGTAAATAAACAGTCCAAATGCACAAAACATTCCTCTTAGACATAATATTTTTGATCCATGTATTGCAAAGGCTTTCTGTACAAAATCTGGTGTGGAAGATGGGCCAGAGACCAGACCTTAACCCCATGAACACTTCTGAAATTCAGCAAAATGTCAACACCATTGCCAGACCTTATGCAAATCTCTGAACACCTTCCCGAAGAAAATATTATAGCAAAAAGGAAGGATCAAATGGTTTTAATTAAACTGAATCTTTTGCACACATGTGTGAATAATGTCTGACCATGTAGCCTAAAGGTAAATTCACTGTGTTATTTACTTTCTTTAGTTTTTCATCATCAATGAGTTTGCGTCAGAATCAAGCTTATCGTAAATGAGTCAGTGATGCTATGCTTGTGACATCAGATGGCAAGAGTTCAAACCACATTCATCACTGCTACGTGCTAAACTGCTGTTTTAATATGGCAGCAGTGGTCATGTTTTCTCTCTCTCTCTCTCTCTCTCTCTCTCTCTCTCTCTCTCTCTCTCTCTCTCCATTAAAAATCACATTCAATAAATTGTTCATGTGTAACATCACCCTGAGCAGTTTTCATGATTTTTACTGCTATAATTATGTAAATTACACAGCTACATAAATCACATCACACACAATTAACACAATCACTGTCTTACACGCAATGTTTTGTTTATTGAAGCAAACAACGTACTGTAAATACACAAACAAAAAAAGCTACAGAATGCAAAAAAAGGGATTTTGGCATCATGGCCTTTATTTTTAAGAGTGCATAAGGACAATTTATAGTGAATTTATTTATTTATTTTTGTTTTTAGGCAATATTATTATTTGACTTAAATGCAATTAAAAGCAAAACCACAAAGGTGATTGAAAATAGTGAGCAATTTTGCATTGTAGCAAATCAACTTTACATTAAATACATATTAATGGATGCATATATGAAATATATGGCATTATTACAAAATGCATTTGAATTTGCAATTGCACTCTCCCTTATAAAATGCATGAGCCATAATCTTTGTCACGTCAGGATATTTGCCCTACAGGGTTTAGTGTCTAGTCTAGACCAGATTGTAAATAGCTGGTAAATCGCATCCGGTCTTGGTTAACCTGATTGGCTTGAGTTTTAGGGGAGGGATCAAGCTGCTATAAATACTGAAGTGACGCAAATTTCACGTATATCCTAAAGGTCGCGCGCTCAAAGACACTACAAACTTTTTAAACCAGTCACACAACGCGTCGAGTTCGTAAAATAATATAAATATAGAGGATAACGCGAAAACGAGACTTCAACGGATAAATCAATGATCACATCTAAAGCACAGTAAGATTTGTTAACTGCTATAATGTAACATAAATGTGTAATGATGGTTTCCCATTGATTAATTTATTTAAATTATAATCTCGTTTCCACAGCTCCGTTTAAGGTGGTGACAACTTAACAAAGTTTTGAAAGCGTAAAAAAATCTCCCAGCACCTGTTGAAGATGACATGTGCAAAGTAGCCCTTTATCCATGTTATTAAATCATCCATGTTTTTACTACAATTAAAACAACTTTGAACCATTTTAACCATGTTTTTTGTAACGGTTTGCAAATAATAATCAATGCGTCGTGATTATACTTTTTTTTTTTAAGTATATAAGTTTGCATTTTATTATCACAATGACCTATAAAGTTAAATGAACCGTATCAATTCCTACTTTGATCCCACAGTGTGATGTCGAGGTTGGGCACACCGGTGTCAATGATGTCCCTTGATATGATGGGCTTCAGGTGCAGGAGCTCTCCAAATATAAACCACCACCACCACCACCTGATGGGGCTGTCCTCACCCAAACCTCTGCGGTCCTGCATTACCCATCATCACCACCCAGAGTTTGAATACAGACACTCTCCTTCACGAACCCTTATTAAAACAAAAACCCACCGACGAGAGAAACGAGTCGCGTTTGCAGACTCCAAAGGACTTTCCCTCATCACCGTGCGCTTGTTCTCTGAGAAAGACGAGAAATTTTCACCTGAACCCGTTGCGCGTTCACGAATAAAGAAGTTAAACTGCGTTAATGAAACCGTAAAGACGTCTTTGAGTTTGCGCGTGGGCTTCGAACAGCCCTGTGTGGATTACCAAGCGTTTAGATGTCGCCTGCAGGAACGCATGGTGCTGTTGGAGAACTGTAAGGTCACGAGGCGCTCCATCATGGGTACCGTGCGCGTCAGGAATGTCTGCTTTGAAAAAGCCGTAAACATACGGATTACTTTTGACATGTGGCGCAGTTACCTGGACGTGCCGTGTACCTACCTGAATCAGTGCTATGGGGAACCTGGTACAGACGTGTTCGAGTTTAACGTGACGGTTCCTGAGCAGATGAAGACGGGGGAGAGAATCGAGTTTTGCGTGTTTTATTTACCCGGTGGATTCGGCGAGGCTTCATGGGATAATAATGATGGCAACAACTACTGCATTCATGTTTGTCAAACTTAAATATCGAGACAAGCTGTTGCACAGTGACATTTTAACCTGCTGCCTGACATTTTATGACTTTTTCTGTGCGTAAACCAACTTTGCACATTTTACCATCTGACCCGTACAGTGAAAGTTTTTAAAAGTATTACACGCTTTCAGTTTTTAATGAAATGCATTAAAAATGTGCCATTCATTTGTAAGATCTGGCATTTTAACAATTGTTTACAAAACGTTGCATACTGAGAATGTTATTTAATATTTTATTTTTTGATATTATCAAATAAATGCCGTTATCATGTCTCATCTCGTAAATTGTTCATCTTTTGTTTTTGTTTTTTTCTTGAGTATTAACTTTTTTACTTTTCCCTTAATCCATGGTTTTCAAAGTTTTTGGTGTGCTTGAGGTGAAATCCTTTCACCCCTAAAGATTATTCATAATTAAACAATCTCAAACTTAGAATTTTAATTAAACAAAACCTATTAAGTTGTACAATTTAGTGTTGTTGGTTAGTAGCCTTATTTTTCTGAAGTTTAATTTATTAATTTTTTTTTTTTAAACTTCATAATCTGGGGTCACCCTGACACCATCTCGCCCCCTAGACACCACTGCTTGATTTAGGAAGGGCTCACACAGCAAAGATAATCTTATATTATATATATATATAGGCTAGTTGTAAAAGTGTGAAAACCGACTACAAGTAAATCCGGATATCAGCATCTGACAAAAAGAGATGAGCTGTGGTTTGGTCTGATAATAAATGAGTGGTTTAAAATTCAGTCTTAAAATTCAGTCTTAATCATATTATGTCTAACTGTGCAGAGACATACATTCGATGTTTGGTATAAGTTTATAGAATGAATGATCCACAATGCCGTCCCAAATTTTAGTCGATTAATATTTCATGAGACAAAATCGACTGATGGTATTTTTGAAAATAGGTAAGAAGGATTAAGAGCCTACTGTGCAAGTGACTGAAATACAATCCACAAAGAATTGCACAGTGCTATTCAAAGAAGTGCTTATTTTTAAGTCCAATTTGTTCCAGTCATTTACATATTGCTAATATTTTAATTTTTCACAGTGTCTTTCGTATGTTTTTTTTATAGTTGATCTATAAAACTGAAACTGTTGAAACTAAGGTACCACAAAAACCCCCAAAGAACACCTGAAAAAAATTAGATTAGATTCTTTAGATTATAAAAACATAAGATATAAATGGTTCATTGAGGAACCTTTGACTGAATGGTTCTTTTAGGGACCAAAAAAAAAGTTTTTATGGCATAGATTATTAAGAACCTTTTATGCACCATTATTTTTAAAAGTGCTTATACCAGGGATCCCTAAACTCGGTCTTGGAGGGCCGGTGTCCTGCAGAGTTTAGATCCAACTTGCCTCAGCACACTTGCCTTGAAGTTATAATGACTCTCCTGTAATCTTGGTATCATGTTTATATGGCATGATGAAGCATTGTTACCCTGAAGCTTTCCTTTGTTTACTTTTTTACTGTTTATACGTTTATACGGATTGATGTACAGAATAAACATGATTGAGAACATATATTTTAGTTGTTCTTTAATGTTGGTAACTATATGACACAGAATTTATGTATAATTGGCTGAAGCACCCTAATTGCCATAAACAATGGCAGCATATTATATTTTATTTTGTGAAGTGTACTTGGACTGAACTTATAACAGACACTAAATAAAATAGATGTTTAAGAAGATGCCTTATTTGAAAATGTACCTTACTCATGTATCAGTATCATAACTTTGTCTCAAGATCCACAATAGTATTGTATTTTAGTACCGGATGTAAACTCTTTCCGGGCCACTTTAAATCAAATGGGTAAACGCTTTATTGTATAAGCGTACTGTGGAGCTTACATTAGAGGAAAATAATTCTTGTTTTTACAGTGTGACCAGTAATGCTAGTCTTTCTGTAAGCGCCTGCTATTCTAAACAATGCTTTTGAACCCAGGTGAGAAACAAGTACGCTTCCAAAGTATACATAACATGCTCTATTTTTACGCACTTATTTTGTACTTAATATACCAAAGATTCTTGTTGAAGTGTACTTCACTGTGCTACTTTGAGACACCTTAAATATGAACTAAAATGTGCAAAAAATGTAGAGGTACCACTTGTAGTAAACTTGAACCCATCTTTGTATGAAAGTTGAGTTTAAGTTTAATACAACTGTTAACTTAATGTTATTAGAGATAGTATGTTAAAAGTGCTCTTTAGTTCATATTCATGGCATCTCACAATAGCACAAATAAGTGTGATCTACAGAACATCTTAAGTACTAAAGATGAATTTTTAGTATATTAAGTACAAAATTAGTGTGCGAAAATAGAGCACTTTAAGTACACTATGGAAGTGTACTTTTCACTTTGGAAATATGAGATGTTTTAAAGCAGTGTTTCTCAAACTTTTTCAGCCCAAGGACCACTTTATTTTCCAATTCTTTTCTGAGGACCACCTAACAGAATCCCACTCTAACACTCACCTAAAAAACAACAAAATAGGAAGGATAAGCTAAGTTTAAGATGCAACTGTTTCAAGTCAAAAACTATTTTTTTAAAAACAAATGCAATGCTATGTTCAGAAATTATTATATGAATTTTATTTTATTTGAAAAAGTAAATGTGAAATGAGTTGCAGCTTAATATGAACAACAAACTGCACATGTGAAAAAAAACTGCAATTAATCAAACTGTAACAGCTTACGTCCTACTTAATGTCATTCCAAAGAGCCATTAGTTTCAAACTGAGGTGGTGGGTATATGAAGTCTATAGTTGTAACTATGGTAACAATAAAATACTGGAAAAAAAATTTCCCCTTAATGTCCAAAATCACTGAAATTACAGGGATTTTACACATGAAACAAAAACTAGTACATTACAAAACTAATAGATCTGTGGATTTTAGCTGCTTTCAGTTGACGGCTTGACGCTTGATTTTTTCTTTTGACTCCTCTTTAGCCACAGATCCATTTTTACGTTATTAAAACAGAATGGCAAGAAATGATATCCCAGTTTCGCAAGTGCATTAAAAATCTACTAAATAAGTGACGATTGTATAAACACTTGCCTAGTTTAGGTCATCTTTTGGCGGACCACTGGGGGGGTTTGGCGGACCACTAGTGGTCCGCGGACCACACTTTGAGAATTACTGCTTTAAGTCATTAAAAGCATGGTACATAAAAAATAAAGAAAATATATCACACACACACACACACACACACACACACACACACACACACACACACACACACACACACACACACACACACACACACACGCTATATATTTTCTTTATTCTTATGTTTTTTATTTATTTTTATTTATTTATTTATTTATTATATAAAATAGGAAAAAGTACTTGTAATTAACTATTTGAAAAATTATAAAAAATCACTTTCATGTTATTTGTAACTTTACTATTAAGATAAATCTCTCTCAAGTTGTTTGTATATTATGAGGTTTTTTTTTTTCAAAATCTTTGCTATGTCACACCATGACACGTGTACGTGTCAACTACCCAGATGCATATTGATACCAAACAAATACAGTGGGGCTCGAAAGTTTGGGCACCCTTAGTAAATATGAGCAAAGGAAGCTATAAAAAAATAGTCTATAATGTTTCTTCTTTTAAGCTTTAAAATACTCTTCTTTGTTTATGGCCACAAAACCAAGTCCTATTTAATTTACCATACTGGAATTTTAAACAGGACTTGGTTTTTACACAAGATGGTTTTGGTGCACACATGGATTTAAAATGCTCCATGTCTACAGTTAAATATACTGCTGGATCTTCATTGTTTTGAACTTACTTTTATACCAGAGGTCCTGAACATCTTATTCAGACACATGGCTTCATGGATTATATCAAATACCAACAGATAAAAAAGTAAAAACCTGACTTGCTTTGCTAGAAATCTTATAAAAATCTCTCATCAAGACATTGGTTTAAAACAAACATTAAAGTAAATAAAAAATGGGTCCCTGGCACCAAATCAAGGTCCTGCCATAGCCATCCCAGTTTCCTGAAACATTATATTTTTGTGATTTTATTTTTATTAAATCTTAAAAGAAGAAACATTATAGATAACTGTTCATAACTTTCCTTGCTCACACCTACCAAGGGCGCCCAAACCTTCAAGCCTTGCTATACATATTTATCTATTTCTTAATGTGACCTCTTTAAAGGAGATCCTTTTTGACATGTTTTTCTGACAGTGTTCAAAAAACACAAGTGTCATAATGATGAATCTGCAAAATATCCATTAATACATTAATAACACAAAGATGAATAAATAATGCTGGAATGTTTTATTGTTGGAATTATTGGCTTATGGCTTCTTTAAAAAATATCATGGTTACCATGAACTGATTCAATCTAAGAAATAAAAATATTACACACTCTTATTACACACATTTATCTCATTTTCAAACAAAATTTCCACGCTAATTTCCTTTATTATGTATTTTAACTCATACTTTAGCAGTGTTCAGACGCTCACCAGCGAGGTTCCCATTACGAGGGATGATCCAGTTATCCAGTTTGACTTTCAGTAAATTCTTCAAAGCTTTCATTGGAAGTTCAACGACCCACACTGATATTGCAAACCTTACAGCTGGGGTCTTTTTTAGCATTAGCAGTGGAGAGGCTCATGAGCTGATGGTGACCTCTGATCTGATCCAAACTGCCATGCTCTAAACGCAAGGGCCCGGTGAACAACACCTCCAGTATGACATCACTGGCATGACAAAACACCGACTCATCTCCGGGTGTGTATGTCAAGAAGGGATTGGATGTGAGGTCCAGTAGCGGGAGGTGACTCTTGCAAAAGCTGTCCCCCTCCGATCCGACTGGGGCCAGCACCAGCACTACATAATGATACGCTGTGTACATGCAGTACAAGTCAGCAAAGTAAAGGTTAGTATTTGGGTTAAGGAGGCGATCAGCAGAAATCTGAAAGCGCAAAGGGCCGTATGGGGAGTCTTTGGGAGGAAGGCCTGTGTCAAATTCAGTGTTGCAGCTGAGGAAGACGCCACGCAGCTTGCCGTTGATGGGAGAGCCGTGACTTCCGCTGTTGTCTTTTAAGGATGGCAGCATTGCGCCTCCACATTCAGACCTAAGACATGAAAAATAACCAGACATTCAAAAGTCAAAACTAAGATATTCATCAATAGTTTTCATCATCTTTCATCGATAAAAGTAAACATTAAATGGCCATTGTTTATCTTACTGATGTTATCTAATGTAATAGTTATCTAGGAATATTCAATAAAGAAATACAGGACAATGCATTAAATAGATTTTGAAAAATGGGTATGTCATACCAATACATTATTCCAGCACAAATGCTTATCTTTCAAAATATTTTTGAATACATTATGGTGGCTTGTCAGAGATAGTCAGTTAGAGCATTGTGTTAGCAACTGAAAAATCCATAAGACCATAAGCTGGTAGCTGGTTTAAGCTGGTCCTCCCAGCCTGGCAAAGCTGGTCAAGCTGGTGAGTCAGCTGGTGTCCCAGCCTGACCAGCTAAGACCAGCTAGACCAGCTTAAAAAGTGACCAAAACACAGCTAGACCAGCTTGCTACAGCAAAACTACAGCTAAAACCAGCTCACCAGCTTAAGCTGGTCTTAGCTGGATTTTTCAATAGGGTAGGAAACACACTGATGAAAATGTACAACTTAAATGAACTGTAAGTTGCTTTCAAAATTTATACACAAAAATTCTAGTATGTCTGTTAAATGTAAATTCATTGCAGAGGTCAGGTGGTACAGCTAGAACGTCAAAGTGTGCAACTACTATAAATAGCATGAAAACATTAAGGTAAATAATTTTAATAACCTAATAATAATTTTAGATTTAATAAATGGTAGCTAAGGTTGTCTATAATTGTTATCATACTTTTTTAAATTATTAATATTTTATTTTTTATAATTCTCAAATGTTCGTTTTATGGTACAGTTATTGATATTGTATTCGGTAATATTGTTGTAAAATGTATAAAAAAGATTCTAGTAGACGTCTGTTAAATGTGAATTCATTGCAGAGGTCAGCATGCAACCAGAAAGTCAAAGTGTGCAACTGAATCACATGAAAATATTAAGCTAAATAATTTGAATAAACTAATAATAATTCTAGATTTAATAAATGCAAGCTAAGGTTGTCTATAATTGTTATCATACTTTTTTTAAACTATTATAATTTTTTTATAATTCTCAAATGTTCATTTATGATACAGTTATTGATATTGTATTTGGTAATATTACTGTAAAATTTATACAAAAAAATATTCTAGTACAGATAGATGTCTGTTAAATGTAAATTCATTGCAGAGGTCAGGTGGTGCAACCAGAAAGTCAAAGTGTGCAACTAAATCACATGAAAATATTAAGCTAAATAATTTTAATGCCACTATCAAATAAACAAACAATCAGCATGACACAGGGAGCGCATTAAATCTTATCTGGTAAATAGACAATGATTGTTTGTACCACCTGACACATCAAAATATTGTGAAAATAATAAAAATTTACTAAAATGTTGTTCAATAAACAAAACCTTTTAGGACATAGTTCCTTACTCAAAAATATGCATTACATCCATTTTTAAAATAGAGGGTAAATGTCCGAAAAACTATACACCATTTTATCAGATTATAATCTATTTATTAGGACATTAAAATGTGCAATAATAGTATGCTAATATCATTTTCTGTTTTTGTCTTTGTCATACATATAAAGCTGGTGTGGAACATTATGGGGCGGTTTCCCTGACAGGGTTTAGGTTAATCCAGGCCATATTAATATTAGGTCAGTTTTTACCTTACAAAAACACTACAGGTGTGCATCTTAAAAAACAATGTCAACAAAATACGTAAAAATGAAACAGGACAAGGTGTTTATAAATTAATGCATCTCAAACATGCATTTTACTCTGGGACTAGGATAAGCCCTGTCGGGAAAACCGTCCCTATAAAAAGTGCTTTATGAATACAATTCACTTGACTATAGTGACATTAAAGTACTGCAAAATTCAAGCGATTAATTATATTTTAATAAATAAATATGTATGACAAAAAATATCTTCAGACATACACAGATGAATCACACACAGTAAGATCAAGAATATGTGGACAGAAAGTAAATAAGTCAATTTTGATTTCCTACTGACTGATATTAAATTTACATGCACCAGAGCAAAACATTACACAGTGACGTCTGTAAAGCGACAGAGATCCTGAGGATAATCGATGACACGAACCTCACATAATGAAAGTATTCAGGATGCTGATTTCGATAGAACACAGAGAACCTGAGAGGTCTCCCAGCAATCGCCTGGGCTTTGTCTAAGAGCTGCTGCAGATGTTCGATGGCATAATCTGCAAGAAAAAAATCTACTGAAAACATTGCACATCTAAACCGAAGTGAACTTCCAATCTGTTTTTATTTTTATCAGTCTGACTAAATTGATCTCAAACAAATACCTTTTATGAGAAAATGGTCCCATGCTGACAGACACCTGTATAAAGTTCCTAATTCGTATCATTTACACTCACCTAAAGGATTATTAGGAACACCATACTAATTCTGTGTTTGACCCCCTTTCGCCTTCAGAACTGGCTTAATTCTACGTGGCATTGATTCAACAAGGTGCTGAAAGCATTCTTTAGAAATGTTGGCCCATATTGATAGGATAGCACGAAGCTCCCATACCACCACATCCCAAAAATGCTCTATTGGGTTGAGATCTGGTGACTGTGGGGGCCATCTTAGTACAGTGAACTCATTGTCATGTTCAAGAAACCAATTTGAAATGATTCCAGCTTTGTGACATGGTGCATTATCCTGCTGAAAGTAGCATCAGAGGATGAGTATATGGTGGTCATAAAGGAATGGACATGGTCAGAAACAATGCTCAGGTAGGCCGTGGCATTTAAACAATGACCAATTGGCACTAAGGGGCCTAAAGTGTGCCATGAAAACATCCCCCACACCATTACACCAGCAGCCTGCACAATGATAACAAGGCATGATGGATCCATGTTCTCATTCTGTTTACGCCAAATTTTGACTCTACCATCTGAATGTCTCAACAGAAATCGAGACTCATCAGACCAGGCAACTGTCCAATTTTGGTGAGCTCGTGCCTCTTTTTCCTATTTGTAGTGGAGATGAGTGGTACCCGGTGGGGTCTTCTGCTGTTGTAGCCCTGCCGCCTCAAGGTTGTGTGTGTTGTGGCTTCACAAATGCTTTGCTGCATACCTTGGTTGGGAGTGGTTATTTCAGTCAAAGTTGCTCTTCTATCAGCTTGAATCAGTCGGCTCATTCTCCTCTGACCTCTAGCATCAACAAGACATTTTCGCCCACAGGACTGCTGCATACTGGATGTTTTTCCCTTTTCACATCATTCTTTCTAAACCCTAGAAATGGTTGTGCGTGAAAATCCCAGTTAACAAGCAGATTGTGAAATACTCAGACTGGCCCGTCTGGCACCAACCTTTCTTTCCCATTCTGACATTCAGTTTGTCTTGACCAGGACCACACCCCTAAATGCATTGAAGCAACTGCCATGTGATTGGTTGATTGGATAATTGCATAAATGAGAAATTGAACAGGTGTTCCTAATAATCCTTTAGGTGAGTGTATGTATACATTTGGTAGCCATATGAGGTACTGTACTCTTTTCGTGCGCATAATACTTGATGTCATTGTACAAATAACTGTTATTCATCACAAAAGCCAATTAAAGCTCTGTCATTTCATCTCTACTTACCTCCAGTGCAGAACTCCACTATTTGACTCCATTCAGACACTTGATAGTCTCCATCAGGCTGTCTGATGGCAGTCTGCACAGCGACACAGTACTCAGTACGAGGACTCAGGAACCAGTGACCTCTCACCGCCATCGGTAACGGCACTGCCTTTGCCACAAGTTTAGTTGGGACATCCTGACAAGCCAAACACAAGAGGGTGCTGTCAGTCATTTGGATCATGTGGGTTTTTGTTTTGCTCTGTACTAACACTTTATTTTTGTTATCCATACGCCACGGCCCAAAATGACGGACTTACCCCCTGCACTTTTAAAAGACGCTTGCAATGTTTGCTTCCCCAAAGACATTGTATCTCACATTAATAAACAGCTCTATCAATGTTAAATAGTCTTTTTATGGAGGTCTGGTCTTCTGTCAAACACAACCTATAATGAAATGGTCAGAAGGTGCATAACCATAGCAACGCCCTTAGAGGGTCCTTTAAGTTTTTATCTGTAATGTAATATTCGAGCCGTGACTGTGTCAGATGTAATCTGAACGGTATTTAGTGCCAGCTTTAGTCTGTAATTTTGTCCTCCTCAGTATTACTTTCACACTATGTAACATCACAAAATCCACCGATTCACCAAATTACCATCTGTTTGGTTTCCTCTCATCACCTGTACAGCAGACAACAAAATTACCATTAAGGCTTATTAGTGCATTGAATGAGATTGTTTTGCAGTGTAATAATCCTTTCATAGGGACGGCTGGTCAATGTTTGGGTCACAATGAGTCATCATTAGGTTTCAGGGGTTTTTGTGCAGTGTTTGTCATGTTCTTGTATTAGAAGTGACATCACAGTAAACCCTGAAGGGTTTGCACCAGGCTGTCAGATGTGCTCATTACCAACACACCTACAGCCACCTCATATTCCCTCAGCCATCTGCCTCTGTGTTGATAATTTTTGATTTTTGCCCTTAATTTAACCTTAGCATTGAAAATTACATTTTAGTGAGGTTCAGCTTAATTTCACCATGAAATCAAAATGCACAAATCTTATTTTTTATTGAAATATCGCAGTTTATAATAAAGAGTTTATTTGTGTACATTTTTTTTTTTTTAAATGATGGCTAGGTAGGATGGGAACTAGACGTCTTCACGTGTCCACTTAGATCTGAAAACCGGAGGTCCAACCAGAGATCCAAGCGGGTTCGGGTCTAAAGGTTTCATGTGTGCCTCGGACACGGGTTGGGTATAATATTAGAGGATATTAAATGTGTTTTTGCAGAACGGACCCGGGGAAACCCGAACTATCTCGAGTGTGTGCATCGAGTTTTTTTCCAACCCCTCATCTGTTTGCCAAGAGCATGTGGTTCATTTTCATTGAGCCAGACCTGAGCCTGCATCGGGTGTGCCTCAGGCCTAGTCCACACGGACACGTTTTTTCACGCGGTTCAGCCGTTCGTCCACACGAAACCGCAGTATCAGGGCACTGAAACCGAGCATATTTGAAAACCCCGGCCAGGGTGAGCTTTTTAAGAAACCCCGGTTACAGTGGTGTCGTGTAGAGAGTAAAACCGGGGGTTTTGCCTTGCAACGTCAGAGTGTGCGCCGTTATCCATTGTGTTTGACGTCAAGATTGTGCGCCGCTGACTGCTTTGTTGATGATTCTGTGCAATGATTAGTTTCGTTTTAGCTAGTAATTTAATGCACACATGTCACCAAAAAATTGCCACTGGGTTGGACTCGGATCAAATTTTCTCTGGTTTGTCTTCCCTGCTGAAAAAAACAGCATACCAGCAAGACCAGCATATGTTGTGTTTTGGTGCTGGTATGCTGGTGACCACCAGCTAAACCAGCATCAAATCAGCATAGACCAGCATAATTCCCATGCTGGTCCATGCAGGTTTGATGCTGTTTTTTTTCAGCAGGGTTGGGTCAGGTCTATTTAAAAAAAAAAACATTTATTTATGCACCTCGGGTTTGGGGAAAAAGTGAAAGAGTAAAAGGTAAAAGCAGAGTGAAAAACAAGCCAGCCCCACTATGTTCCATGCATGATATTCCATTTCACATTTGTCACAATCTGGAAGTTGATCGTGGTCACTTTTTAAAGGCACAATATGTACAATTTCTGCATCAGAATATTCAAAAACTACTAGCGCTGTGTTAAATATTTTGCTTACATGTGTTCGTACATCATCCAGATTTTTTAAACAATGTTTGAATTCACCGTTCACTCTTTCACAGCATAATCCTGTTGTTGCAGTTTAATGACCTCTAGTGGCAAAAGTTACATATTGTGCCTTTAATCAAAGATATAAAGCTGTGGAAAAAATTAAGAGACCACCTCAAGATATTTTTTATAAAATAACTAGAAGACAAATGGAGCAGCAAGCCAAATTGGTTGAGAGGCCACCAGGGTTTCCTTGTGTCTGACTGGTGGGTGCGAAGCTCCAGACTGCACACACGTCAGGGGCATTTAAATTCGGGTACCAAGAAATAACCACTGGGTCGGACTCGAGTCTAATTTTCTCGGGTTTGTCTTGGATCAGGTCTTTAAAAAAAAAACTTTTAATTATGCACATTGTGTTTGGAAAAAAAATATTTGGGTAATTCCGGGTCGGGTAAATGTTTTGTGGACCGGAGAAGACCTCTAGTGGGAGCGCCGTTAACTCCGCCCCCTCAAAGTGTCAGTCTGCCAGTTCCATTTCGAAAGGAAACGCCTGCTTTTCTCCATCTATTCAAAGCAAAGTGGAAAACACAAGCCACACCCATTATTTTCCACGTGTGATATTTTGTTTCAAATACGTCACAACACGGAAGTAAAGTTGATCGCGGTGACTTTTTAAAGGCACAATATGTAAGAAAGATATAAAGCCGTAGAAAAAATTAAGAGACCACCTCAAGATTATTTACATTTTTTCTAAAACTTCTAGAAGACAAATGGAACCATGGGCCAAATTGGTTGCAAGGCCACCAGGGTTTCTTTCTGTCTGACTGGTGGGTGCGGGGCTCCGGACTGCACACATGTCAGGGCCATTTAAATTCGGGTATAACCACTGGGTCGGACTCCGGTCTAATTTTCTCGGGTTTGTCTTGGGGCGGGTCTTTTTTAAAAACATTTATTTATGCACGTCGGATTCGGGAGAAAGTGATTCTGATAATTTCAGGTCTGGTACATTTCTGTGGAGCTGAGAAAACCTCTAGTGGGAGCGTCCATTGACTCCGCACCCTCAAACTGTCAGTCTACCAGATCCATTTCTGATCAAAACGTCTGCTTTTCTCTATCCAATCAAAGCAGAGTGGAAAACACAAGCCACGCCCACTATCTTCCACTCGTGATATTCCGTTTCACATACGTCAAAACACGGATATCGACCCTGGTGACTTTTTTAACTCTTTCACCGCCATGTCAATTAAGAGAAAACGCTTCCCCGCCAATGACGAGATTTTCTGTCTTTCCGCAATACCGCTATTATCCACCAGGTGGCGCCCTTCCGCAACTTTTTAAACCCGGAAGTATTGCCCTATGGCAAGCGGCTGCATATCCGTGCCTGTTTTAAAGATCGCTCTGAATGGGATCTCTCAGTCCGTCACAAAAATGGAATTATCTCAGCTTTTTGCTCAAAATGTGGTGTTTTTGCAGAAACCTACCCATATTCAAAAGCTGATTACAAAAGAACCACTGAAGGTAGGATGAAACGTTTTTTTTTTTTTTTTTAAAGCAGAGGGTCTGTTCTTTCATTTGGTATATTGTATGTTTATATATTTAAAGAACAACATTTTCTGGAAGGCATTAAACTTTGGTGAAAATCATGAAAAACGCTGGTGCTGGCTGGCAACTTTTTTTAAAAACGCTGGCAGTGAAAGAGTTAAAAGCACAATATGTACAATTTCTGCATCAGAATATCTTAAAGCTACTAGCGCCTTGTTATATAGTTTGCTTACATGCGTTCGTACATCATCCAAATTTTTTAAACAATATTGGAATTCAAGGTTCACTCTTTTACACCATAATCAAACTATGCTGTTGTTGCAGTTTAGTGACCTCTAGTGGCGAAAGTTACATATTTTGCCTTTAAAAAAGATATAAAGCTGTGGAAAAATTAAGAGACCACTTAAATATTATTTTAAGTTTTTTCAAAATTACTATTAGGTATGTGTTGAAGTAAAATTATCATTTTTGTTTCATTATGACAACCATCAACGAAATTTCTGCCAAATTCCTAATAAAAATAATGTTTTTATCGGCATTTATTTGAAGATCACTGAAAAAATGAAATGTTTTGCGTTTATATTTATTTTTGAACAACACAATGCTAATGTTTTGCATGTATTTTAATAACAATTCAAAAAAGATTATTTGATAGTCGCAATTCTTAATCACATCTTTCATTTGTCTTGGCATGTGCTCAGTCTTTTTGCTGACTTCATTACTTTGAGGTTTCCTTTTGTTGAGATTTTACAGACAATGGGCAGAAATGTTCACAATACATATAAAAATGAGGATAAAACTCTCTGGTCTCTTAATTTTTTTCCACGGCTGTATTGTTTTATCTAGTTTAGTGTCTGTATGTAGTGCCATGGTCCTCTCATTTCAGTCTGCACGGTTAAATTGACAATAAAGCTCCTTGACCTGAAATGGCTCCTAACAGAATCTGTGTTTTACAAAATAAAGTATTAAATAATTTATCTGTGACAAATGATTAATCTAGAATGAATTTTAACTGATCCTTCAGTTTGGTAAAAAATCGTTTTGTTTGTTTGATGCATGCAAGGAGTGAGCTCTGAAACATTACATGCACTTTATTCATGAGAAAGTCCCCAGGTTGTTTTGGGTAATATATATTCAGCTTACAATCGTAATTGTAAGATTGAGACAGAGTGTAATATGTATAGAAGAGTAAATGTGCACAATACTGACTCTGTGCTTAAAGCGATTCTGTTCACTGCCCTCTTTGCGACTCAAATCGATGAAATAATGCGTCACTCGGGCGATGTCTTCGTGGGCCATTTCCCAGGCTATCCGGAACGAGTCACAGGACACCTCGCTGATTTGAATATTATGGGGTGTAGAGAGGAGCTCCATCTCAGCCATCACCTACAAGCAATAATAAAACCTGTCAAAGCAAGAGAGAAAGCAATCACTGATGAAATTCAGTCTTTAGTTGAATCTAAGCACTATTTCTATACAGTATAAATGATTGTGGTCAATTCCTTGTGATCTCATTTTGGCACCAAATGTACTGTAGACATCAACTAGCATCTCAGAGGATGGATAACAGATGAAATCCAGATTTGTGTAGGTGAAGTGTTGATATGATCAACTGCTTGCATCAATGATGTGTGTTTACTGCACTGAGTATGTGTGAAGTGAAGTGAATGAGCCAGGCTGTTGTGTTTGATGAGCTGTCATATGCTGTTCCTGTGACCGGTGAACCCTAGAGTAATGTGAAGTCACAAATCTATTATCTGCCCCTGTGCTCACAAGATAGGCCCTCTGAGATGAAGAGCAAGAGCGCGCGCGTGAGAGAGAGAGAGGGAGATAGATTTATCAGCGCCTCTCTCTCCTTCACCTTTAACTACCCCACAGCTCACATCTCTCACATTAGTTGTCCTTTACAGTTGGCTCTGTAATATGTTCCTAACCCCGTCATGTATCCCCTAAAACTAACTATGATTGTACATGAAACAAGTATTTACATTACAGTATAAGAAATTATCTACAGCAGTATCCTCTGTAAACAAATAACGCTAACATTTTAAAGGGGACATTTCACAAGACATTTTAAAATGTCAAATAAATCTTTGGTGTCCCCACAGTACATATGTGAAGTTTGAGCTCAAAATGCCATATAGATAATTTATTATAGCATGTTAAAATTGACACTTTGTAGGTGTGAACTTATTTGGGTGTGTCTTTTAAAATGCAAATGAGCTGATCTCTATACTAAATGGCAGTGCCGTGAATGGATAGTGCAGATTAAGGGGCAGTATTATCCCCTTCTGACATCACAAGGGGAGCCAAATTTCAATGAGGTATTTTTTCACATGCTTGCAGAGAATCGTTTACTAAAACGAACTTACTGGGTTGATCTTTTACACATTTTCTAGGTTGATGGAAGCACCGAGGACCCAATTATAGCACTTAAACAAGGAAAAAGTCAGATTTTCATGATATGTCCCCTTTAAGTAGTTTCAGTTTTAAGGGCTTTTTCTCAATATGCTCCCTTTTCCTTAGCACGCACTTGTGCAAGCTTCGCTATCTAGACCTCTTTTTTGGACAGTCAAAGAGGCATTGCGTCAAGAAAGTGCAAACTTGTAGGCAGACCGTGAGTGTTTAGGGTACCATCTGGAACAGGGCCTTAGCCATTTTTGTGTTTGCTTTACAAAACCTGGTCCAAAGGTAATATTTAATGTATATATGAAGTGTCCTGGTATTGGTGTCCTTTTAAAGGTTAAAGGAATAGTCTACTCATTTTCAATATTAAAATATGTTATTACCTTAACTAAGAATTGTTGATACATCCCTCTACCATCTGTGTGCATGCTTTTCTAAGCGGATTTAAAAGAGGAACTATATTGTATGGCGTAATAGTACTTTTGGGAGTACTTCGACTCGGCGCAGTAACACCCTCCCTCTCCCATTATGAGAGTGAGAAGGGGAGCGGACTTTTCAGGCGAGTCGAAGTACTCCCAAAAGTGCTATTACGCCATAAAATATAGTTCCTCTTTTAAATCCGCTTAGAAAAGCGCTACGTTTTATTTTGTACCACCAAACTTGCTCGTATAACTACTCGTCTTAAATAGGAAAAACGTTGATGTGTTTGGTCACTTCTAACTTTATCTCTAAATGGTACCATTGAATGAATGGGGCTAAGCTAAATGCTATCGTAGCGTCGCAGCGCGCTCCAGCGCTTACGTGCACGCACACAGATGATAGAGGGATGTATCAACAATTCTTAGTTAAGGTAATAACATATTTTAATATTGAAAATTAGTAGACTATTCCTTTAATGCCCTATTGATAACTTAGGACCATTTTTGACCAATTTGTAGAAAAGTTACCACATTTGACATTCTCCCTCATCAAACTGCATGTCTGATACTGAGCAAATAAAGTAGATCCACTTTTTCTAATCTGCAACATAACGTACGCTTAAAGCTCAACTATGTAGATTTTTAGCAGCATCTAGCAGTGAGATTATGAATTGCAACTAACAGCTCAGTCTACAGCTCACCCCTCCATTTCGAAACGCATAGAGAAGCTACGGTAGCTGCCACAGGTAAAACATGTCATCATCATCTGAGACAACGTAGTAATGAAGTGCGCTCAGAGCAGTTTATCAGTTTAGGGCTACTGTAGAAATATGACGCAGACTTTCATGTAAGGGAACCCGCTGTGTATGGAGATAAAAACAGTCATTACGTACAGTTTATTATTTAAAGGGACAATAAGTAGGATTTACCCCCATCTAGTGGTGAAATTGTATTTTGCATTTAAACGAATAGTGCTCTCTAGCGCCTCGCTTTTCCAAATGCGTGTTGCAATTACGGCAGCCGTTATGAACTCACTGATCTTCTTGTCCGTTTCAGCTAGTTCACGTATTCTGAATGAAAACGCGTTGTGGAAACACGTTGGTAGGCTAGTGCTTTTTGTCCCTCTCTGCTATTATAGTTTATCAATACGGGGGAACGATATGGATGCCTCCTTGGACTTACCCATTCAATGTAAATAAAGAGAAGAAATTCTAAAGGCAGATCACTGACAAAGGTCATTTGACACCAACGAGGACATTTTTAAAAATAAAGACATTGATTTTGATTAATAAAACACTTAAAACCCTACTTAATGTCCCTTTAAGGTCTTTATACAGCACTGAAAATGTAGTTATGTGTATTATATTTAGTGCTGGGCAAAGATTAATCGCGATTAATCGCATACAAAATAAAAGTGATTTTTTGCATAATATATGTGCGTGTACTGTGCCTAATAATTGTGTATAATTTAACCACACACACATTCATATATTCATTTCAGAATTGTTTTACTTATATATAATTGTTTTTAATTTATTTTTAATATAGAATATATAAAAATATAAATAAATATATATAAACATGTAAATGTTTCTTAAATACATACATGAATGTGTGTGTATTTATTTATACATAATAATTACACACAGCACATACTCATATATTATGCCAAAAATCACTTTTATTTTGTATGCGATTAATCGCGATTAATCTTGGCCCAGCACTAATTATATTGCATTTCTATCCTTCTAGAAGTTACACAATGCATCTTTAAATTCTAGTTTAGGCATTTAGGCAAAGTCCTCCATATGGACTAATGCTAACACAATGTTTTCTAATGTGCAGTAGGTGCCAATGCCAAATGTTGACTCGCATCTACTGTACTGTAATGTAAGTGTTGGATAGCACAAATGTGTGGTCTTATTAATATTCATCCAGAAAATTAGAATATGTTTTACAGCAAGTATTTCACACATGGATGCTTTCACTCAGAGATCGGCGTGTGTGTGTGTGTGTGTGTGTGTGTGTGTGTGTGTGTGTGTGTGTGTGTGTGTGTGTGTGTGTGTGTGTGTGTGTGTGTATGTGGCCTTAAGGGATCATCTGCTCTGCCTCATGGTGAATCTTTAAACATTAATTAAAAAAACTTTTAAATGCCCACCCACCCTCATTATCTGTTTTCACATTACATGCAGTATCACATAGTGCAACAAGACGGCAGCGCAGGATCCTAGCCCCAGACTAAAATGCACGTTTTGAGCTGCCTTAATTTTAAAATATCTTGTACTGAAACCTAAAAGGCAAGGTCCATGATCTCTGAAAGCCAGTGTTGACATTTAAAATCACAATCACGCCCCTACCCCAATGGAATCTGGACCTTCTTTTCATAGACCCGCCCCACGCATAGGCACCCAGGAAACGATATCGGTTAGTAGACACGCCCCTTACTGCATGTATGTTTTAGACTCCCTTTTCCAAAGCGTTTTTTAAAAATTGTGCACCCTGCCTTTAACAAATATCAGTGCCATTGTTTTGTCTCAAGATGCACACCAGTATTGTTTTTTGTTTGTTTATAAAAACTACCTGTCCTAATAACAATAAGGCCTAAACCAGGATTAATCCAGTCCAGGAAACCAACCAGTTTAAATATCATTGAAGCACATTACACTCTTAAAGGAGACATATCATGAAAATCTGACTTTTTCCGTGTTTAAGTGCTATGATTGGGTCCCCAGTCCTTCTATCAAGTTAAATAATACCACCCCTTAATCTGCACTATCCAACCAGGCCACTGGCTTTAAGTACAGAGATCAGCTCATTTGCATTTTAAAGGACACACCCCAAAACAGCACATTTTGCTCACACCTGCAAAGTGTCAATTTTAACATGCTATAATAAATTATCCATATGGTATTTTAAGATAGAACTTCACATACATACTTTGGGGACACCAAAGATTTATTTGACATCTTAAAAAAGTCTTGTGAAATGTCCCCTTTAAAATAAAGGTGCTACACGATGCAATATAAGGAGCATTTTGGCTTTTTTACAATGGAAAAGCATTATTTAGATTTAAAAAACGGTAAGAAAATGCTTCTTCTATGGTGTCGCTGAAAATTATCTTTCATAGCACCCTTATTTTTAAGAGTGCAGCTCCCCAGATTGCTCCCTTTTATTCAAGGGGAATGTAGGCCATGATAAATATCATCAGAGGATTTGCTTCAAAGCTGCAAAACACACACACACACACACACACACACACACACACACACACACACACACACGCACGCACACACATGCACACACACGCGCACGCACGCACGCGCACGCACGCACGCGCACACACACACACACACACACAGAGCTCTCCTCTTACAAGTCTCTGGGTTCCTCACTATAGTGTTTGCACAGATCAAGCTGACACATTTTTCCTAAAAAACTTTTTTTGGGACCATTAAGCTGTTATATACTTTAACATTATTTTCATTCACCTTCTTTTTCCTCATTAAAAAGTCTCAATTCATTTCTTACTTTTGATTTTGGGGTTAAACCTGATGTTCATGGCAGGCTGAAACTCACTCAAGCAATACTAAACCATAACCATACTAAACATCTGCAATGCCCTTTGAAAAAAATAATCTGTTTACTGTTAAGGAAGACATATGACTACAAAATAGTTAAAATGGTTGATCATATGAACACCATTTCAGTTAGCGTATATACAGTAAACAAATCTTTGCTTTAAATGAAGACTTAACTACAGTGTATGGCTGACATGCACTAATATTAACATGTGTATACTCTACATTTTATTGGGTCACACAGAGAAACGAGTAACATTTACACACGATGAGACTTTCAGAATGGGTTCGTGGACAAATGTTGCTATCTGAAATAAATGTGCAGTGTGAGTAAATCAGTGAGAGGATTCATCCTCTGAAATGAACCATCAGATGGAGAACACAAGAGTCTGTGTTGAATCTCAGAGTATTAATGACTCTGTCATGGTTCAGGTTTCTCATCATGAGTGGATCTTGTACTGTATGGATCTGCAATGCAGCCCTGTGGTGCAAGCATGGTGTGTATATTTTCACTATGAAGACTTAAAAGAAATCACACTTTTAAACATGCAATAATCGGATTATCTGTGTCTGTACACTAAATCATCATCTAGGATGGTGAAAGCCTACAAAGCAGCCCTGTCATCAATTCAGTGCAGTTGAGAGAAAAACAGCAATTTTGAAAATTGTGAAAGAGCATTATATAATATATTATAAAAGACTGACCAATATACTGGATGGATGATATATTGGCTTAAATTTTGATCAGAATTGGTCAATGACCGTTCTTAGCAATTCCAGTGTCTATTACAAAATTCACCAACAATCTTGTTTATAATAATTTCTTACATTTACACATAATTACATGTATTTTATAAATCTGCTGTTTTAGCAGGTCCTGAATACATTTTAAATGCACAACTAACTAAAATGCAAATGCAACTCACAATAAATAACATTAAACCTCTAAATATAAATATTTTTTAGATATGAAGAATGGAAATATGTATAGACATATGTGTGCACTTTATTTTTAGGTTAATATGGCACAAAGAGCACAACAACAACAACACCACACAGTTTGACAGTCACACAGTTCCTTAGACAACGATTAAAAATGAAAGACGTACCTCTGTGCAGTGACAACAAACAGCTGTGACAAAACAGGGAAGATTTCACAGTCGCAGTCTACACGAATTTGAGCCTTCGTATTTTTCTCTCTCTTTAGAGCTGCTAACATGGATGAAAACTGAGCATTTGCTTCTGTCTGCTCTATCTCTCTCTCTCTCTCTCTCTCTCTCCTTCAGCTGTATAAGAAATTAATAGGCATGAGAAAGTGCAGCATCAATGAACCATAAAAGTGATATAGCAAGCTATTCAGACAACTGCCAAACACACACATTATATAACATATTCACTTAGCATTTATGTCTTCAAGTCTGAACTCAATTTGCATCACATAACTACAATTTTAGACAGAGGAAATGTGGCAACATTCAATTTGAGTGATGACACTTTGGCATATACTCACTTAAGTTCACTTAAGTAGGATACAATTTGGAAGATATTATTCCCAAGTACTGATAGTTATTAAAGATAGCACAACATGGCAAAACTACTTAAAGGGATCATTAAAAATCGTTCACCAAAAAATGATTGATGTATATAATATAGGGCTGTCAAAAGATTAATCACGATTAATCGCATACAAAATAAAAGTTTGTGTTTGCATAATATATTTCTGTGTGTTGTGTGTAATTATTAGCCACACATGAATATATGTACACATGTATACATTTAAGAAAAATAAATTATGTATATATGTTTTAAATATAACATCAATTATATCAAAATCTAAATCTATATATATATATATATATATATATATATGAAAATGTTTCTAAAATACATGAGATATACAAAATAATTACACACAGCGCACACACATATATTATGCAAACATAAACTTTTATTTTGTATGTGATTAATCATGATTAAAGGGACAGTAAGTAGGATTTACCCCCATCTAGTGGTGAAATTGTATTTTGCATTCAAACGAATAGTGCTCTCTAACGCCTCGCTTTTCTGCCTAATACGCGCGTCTAGTTCGCGCGAATTGAGCGTTGTCGTGGCAAAATTTTGAACTGTGGCAGAAAAACGCGATGCGTTAACCAATCAGGATCTTGACACCAATGAGGACATATTTATGAATGAAAATATTGATTTAGACTAATTAAATACTTAAAAAACTACACATTGTCCGTTTAATCTTTTGACAGAACTAATATAATAATAACACAGTCAGAGTTATATTAGAAAATGTCCTGGCTGATTCAAGCTTTATAATGGTAGTAAATGGTGCTTCTGATTTGAAGCCTAAAAAGGGCATTCATCTTTAACAGAAGTAATCCACACGGCTCCAAGAGGTTAATAAGGGTCATCTATGACATTTTGTAAGGAAAATATCAATATTTAAAACTTTACAAATTAAAATAACTAGCTTCCGATAAAAAACTATATTTTTTCCAGCGTATGATGTAGGCATATAACGTGAACGAGACATAGTTGCAAGTTTACAACGAACACCTGTTGGAAAGCATCTTTTGCAGCGATTTTTGTGTGAGCATATCATTGAACACCCCTGACCACTCGGTGAGTTTCACGTCTTTGTAAACGAAAGTTTAATGCATTTTAGGAATGATTGTTCCTGTGCACCTATACACCCATTATAGAGGTGGGAGGTGAAACAACAGAAATCGAAAATTCTCGGGCCAGCATCATATGTCCAAATTTCAGTCAAAACCTATTTCATCATAAACAATCTGAAAACAGGGCTTTAAGTGTAAAATACCTAATTTTTCCTTTAAGGGTGAGTACATTGTGGGGTAACTTTTTATTTTTGTCTGAACTATCCCTTTAATAATCAATATCAGGCAACTCATTCAATATTAAAGATATCAAGGTTTCACAGAATATTATTTACATTAGGTAAGAAGATTTTATGTAAAAACATAAAAAAGTCACAAATATATGCACACTAAGTGATACAGCGTGATTAACATACAGTGATTAATGTCAGTTTTTGTTACAGCTGCCCTTAACCACTGATCTGATGTTTAAAACTAGTGTTATGATCTAGTCTGCCTTAATGTAAATCTATACATTTATATACATTTTAATACAACTGTCATGGTCAGATATGCAGTATTATGTGAATTATGAAAAAAGATACAATTGGCCTCAGTCTCTTCTAAATGCACTTTTAATAACATTAACTGTACTGTTTTGGTTTGAGCAAATTTGTTTCTCGCACCCCTCTGTTCTGCAGATTGTCTCTTACTCTGCATTTACTGAGCTAAAGACTATATTTGATTTAGGAAATACAACCACATCTAGTAGATATGCTTCATATCATACTGTGTGCTTCATGGAGTGTAACCAGACTTCAGGGTGAGATTTACAGTAAGCTCTCAGACTGCACAGCTAAGGGACCCATACATAGAAAAGAAGTGAAATGACTCCTCTAAATTCTGCTTGCAAACATATACAGTATGAGTTATAATAGGGAAATTAGATTTCATTAGAGCAAGATTATCACTCGTGTATATTTCCCCAGGTGCGTTCATTACATCTCGGTTCATTCTTGCATAGTGTAATTCAAGGACAAGATGTTCTGATGATACAACCTACAGAGAACCCAACCAAATGTTGGACCATATGGTCACAAACCTTGCATCCCCCTGCAAAGCCAGAATGTCATACAATATCACACACAATAATGCAAAATATAAACCTGCCGCACAGTGATGCTCTTTAAAGGTCAAATGTTCAAGGCAATTTCTTAACACAATTGTCTTTATTGTTCAGGCCTGTGAATGATGTTATGGGCTGTGTGTGTGTGTGTGTGTGTGTGTGTGTGTGTGTGTGTGTGTGTGTGTGTGTGTGTGTGTGTGTGTGTGTGTGTGTGTGCGTGCGTGCGTGCGTGCGTGCGTGTGTGTGTGTGTGTGAGTTATTGCCCATCAGCAGGACTTCTATCTATGCATGGTTGCTTTAATGATTTGTCTTTTGTCAGGCTGAAATGTGTTTAAAATAGAATGGATAATTAAAACACATCAGACCCTGACAGTCATGCAAGGACAGCACCAGAAGAGGTGGAAAACCTCTTGATGAATTTACAAAATACTAAAAAAAA
This sequence comes from Misgurnus anguillicaudatus, assembly GCF_027580225.2. NCBI lineage: Eukaryota > Metazoa > Chordata > Actinopteri > Cypriniformes > Cobitidae > Misgurnus > Misgurnus anguillicaudatus. The sequence continues at coordinate 12,688,661 of NC_073341.2, forward strand.
AACTTGTAGATAATGTTAATTTAGTGTTAACCTTACTATTCACAGCTAGCCTTATGAATCCTGATTGAGGCTATGCCTTCTGTATGTTATTGATATGTTCAAATATATGAATTATTAGAGTGATTTCTAATATTTTCTTAGACTTATTTATTATAACAATAAAGTGACAAGTTGGGATGCATAACGGTTAATCACGATTAATCTATTGCAGAATAAAAGTTCATTATGTATATATAAATATGCCCACATGCATGTATAATTTTGAGAAGAATATATATATATATATAAGGTTATTATACACAGTTCACACACACAGACATGATGTAAACAAAAACTTTTATTCTGCTATAATTGATCGCGATTAATCGTTATGCATCCCGGTGACAAGTAGCAGGTTAATAGTAGTAGCCAATGAAAAACATAATAATAGCTGTAATAATACAAATTGTAAAATGTGTTCTTATTTTTATGTTTCATCATTTAAAGCCAGTTTATATCTGCAAAATATATAGAAAATTAACTTCTGGACTAATGATTCGTCTGAAGATCCAGATGATGTCTCCTGTTAAAAATGTGTCTTACGAAATATTTTTAAATGTGTATTATTTTATTCAAAAATCATTTAAAGAATAGACGGAATATTGAGGCACACAACAACAATACAAAAAATAAAGATTACTGAAGGTTTTTACTTATTAAATGTAAAGATAAAGAATAGTAATAAAGAGTGGGAAAGATAACAATTAGCCTAATTTTTTCAATATAGGTGGTTAAAATTGATGTTTTAAATTTAAATATGCATTTAGTTTATTTTGCTTAATAATAAAATGTATATTAAAGTTAATTTTAACTTTTTAATTTTAATGTAGGGGGAGTTTCCTAGACAGGGCTTAAGTCTAGTCCCATACTAAAATGCCTATCTGTCTGAAAATAGTTTGCACTATATGAATGCCATTGTTTTGTCTCAAAATGCAAATAAATAATGTTTTTTGTATATGTTTGTAAAATCCACTTAAATGTCCTAAAATAATTAAGCCACAGTCCTGGCTTAATCTATACCCTGTCGTGAAAACCGGCCCGTAATGTTCTGAAATGGTACAGGTTCATTAGAATGGCCCATAAAGTTTATTTTCAGCCTCTAGTTTTTCCCCAAAGTCCCTTTACGCAAAGTTTAGGGCATCAAATTTGAGTAAATGCACAAGATGTTAAAAATAAACTAGGGTATTCACACTGTGAACGGTTTTGACTAGAAGGGATAAAGCAAACGCCGAAATCTCGCGAGATGTTAGGTTTGAGGGTAGGTTTAGGAAAACAGCGCTCATCCGGCGAGATTTCGGCGTTTGCTGTATCCCTTCTAGCCACAACCTTGCTGAACTGGAATATGCGCATTTATGGTGCAGAATTGACGTTCATAAATCGCATTATTGCGTCACTCGGGTCAAAGTATCAGTAGACGACGTGCAACTCCGCCCTAAAGAAACTTGCAGTACACATCGTCGTTATCTTTATAAACAAAATAAAGCATTTCTCTGTAGTTCAGTTGTAACTTGGTTCGTTTTCTTGAACAGCATTTGAAGGATATTGACCACACGTTCCTTGGTAAGTGTGTTGTCTCGAGTCTGTTTCACTCAACTGTCACGTGTTGCCATGTGTTTGGAAAGCGGAAGCGGATTGTAAAGCGCCGGTGTGTTGATGAAACTGTTTGTCTGCTGTGAAATACACACGCGTGACTGCATGCTTCTGTATTTGTTAGTAATCCTATTTTTTAATTGAATTTCAACATAAAACCCAGGTCACAATTTAACGACTATGATTAGTCACCAGCAGTGCTCATAAACTGAAAAATAAATAAATTTTAAAATTAAAATAAAACAACAATTTCTGTAGAATATATACTTTCTGTACATATATGTTTTTTTAATTCTAAACTTTACATTATTTCAGTTGATTAATTTCTTCTTGTCAGTATACGAACTCTTATTTTGTAATATTGAATGGCTGTAATAGTTAAGTTACGGAAATAAATATAATAGTTCCATATATCATAATTTTAAAACGTTTATAACTTTCTTTGATTTCTTTTAGTTATTTAGCAGTAAGATATTATTCCAATATCACACAATATCCAGTAATCCTGTAAACTGCATTTAGTAGACAATGGCATTAAAATGTAAAATAAATGTAAATAAATAATGGCAGCAGACTGATTTTTAGTTTCTTTAGCAAGTGGTGAATATTTTGAATTGTATGTGCAATGTTTTAACACTTCTGTATTTTTGATGAATTAGTGGGAATGGACAAGTCAGGCTCCAGTGACCCCAGTGGTCCTCCACGGCCATCTGCTGTAGGAGGAGGCAGAGGATTGGTGATGGGTCGCAGGCTGCCTGCCTCCATCTCTCCAGGACGCCTCCCTGCAATGCGCTCCAGAGACCTCACTTTAGGAGGTGTCAAAAAGGTAACCATACATTCACACACAACTGAATACACGTGTGACCAACAAAACTGAATGTAAACTTGTGTAAATCTTTGTCCTGCAGAAAACCTTTACACCAAATATTATTGGCCGAAAATCTAAAGAAGAGTAAGTGAATTGACACCTTCCATATACTGGCAACCAACTGTTGTTTTTGTAATAAATGCATTGATTTGTAAAAAGTTGAAATAGGCAAATTTAATTTATTAAACTTCATTTCTTTACCCGCAGGTTAAATGCTGATGAAGGAAAGAAGCGTGAAAGGAAGGATGCAGATCGAGGCAGACAGCGAGATGGCCGAGGAAGGGGCAGAGGTCGTCCTGAAGTCATCCAATCACATTCAATCTTTGAGCAGGGTCCTGCAGAGATGATGGCCAAAAAAAGAGGTGACATACGCCGCGTTTGAAATTGAGTACTGTGATAGTATGTACTGCTCATCGTTATGAAAACAGTATGTTTTATGAATACATTTCAGACATCCTGCATCCGCCATGTTTTCATTATCATGTTCACCTCTGCAGCCCTAATTTATGTATGTGTTGTTTAACAAGTACAATTTAATAATGAGGAATACATTTACTCAAGTGGCACAGATCGGATATGAACCAGAAACGTGTAACCAGGAAAAAACGCATAGATTCAGATATTCTCCGATCGGTTTCAGGCCTCATTTATATATGGAAATAAATCGGATATGAATGCGGATACATCCGCAATGTAAGGGGACAAATCTGATATTCCCATCTCGGGACGTGTTGTGCGACGCTGGCAAATGACGTCATCTCGACGTGACACAACTCAATGTGGACACCACCCGCGATCACATGACTCTTCTTACCATGGGTTCACACCAGCGGCGTTTGAGGCATAAAAATCGCATCTACTGCGTCTAGTTTGCCGCTTGAACATTTTGAGTTTACTCGCTTCATTCACACGTGAAATTCTAGTCATCGAGACATTCACGCGGAAATTTGCGTCGTGGGAGGGGCTTCTGCTGCTCCGCTTGCTTTCTGTAATCACGTCACTACTAGAACAAGCTTCTTATTGGTTAACGTGGCACGTTTTTCCGCCAAAGTTAAAATTTTTCAACTCGCGTTTTTGCAGTGGCAACGCTCAATTCGCGCTATTTGCGTGAACTAGATGCGTAAATGAGGCGGAATCGCATCTACCGCACCAAACACCTCATTCGCTCCGCGAGACCTCCAGACGTGCGTCAACGCGTCTTCACATTGACTTAATATTGAAATCACTCGCGCTTGACGCCTCTACCGCGGCTGGTCTGAATGCAGCATTAGCAGCGCAATGGAGGGTGACGGCTCCACTTAGTGGAGTAATGTTGAAGTTTTATGTCTTGTTACAGAAATAAAGCCCTATAATCTTGTGTAATCTGAATATGAACGAGGCCTGAAACCAATCGGAGAATATCGTAATCTATCCGTTTTTTTTCCTGCTTACACTTCCGTGGGTCATATCCAATCTGTGCCACTTTGGAATTCCAAAATTGGAATTGAGTCACTTCAAACAGGCAGTGTAAATGCGGCCAAGCCTTTTTAATTCTGCACCTACTCAGCTCGCGTGGCCACACGTGATAGTAAAGGGTCCATCGCATTCACACTTAAAAATCTAGCTGAAAGTAGTACTGTAGATTATCCGGGAACTTTTTTTACCTACTGTTTTTAAAATACTATAAATTCATGATGTGTGTCATGAAGTTCAAGGTATGTCACGGTTAGGGCTGTCACGGTTATGAAATTTGGGTGGCCGTTAATTGTCTAAGAAATTGTGAAGATTATGACGATTAATTGCCTGTTTTAGGGCATTGATGATTATGGGGATTAATTGTCTGGTTTTTTTTCTTTGATTTAATTCTCATACATTTTCTTTTCTTTGTATATGAAATAAATTTTTCACATTGTTGTGATTATTTAAATTAAATCTTTTGCAAGGTTTACCTGGTAGTAAATATTAATACACATAACACATATTTAAAAGTAATCTGATACGGTCTCGTTTATACAGGTGCTGCAGCTCCCCCTTGTGTTTTTTAAAGAGATGTGCAATCATTGCGGTGATCTGAAATCATCGCAATGAGACAAATATTTAATTATTGGGACAGCCCTAGGTAACTTTTCTTAGTCAGCCTTTGCATTATTTATTTTTTTTTTCTGTAGGTGTATACGATGATGCTAAAGAAACACCAAACAGTGGCCCGTCTCCCATCATCAACATCAAAAAGGAGAGAGAGACAGAAGAAGAGACTAAAGAAATTCTGCGTAAACTTGAGAAGGACAATGTATGTGTTCAGCAAAAGAAATAAGTGCTTGTTTTCTGGCAAGTAAACTCTTAAAAGGCCTGGTCATGTTTCAACACCCCTCCCAAAAAAACATACAATGATGAAAATAAACGAAAATAGAAGGTCACCGCTTTGCTTTTTTGTGCCACAGTTTGTCGACGATCCTCATCTGAGAGGTGAAAAGGGAAGCTGTCCGGTTCAGCTGCCTCTGGCTGTGTCTGGATGGGTCTTTAAAGAGGAGTTTAGTGAAGAGACCGAGAGCACTGAAACTGAACCAATGATCACAGACAGCACTGGGGCTGAAGTGAAGGGTAAAACTGTGACCCGAGAAAATATAATGGTAAGTGTTATGTGGTTCAATTCTCTTACTGACTTGAAACCATCTCTTCACAGTCAAGCAAGAGCCTGGAGAAGCATCTCAACCAAAGAAGGCGGAGACTATGTTCAGACCACCACCCCTGCCTGAACCTGATTCGCTGCTTAATTTACTCGAGGTGTGGAATCATTGCAAAGAGGAGGAGCTTCTCTTCATGCAGCTCCCTGATTCGCTGCCAGGGCAACCACCCACCAGTGATGCCAGGCCTACAAAAACAGAGGTGCAGTCGAGTGATGGACAGACGATGCTGCAGAAGACCGAGACTCAGGTTGAACCTGAAGGCAAAATGAACACTTTCTGCATTTGCTTAAATCTCCATGACTTTGTCAAATTTTTAGATAATACACAAAGCAAAATTTGTAAAAGTTCACTGTGTAGCCAATTATTTGAGTATGTTAGCGATTTGCTGTATTTATATCATCACATTTTAAATATCTAACACAGTTTAAATGTTTTAAATGTTATTTGCTTTACCCTTCAATTGAGTTAGATATACAGTATAACACAAGTTTATATATTTATTGTTGGGGTCTGCCACAATACTCTTGTTTGATTTAACGTAAAAAAATATTTGCAACACCTCTCTCTAAATCGCTTGAATGCAGCGTGTGTCTCTTCAAAGCCCCACCCCCACAAATGCCAAGTATACGTCAGTAGTTTAGTCAGGGGGTCTAAGCTATTGTGATTGGTCAATCGTTGTAAGCGTGTTCGATATGTAACGCCCATGACCATGATCGACCATAATTCAGTATTAGGGCTTTTTTAATTGCATGTCTTTTTTTGCATTCACATATGTATGTGTGTTTTGTTAGGAGGAGCCTCAAGAGAACAGTTGTTTTCTTAAAGATCTCCAGGAGGGTTTTGTGGGGAAGATGCTTATTCGAAAGTCTGGCAAAGTTCAGCTTGTCTTGGGTCATGTAACCCTGGACGTGGCCCTGGGAACCCCCTGTGCCTTCCTGCAGGTCAGTTAAGCTTTTCATAATATCTTAGAACTTTATCAGAATACATTTACATTTGTGCATTTGGTCTTCCAGTTGTCTTTAATACAACCCTATTCTAGTAGTTATTATTAAACTGTTTCAAGATTATAAACATATCTTAAATGTACATATTTACTACACCAGATGTTTTGTAACACATTTTGCCTGAATTTTAAATACTACTACAAACTAGTTACGTTATATACGGCACTGTAATTTACCTGGTTGCCTTAAAATTTTGAGTTAAAGGGATAGTTTGGCCAAAAATTATATTAAACCAACGATTTCTCACCCCCAAGCTGTCCGAGATGCATATGTCCATCGTTTTTTAGACGAACACATTTTCAGTTAATCAAATGTAAAGTTACAGGGTCCAGGGTCCAAAATGTGCATCCATCCTTCACAAAATAAATCCAAACAGCTCTACGATGATAAACAAAGGCCTTCTGAGGGTAATCCGCACCGTTTTGTTGTAGAAATATCCCTATTAAAAACTTAATAAACGCCATCTAATGCTGCGTTCACACTAGGGATGTCAAATTATGCATTTTCCCATATTCGATGATCATTTAAATTAACGATCAATCAATCGAATAATCGTTAACAGTAATAGTGCAATAAGCCATTACAGCAGTGGCATATAGCCAATGACATAAAAGTGTGCATAAAAACGGCAGCTTCCTCACGCGAATTAAAAGTTTTTATTTTGTCTAAATAATATGCTAGTGGGATTGTAAAATGAGTCAATGTAGTTGGTGTTTTGATAAAAATCATCAATTTAATCTCGTAACGAAATATAATGACTAATAGACACAGTAAACTCTGCCTCATAACGGGCACTCCGCACAGTCGCATGCATCCATGACAAAATAAAAGTTTCATTATCATCAAGTGTTATTTTTCTAGTTGTTCACCTCGCTTTCTGAGTCGTCGATACACCGCTTGTTGTAATTATATCCAAGAAGCACACGAAAGGGCACTTTTCCCGTCGTTACCTCAGCTTTAGACCTGCGGCGTACTTTCAGCAAAGATGCTTATGTTATGAAGACTTCAACCTTCCATTAGAAAACCTGCAACAGTGTTTAGCGTGTATCGCCTCAGCCAGTAATGATGATGATCAATGATATATGTTGTGGGCGTTCAGAGTGTAATGACAGTCAGTTACAGTTTACATTTAACAGTTTCTTGCCAGAATTTAAGTTTTTCATTTTAATCTGTTTATTAAAAACGGCTTCTGGACGCCTTCCCTGTGTAAAGCAGCGTTAGCAGCGCTGCTATGCTAATCTTGCAGGCTTCCCTGAAGAGGGTCTTTGCTTTCAGTATCCTAACTGTGTTGAGATTTTCGGCATCGGACCCTCTCAGATCCTCTGCGGATGCAATTTTGTTACGTTAGCAGCCAGCCTCGTCTCGAATGAGGACAAAAAGCCCAAGTGTGTGTTTGGCATCGAGCATCATTGTGATCATGGCTAGTTTAACTTCTTCGCGCTTGGTTAGTTTTTTCACCAGCTGTGTATGTGCTTTGCGCAGGCGCCGGACACACGTGCTTGCTTTTTCGACAATCGTTAAGTTTTATCGATTTAATTCTTATCGACAATTAATGGAAGATTGTTAACATCCCTAGTTCACACCAGCCGCGGTAGAGGCGTCAAGCATGAGTGATATCAATGTTAAGTCAATGTAAAGACCTGTTGATGCGCGTCTGGAGGTCTTGCGGCGCGAGTAGACGCGATTCCGCCTCATTCGCACATCTAGTTCGTGGGAATACCACGAATTGAGCTTTGCCCTGGGAAACCTTCCATGACGCGAATTTCCAAGTGAATGTCTTGATGACTAGAATTTGAAGCGAGTAAACTCAAAATCTTCAAGCCGCAAACTAGACGCGAATTTGACGCCTCAAACCTGGCTGGTGTGAACCCACGGTTAGACACCTCTGTATTCAGGAGAGAGTATCAGCGTAGTGTACGCACTTTTCTTAGTGACGTATGACAAATTCGGAGGGCGGGGGCACAGAGCAGCAGCACAGAACCCTCCATAAACTGCGTACGCTTTCGTCTCTTTAATGCGGATGCGACTTAGATGGCGGCTTTACCGGAAGTGAGTTATTTTCATTTATAAGGGTTTTAAATATGGATATTTCTACAACACCACCACACGGATTACCCTCAGAAGGACTTTGTTTATCACCATGGAGCCATTTGGATTTATTTTGTGATTTTGTGGATTTATTCTTAACTAAGAATTGTTGACACATCCCTCCATCACCCGTGCGCATGCACGCAAGCGCCGGAGCGCGCCGCGACGCCTCGACAGCACCCAGCCCAGCCCCATTCACCCAATGGTACCATTTAGAGATAAAGTTAGAAGTGACCAAACACATCAACGTTTTTCCTATTTAAGACGGATTTAAGAGGAACTATATTTTGTGGCGTAGTGGCACTTTTGGGAGTGCTTCGACTCGGCGCAGTAACACCCTCCCTCTCCCATTATGGGGGTGAGAAGGGGAGTGGACTTTTCAGGCGAGTCGAAGTACTCCCAGGGGTGCTGTTGCGCCATAGAATATAGTTCCTCTTTTAAATCTGCTTGGAGGGGCGCTGCGTTTTATTTTGTGCCACCAAGCTTGCTCGTGTAGCTACTCGTCTTAAATAGGAAAAACGTTGATGTGTTTGGTCACTTCTAACTTTATCTCTGATTGGTACCATTGAATGAATGGGGCTAAGCTAAATGCTATCGAAGCGTCGCAGCGCGCTCCAGCGCTTACGTACATGCACACAGATGATAGAGGGATGTATCAACAATTCTTAGTTAAGGTAATAACATATTTTAATATTGAAAATGAGTAGACTATTCCTTTAAGACGACCAATAATTTCGTTTTTTAATTTGAACCAACAATTTTTTTATACAGTGTACTTCTATTACACAACTTATAGCTTGCTCTTTTAAATGACTTTTTCTTTTGTCTTGTAGGAATTAGTATCAGTACATACAGAGGGAAAAAGAGGAGATATGTCGGTGCTGGGCCATGTTAAACACAAACTGGTTTGTTCACCTGACTTCCAGGCCCTTCTAGAAAACAGAACATGACAACACGCTGTTCAATATTTCCATGAGTAAAGTCCTCAGAACAGTGCATCTCCATGTGAGAGAAAATGTTGCCATGTCAAGTCGCAGATTGGGAAATCTGACTGACTGAAATTATTTAAACACTCAAGGATTTATTTGGTGAGTTTACAGATTGTGTCAAATGCAAGTGTGCTTTATGTGAGACACTATCACACATGTAAATATTGTAACTGTAAAATATTAAGTTAATAAAAATATGCTCTTACTCTCGTCTATTTAGTTTTGTCTGTAATTCATGTCCTTATTGGCTGATGTGACCAAACCAGTGACCATTGGTTATCAGCTGCTGTCTTTCAGTCATATGCATCACCCTGTTTTTAGTATTTGGTAAAGGAATGGTTCAGTTAGTTAGCCCATTTCATTTTAGCCATCATACATAGGTGTATATGACTTTCTTCCTTCAGCCAAATATAGTCAGAGTTATATTCAATAATAACTTGTCTCTTTTCAGTTTTATAATGGCATTGAATAGTGCCCCATTTTTAAACATGATGGATTAAATGTGCACTTTGACAGACAAGTTTCAAGAAGTTTAATAAACAGAAAGATATACAAAATGTAATGGTTTAAGAAGCCCAAATAGTTTTTTACAGAGCCAGAGGACCCACACTGAAAGGTGACAGACTCACTATACTTCATGAGATCACCTGACACACATCTCTGTACATTTTTCCATGTTTGGTGTGTTTCCTTTACTTGTAGCGGATGTGATGGTAATGCAAAGGCATGTACTTTTAAGTAAAAAGACTCTTACAAAAACATGCTTGTGTAATGTGGCATATGCAATAAATTCAAATCAAGAACATTGTGTCTAGTTTGGTCATATGGGTCTTTTTGTGTGCGTTTGCAGATGCCCATGTTGATTTACATAATCCAAATCATGTGCATGTTTTAACAAACTAGTTCACACACCCTTGGCTCTTAATGTGTGGCATTGCCTTCTTGATCATCAGTAAATGCACAGCAGTTGTCCCTTTTACGGTCTATGAGTTGTCCTCTGTGTGAAAAATCGCGGCATCACACTGCTGGAGGTCAGATATGCTGGAAACGCAAAAATGTCCAGTACCTAAAAATTATTGAATTTGATTAGTTATTATTGTGTCATGTGGATTATATAATTCAGGGTAAAACGAAAAAAAAAATTAGCGTTTGTCAAAAGTTGAACAGCGAAACAGCAGGAATTCTGATGACGTAATTTTCATTCTTTCAGTCACTCGTCCGTCTTCAGCTCCAATAAATTTTTCTTTTTCAATATTGTGACTGAAAAAGTGGTGTATAAATAAAGCTTAAGGGGTTTGTTCGTAGTTTAACAATTTGGAAAAGGCTAAAAGTGTGAAAAGAGCAGTCATTATATTTCGCACAGCTGGAAAATTTGCACGTGCAAACCTCCAATAACGCGTAACCTTAGTAAAGACTGCAGATGTCAACAGAAACTCATAATCGAGACTTAAAAAACCTTTAGAAGTTAAGTTCTTCAATTCTTTAGGAACTCGTGGTCAGATGTACAATGTGAACAAATATGTGCGTATTTTCCCAGAAAAACCTGTTTATACTGGCACATTTGTATTCCTTCCTTCAAAAAGTACAAACCACGCCCATGCCGTAACCTCAAACTTTCGGTTGCTGTACATTGTGAACATATCATGCAGCTGAATCATTAATACAGTATAGTATACTCATGTTTACGAAGGATTGGTCTCAGATCAGTCTCTGTCAAGAATGGCCGGGCTCAGTGTGCTGGTGTGTGCGATTGCAGGTCTGTGCAGTGCTGGTCCTTTAATACTACCGCAGAGGCACGAGAACAACCGACCGATCATAGGTATCGATCATCTCTTATGCGCTTTTCATGCTTATTCAGAACAACTTGATAACTGCTGTTAACTCTTATGCCTCGCGTTAAACTTTGTTTCTAGGTATTTTGGCTCAAGATGTTACGGATGCTGATCTGAAAAAGTTTGGAAATACTTTCATCCCGGCATCTTACGTGTCATATATCGAGTCTGGAGGTGCTAGAGTTATGCCAATCAAGTAAGATGATGCATGGCGTCTTTCCGTCTCTGAAATGGTCTATCTGTCCTGGTCTGCCTGTCTGTCTC